>NW_027640464.1:1200000-1561125 GCF_949752795.1 Hyperoodon ampullatus | reverse complement strand
CCCTAGACTGGAAGTGCCCTTGGCTCTGTAGCTCTGTTGTTTGCTTGTTTTAGGGAACACAATGCACTCCTCCATAGAGGCAGTTGGCAATTTACATCCCGTCCATCAGCATAACAAGGCTCCCTGTTCTCCAGGGCCTGTCTTGCCTTTCTGGTTTTTACACATTTTGTGGATGTCCCTTTTGACCGGTGGGAAGTGATACTTCTTTGTAGTGAAGATTTGCATTGCCCGCTTGCTTGCTTGGCCAAAAAGGGCGTATGCGTTTTCTCCTGAATATATTCAAGAGAAAACACATACGCCCTTTTTGGCCAAGTGCATCATTGTTGAAGTTGTGCCCCTCTTCCTGTGCTTTAAAGGCGATTCCAACGTACCTCTTGAAATCTGTTTCCTGCTATTCTGCCTCGCTTTCAAGTCCTTCTCGTTGCCTTCCCTCACCAGATTTTTGGACGATAGTTGTCCTTTATTACTCGGCCAGTTTGTGAATTGCTGTGCCCCTGAGCTCCATTTTTCAACTCGTTTTTGGTGAGCTGACCGCAAGTCCAAAATTTTGGTTCAGGACCTATGCTGGTCCCAGTGGGGGGCTGAGACTTTGGTTAATTCTTCTTCCTGCCAGGAAATTAGAGTGATATGTGCCCGTCCAAATGCCTAACAGCTACTCTCTCATTGGTTCTCCCTCTTCCCTTTCATCCTCTGCCAAATTGGCCACCTGTTCGAACCAGGAGGTTAAAGGGGCTGTCTCTCCAAGTTGGGAGGTGATAGTAAAGCAGATGGCAAGTCAAACCGGAGCACCAGGAGAGGGACTATTCGTTGAGTTTTAGAAACCTTTCATATTCACAGTGTGTCTGTTCTCTAGGTTTCCTGTACATGTTATAGCTGTAGTAATATTCCCTTCAACCTGGAGAGTTGTGACCCATGGAATGTGTGTCAGGCATTTGTGATTTAAAGGGTCTGCATTTTCTCAACCAATCTCACAAATCCTCTTAGACCCAAGTGTCCAGCCTTATGCCACATCCAGCTGTCGTTGTACATAGGGTCATTCCAGGTTTCATCAGAGACCCTGAAGGAATTGTAAAGAATTTCCCAGTCTTTTTGTTTTGTTTTTGAAATTCCTTTTTATAGTGGGTTTGAGCTGATTCTCGCTGCCATGTTTATGCCAGTCTAGACACACTTGATTCCCCTACGGAGACATATCAATACATAGGTTTTAACATTCTTACTAGTCAGATATATTCCTCTGCGGGAACTATGGGGTTTTGAGTCCCTTTCACTGAGGAAGGTGTAGGTCTTTTCTATTCCATAGTTGGTTTTTGGAACGGTACCTGTGCTTATATCAAACTCTGGTTTTATGCATCACCCCACCTCTCCTTCACCCTTAAGCAGGCATAAGAGTGTTTCCTAAATGTGAGACTCTGTTCTCTTTCCTAACTCAGTTCAAGTGTAACCATGTTTACAGGATCTTCATAAGTGATATCTTATGATAAGTTTCTTTTTCTGTGTGACTTATTTCACTTAGAATCATCGTACCTGAATCCAACCATTTTGCTGCTACTGGTCTTATGACATTGATTTCATGGTTGAGGGATATTCCATCGTACGTAAGTACCACAATTTTTTGAACCATTTTTATATTTCCTGGGATATTTAAGGTGTACCCAAGTTGAGGTCCTTGTAAGCAGTGCAACCCTAAATTTTGGGGTGGCTGTGCTTATTGATTTTTAGTTTTCCCAAGGTATATTCCCTAGACTGGAAGTGCCCTTGGCTCTGTAGCTCTGTTGTTTACTTGTTTTAGGGAACACAATGCACTCCTCCAGAGAGGCAGTTGGCAATTTACATCCCGCCCATCAGCATAACAAGGCTCCCTGTTCTCCAGGGCCTGTCTTGCATTTCTGGTTTTTACACATTTTGTGGATGTCCCTTTTGACCGGTGGGAAGTGATACTTCTTTGTATTGCAGATTTGCATTGCCCGCTTGCTTGCTTGGCCAAAAAGGGCGTATGCGTTTTCTCCTGAATATATTCAGGAGAAAACGCATACGCCCTTTTTGGCCAAGGGCATCATTGTCGCAGTTGTGCCCTTCTTCCAGTGCTTTAAAGGCGATTCCAACGTACCTCTTGAAATCTGTTTCCTGCTATTCTGCCTCGCTTTCAAGTCCGCCTCGTTGCCTTCCCTCAACAGATTTTTGGACGATAGTTGTCCTTTATTACTCGGCCAGTTTGGGAATTGCTGTGCCCCTGAGCTCCATTTTTCAACTCGTTTTTGGTGAGCTGACCGCAAGTCCGAAATTTTGGTTCAGGACCTATGCTGGTTCCCGGTGGGGGGCTGAGACTTTGGTTAATTCTTCTTCCTTCCAGGAAATTACAGTGATATGTGCCCGTCCAAATGCCTAACAGCTACTCTCTCATTGGTTCTCCCTCTTCCCTTTCATCCTCTGCCAAATTGGCAACCTGTGCCAACCAGGAGGTTAAAGGGGCTGTCTCTCCAAGTTGGGAGGTTGATAGTAACGCAGATGGAAAGTCAAACCAGAGCACCAGGAGAGGGACTATTCGTTGAGTTTTAGAAACCTTTCATATTCACAGTGTGTCCGTTCTCTAGGTTTCCCGTACATGTTATAGCTGTAGTAATATTCCCTTCAACCTGGAGAGTTGGGACCCATGGAATGGGTGCCATGCATTATTGCTTTAAACGGTCTGCATTTGCTCACCCAATCTCACCAATCCTCTCAGTCCCAAGTGTCCACGCTTATGCCACATCCAGCTGTCGTTGTAGATAGGGTCATTCCCGGTTTCATCAGAGTCACTGAAGGAATTGTAAAGAATTTCCCAGTTTTTTTGTTTTGTTTTTGAAATTCCTTTTTATAGTGGGTTTGAGCTGATTCTCCCTTCCATGTTTATGCCAGCCTAGACACACTTGATTCCCTTACAGAGACATATCAATACATAGGTTTTAAGTTTCTTACTAGTTAGATATATTCCTCTGCGGGAAATATGGGGTTTTGAGTCCCTTTCACTGAGGAAGGTGTAGGTCTTGTCTATTCCATAGTTGGTTTTTGGAACGGTACCTGTGCTTATATCAAACTCTGGTTTTATGCATCACCCCACCTCTCCTTCCCCCTTAAGCAGGAATAAGAGTGTTTTCTAAATGTGAGACACTGTTCTCTTTCCTAACTCAGTTCAAGTGTAGCCATGTTTACAGGATCTTCATAAGTGATATCTTATGATAAGTTTCTTTTTCTGTGTGACTTATTTCACTTAGAATCATCGTACCTGAATCCACCCATTTTGCTGCTAATGGTCTTATGACATTGATTTCATGGTTGAGGGATATTCCATCGTACCTAAGTACCACAATTTTTTGAACCATTTTTATATTTCCTGGGATATTTAAGGTGTACCCAAGTTGAGGTCCTTGTAAGCAGTGCAGCCCTAAATTTTGGGGTGGCTCTGTCTTATTGATTTTCAGATTTCCCAAGGTATATTCCCAAGATTGGAAGTGCCCTTGGCTCTGTAGCTCTGTTCTTTACTTGTTTTAGGGAACACAATGCACTCCTCCAGAGAGGCAGTTGGCAATTTACATCCCGCCCATCAGCATAACAAGGCTCCCTGTTCTCCAGGGCCTGTCTTTCCTTTCTGGTTTTTACACATTTTGTGGATGTCCCTTTTGACCGGTGGGAAGTGATACTTCTTTGTAGTGCAGATTTGCATGCCCGCTTGCTTGCTTGGCCAGAAAGTGCGTATGCGTTTTCTCCTGAATATATTCAATATTCCCTTCAACCTGGAGAGTTGAAACCCATGAAATGGGTGCCATGCATTATTGCTTTAAAGGGTCTGCATTTGCTCACCCAATCTCATCAATCCTCTCAGTCCCTAGTGTCCCTCCTTATGCCACATCCAACTGTCATTGTAGATAGGGTCATTCCATGTTTCATCACAGACCCTGAAGGAATTGTAATGAATTTCCCAGTTTTTTTGTTTTGTTTTTGAAATTCCTTTTTATAGTGGGTTTGAGCTGATTCTCGCTGCCATGTTTATGCCAGTCTAGACACACTTGATTCCCTTACGGAGACATATCAATACATAAGTTTTAAGATTCTTACTAGTAAGATATATTCCTCTGCAGGAAATATGGGGTTTTGAGTCCCGTTCACAGAGGAAGTAGTAGGTCTTGTCTATTCTGTATTTGGATTATGGAACCGTACCTGTGCTAATATCAAACTCTGGTTTTATTCATCACCCCACCTCTGCTTTCCCCTTAAGCATGCATAAGAGTGTTTTCTATATATGAGACTCTGTTCCCTTTCCTAATTCATTCCATGTGTAGCCATGTTTATACACCCTTCATAAGTGATATCTTATGATAAGTTTCTTTTTCTGTGTGATTTTTTCAGTTAGAATCATGGTACATGAATCCCATCATTATGCTGCTACTGGCCTTATGACATTGACTTCATGGCTGAGGGATATTCCATCATACGTATGTACCACAATTTCCTTACCATTTTTGTCTTTCCTGGGTTATTTAAGGTGTCCCGAAGTCGAGGTTCTTGTAAGCAGTGCTGCCCTATATTTTGGGTTGGCTGTGTCCTATTGATTTTCAATTTTCCCAAGGTATATTCCCATGACTGGAAGTGCCTTAGGTTGTGAAGCTCTGTTGAGTAATTCTTTTAGGGAACACAATGCACTCCTCCAGAGTTACTGTTGGCAATCTACATCCCACCCATCAGCATAACAAGGCTCCCTGTTCTCCAGAGCCCCTCTTGCCTTTCTGGTTTTTACACATTTTACGGATATCCCTTTTGACTGGTGGGAAGTGATACTTCTTTGTAGTGCAGATTTGCATTGTGCGGTTGCTTGGTTGGCCAAAATGGGTGTATGCGTTTTCTCCTGAATATATTCAGGAGAAAACGCATGCGCCCTTTATGGACAATTCCATAATTGTCGAAGTTGTGATGCTTTTCCTGTGTTTAAAGGCGATTCCAATGTACTTCTGGAAATCTGTTTCGTGCAAATCTCCCTCATTTTCAAGTCCGCCTCATGGCTCCTCCTCAACAGATTTTTGGAAGAGAGTAGTCCTCTATAACTCTGCAAGTTAGTGAATTGCTGTGCCCCTGAGCTCCATTTTTCAACTTGTGTTTTTGTGAGCTGACCGCAAACCCACAATTTTGCTTCAGGACCTATACTAGTTATGGGTGTGGGGCAGGCTCAGAGTTTGGTTAATTCTTCTTCATGACGGGAAATTAGACTGACATGTGGCCGTCCAAATGCCTACAGCTACTCTCTCATTGGTTCTCCCTCTTCCCTTATATCCTCTGCACAATGTGCCAACTGTGCGAACCAGGAGGTTATAGGGGCTGACTCTCCAAGTTGGGAGATTGATATTAAAGCAGTTGGAATGTCAAGCTGGAGCACATGGAGAGAAAAAAATTAGTAGAGTTTTAGAAACCTTTCACCATCAGAGGGTGTCCATTCTCTAGGTTTCCCATACATGTTATAACTGTAGTGATATTCCCTTCTACCTGGAGAGTTGGGAACCATGGAATCAGTGGCAGGCATTATTGATTTAAAGCGTCTGCATTTTCACACCCAATCTCACCAATCCTCTCAGTCCCAAGTGAACAGCCTTATGCCACATCCAGCTGTTGTTGTAGATAGGGTCATTCCAAGTTTCATCAGAACCCCTGAAGGTATTGTGTAAGAATTTCACTGTTTCTTTGTTTTGTTTTGAAATTCCTTTTTATAGTGGGTTTGAGCTGATTCTCACTGCCGTGTTTATGTCATTCTAGACACACTTGGTTCCCTTATGGAGACATATCAATACATAGGTTTTAAGATCCTTACTAGTCAGATATATTTCTCTGTGGGGAATAGGGGTGTTGAGTCCCATTCACTGAGGAAGGAGTCGGGCTTGTCTCTTCTGTATTTGGATTATGGAACGGTACCTGTGTTAATATCAAACTCTGGTTTTGTGTGTCTCCCCACCTCTCCTTCCCCCTTAAGCAAGCATAAGAGTGTTTTCTAAATCTGAGACTCTGTTCTCTTTCCTAATTCAGTTCATATGTAGCCAGGTTTACAGTCCCTTCATAAGTGATATCTTATATCAGAATGCACCATGGCCCTTGTCATAATAATGCTCCATGACCCCTGTCATCACAATGCTCCATTCCCTGGTTATCACAATGCTCCATGTCCCTTGTCATAACAATTCTCCACGTACTTGTCATCACAATGCTACTTGACACTTCTCATCACAAAGTTACATGCTCGTTTCATCACAATTCTCCATGCACTTGTCATTGCAATGTCCATGACCGCTGTCATAGCAAGCTCCAAGTGTTTGTCATCACAATGCTTCACGACTTTATCATCAAAATTCTCAATGGCACTTTTCATCACAATGTTCCGTACCCTTGTCATCACAATGTTCCATTCCCTTGTCATCACAATGCTCCATGACCCCTGTCATCACAATGCTCCCTGACACCTGTCATCACAATGCTTCATGCCCATCATCATAATGCTTCATGCTCTTGTCATCACAATGAAATCAAAATGTTCCATGACCTCTGTCATCACAATGCTCCAAACCCTTGTGATCACAATGTTCCATAACACTTGTCATCACAATACCCCATGACGCTACTCATCACAATTATCCATGGACTTCTCATCACAATGCCCCATGACATTTGTCATCACAATGCGCAATACACATGTCATCACAATGCTCCCTGACTCTTGCCATCAGTATGCTCCCTGAACCCTTTCATGACAAGGCTCCATGCCTTTTTCATCACAATGATCCATGCCATTTTCATCACAATGCTCCAAGACCCCTGTAATCACAATGCTCCATGCCCTTGTCATCACAAAGTTCCATGATGCATGTCATCAGAATGCTCAATGGCCTTCTCATCACAATGCTCCATGCCCTTGTCATCACAATGCTCCAAGACCCCTGTAATCACAATGGTCCATGCCCCTTTTCATCAGAATGCTCCATGAGACTTGTCATCACAAGGCTCCATGGTCTTCTCATCACAATGCTCCAGGACATTGTCATCAATATGCCCCATTCCCTTATCATCACAATGCTCCATGACCCCTGTCATCACAATACTCCATGAACATTTTCAGCCCAATGTTCCATGACCTTCTCATCACAATGCTCCATGACCAATATCATCACAATTCTCCATGACCACAGTCATCACAACGCTCAATATCACCTGACAACACAATGATCCGGGACTCTTGTCATCACAATGCTCCATTCCCTAGTCATCACAATGCTCCATGACCCCTGTCATCACAATACTCCATGAACATTTTCAGCCCAATGCTCCATGACACTTGTCATCACAATGATGCATGCCCTTGTCATCCCAATGCTCCATGACCCCTGTAATCACAATGCTCCGTGATGCTTGTCATCACAGTGCTCCATGACACCTGTCATCACAATGCTCCATGCCTTTGTCAGCAAAATGCTACATGACCTTGTCATTACAATGTTCTATGCACTTGTCATCACAATACTCCATTACCATTGCCATCACAATCCTCCATGAACCTTGGGATCACATTGCTCCTTGCCCTTGTCATCACAATGCTCCATGCTCCTTGAAATCAAAATGATCCATGACCTCTGTCATCACAATGCTCCAAACCCTTGTGATCACAATGTTCCATAACACTTGTCATCACAATGCTCCATGATGCCTGTCATCACAATACTCCATGCCCTTTTCATCACAATGCTCCATGACCTTTGTCATCACAATTCTCGATACACTTGTCATCACAATGCTCCCTGACACTTGTCATCAGAATGCTCCTTGAACCCTGTCACAAAAAGGCTCCATGCCTTTTTCATCAAAATGCACCATGCCGTTTTCATCACAATGCTCCATGCCATTGTCATCAAAATACTCCACAAGCTTGTCATCAGAATGCTCCATGTCCCTTGTCATCACAATTTTCCATGCACTTGTCAGCACAATGCTCCCTGACCCTTGTCATCACAATGCTCCAAGCCATTGTCATCACAATGCTCCATTACCTTTGTCATCAGAATCCTCCACGACCCTTGGCATCACAATGCTCCATGGCATTGTCATCACAATGGGCCATTACATATGTCATCACAATGCTCCCTGACACCTGTCTTCACAATAATGAATGACCTGGTCATCACAATGCTCCATTCCCTTGTCATCACAATGCGCCATTCCAACTGTCATCGCAATAAGCCATGAAACTTATTAGACCAATGCTCCATGCCCTTGTCATCACAATGCCCCATGCCCTTGTTATCACAATGCTCCATGACCCCTGTCATCACAATGCTCCGTGACTCCAGTCATCACAAGGCTTCATGACCTATGTCATCACAATGGTCCATGCCCTTGTCATCAACAGTCTCTGTGACCTTTTTAACCACAATGCTTCATGAACTTTTCATCACAATGCTCTTTGACCCTTGTCATCACAATGCTCTATGCCTTTCTCAGCACAATGCTCCATGACCCTTGTCATCACAATGCTCCATGCGCTTGTCAGCACAATGCTCCATGACCCATGTCATCACAATGCACCATGCGCTTGTCGTCACAGTGCTCCACAATCTTGTCATCACAATGCTCCATAAACCTTGTCATCACAATGCTCCATGCACTTCAAATCAAAATGCTCTCTCACCACTGATAACACAATGTTACATCACTATTCATCACAATACTCCCTCAACCCTGTCATCACTATGTTCCATGACTCCTGTCATCACAATGCTACATGCACTTATCATCACAATGTTCGATGATCCCTGACATCACAATGTTCCATAACCCCTGTCATCAAAATGCTCCATGACCCTTTTCATCAAAATGCTCCATGACCCCTGACATCACAATGTTACATAACGCCTCTCATCAAAATGTTCCATGACCCTTTTCATCAAATTGGTCCATGACAATGTCATCACAATGCTCCCTGCCCTTCTCATCACAATGCACCACGCCCTTGTCATCAAAATGCTCCATGACCTTTGTCATCACAAAGCTCCATGACCCTTGGCATCACAATGCTCCATGCCATTGTCATCACAATACCGCATGAAACCTCTCATCACATTGTTCCATGCAATTGTCATCAAAAAGCTCCATGGTGCTTGTCATCACACTGCTCGATGCCCTTCTCATCACAATGCTCCATGCCCTTGTCATTACAATCCTCCATGACCCATGTATCACTGTGTTCCGTGCCCTTGTCATCACAATGCTCCATGCCCACTCTCATCACAATAATCCATGAAACTTTTCAGACAAATGTTCCATGCCCTTGTCATCACAATGCTCCATTACCCCTGTCATAACAATGCTCCATGACCCCTGCCATCACAACGTTCCACGGCCTTGTCATCACAAGGCTCCATGACCCTTGTCATCACAATGCTCCAAGACCCCTGTAATCACAGTGCTACACGCCCTTGTCATCACAAAGCTCCATGATGCATGTCATCAGAATGCTCCATGCCCTTGCCATCACAATGCTCCATTACCCATGTGATAACAATGCTCCATGACCCCTGCCAACACGATGTTCCATGGCCTTGTCATCACAAGGCTCCATGACCCTTCTCATCACAATGCTCCAAGACACCTGTAATCACAATGCTCCATGTCCCTTTTTATCTCAATGATCCATGAACCCTGTCATCACAATGCACCCTGCCCATCATCATAATGCTTCAGGCTATTGTCATCACAATGAAATCAAAATTCTCCATGACCTCTGTCATAACACTGCTCCAAACCCTTGTGATCACAATATTCCATAACACTTGTCATCACAATGCCCCATGACGCTCGTCATCACAATTATCTATGGTCTTCTCATCACAATGCTCCATGACCTTTGTCATCACAATGCTCAATACACTTGTCATCAAAATGCACCCAGACACTTGTTCTCTGTATGCTCCTTGAACCCTGTCATGACAAGGCTTCATGCCTTTTTCATCACAATGATCCATGCGTTTTTCATCACAATGCTCCAAGACACCTGTAATTACAATGCTCCATGCCCTTGTCATCACAAAGCTCAATGACGCATGTCATCAGACTGCTCCTTGGCCTTCTCATCACAATGCTCCATGCCCTTGTCATCACAATTTTCCAAGACACTCTAATCACAATGCTCCATGCCCCTTTTCATCAGTATGCTCCATGAGACTTGTCTCACAAGGCTCCATGGTTTTCTCATCACAATGCTCCAGCACCTTGTCATCACAATGCTTCACGACCTTGTCATGAAAATTTTCAATGGCCCTTGTCATCATAATGCTCCAAGCCCTAGTCATCACAATGCTCCATTATATTTGTCATCACAATCCTCCATTACATTTGGCATCACAATGCTCCATGCCATTGTCATCGCAAGGGACCATGACATATGTCATCACAATGCTCCCTGACACCTGTCTTCACAATACTCCATGACCTTCTCATCACAATGCCCCATGCCCTTGTCATCACAATGCCCCATGCCCACTGTCATCACAATAATCTATTAAACTTGTCAGACCAATGCTCCATGCCCCTGTCATCACAATGCTCCATGCCCTTGTCATCACAATGCTCCATGACACCTGTCATCACAATGCTCTCTGACTCCAGTCATCACAATGCTTCATAACATTTGTCATCACAGTGGTCCATGCCCACATCATCACAAAGCTCTGTGACCTTTGTAACCACAATACTCCATGAAATTTTCATCACAATGCTCCATGCCTTTGTCAGAACAATGCTCCATGACCCTTGTCATCACAATGTGGCACGTGATTTTCATCACAACGGTCCACAACCTTGTCATCGTAATGCTCCATAAACCTTGTAATCACAATGCTCCATGCACTTCTCATCAAAATGCTCTCTCAACAGAGATATCACAATGTTCCATCACTAGTCATCACAATACTCCCTCACCCCTGTAATCACAATGTTCCATGACCCCTGTCATCACAATGCTACATCCCCTTATCATCACAATGTTCCATGACCCCTGACATCACAATGTTCCATAACCCCTGTCATCAAAATGCTCCATGACCCTTTTCATCCCAAAGCTCCATGACCCCTGACATCACAATGTTCTATAACCCCTGTCATCAAAATGTTCCATTACACTTTTCATCAAATTGCTACATGACCCTGTCATCAAAATGCTCCCTGCCCTTCTCAACACAATGCACCACGCCCTTGACATCAAAATGCTCCATGACTTTTGTCATCACAAAGCTCCATAACCCTTGGAATCACAATGTTCCATGAACCCTCTCATCACATTGTTCCATGCCCTTGTCATCACAAAGCTCCATGACGCTTGTCAAAACAATGTTCGATGCCCTTCTCATCACAATGCTCCATGCCCTTGTCATTACAATCCTCCATGGCCCATGGATCACAGTGTTCCGTGACCTTGTCATCACAATGCTCCATGCCCACTCTCATCACAATAATCCATGAAACTTTTCAGACCAATGCTCCATGCCCTTCTCATCACAATGCTCCATTACCCCTGTCATAACAATGCTCCATGACACCTGCCATCACAATGTTCCACACCATTGTCATCACAAGGCTCCATGACCCTTGTCATCACAATGCTCCAAGACCCCTGTAATCACAATGCTCCATGCCCTTGTCATCACAAAGCTCAATGACACATGTCATCAGAATGCTCCATGGCCTTCTCATCACAATGCTCCTTGCCCTTGTCATCAAAATGCTCCAAGACCCCTGTAATCACAATGCTCCATGCCCCTTTTCATCTCAATGCTCCATGAACGCTGTCATCACAATGCACCATGCCCATCACCATAATGCTTCAGGCTATTGTCATCACAATGAAATCAAAATGCTCCATGACCTCTCTCATCACAATGCTCCAAACCCTTGTGATCACCATGTTCCCTAAAACTTATCATCACAACACCCCATGACGCTCATCATCACAATTATCCATGGTCTTCTCATCACAATGCTCCATGAACTTTGTCATCACAATGCTCAATACACTTGTCATCACAATGCTCCGTGACACTTGTCGTCAGTATGCTCCTAGAACCCTGTCATGACAAGGCTCCATGCCTTTTTCATAACAATGATCCATGCCATTTTCATCACAATGCTCCATGCCCTTGTCAGCACAAAGCTCCATGACACATGTCATCAGAATGCTCCATGGCCTTCTCATCACAATGCTCCATGCCCTTGTCATCACAATGCTCCAAGACCCCTGTAATCACAATGCTCCATGCCCCTTTTCATCAGAATGTTCCATGAGAATTGTCATCACAAGGCTCCATGGACTTCCCATCACAATGCTCCAGGACCTTGTCATCACAGTGCTCAATTCCCTTCTCATTACAATGCTCCATGACCCCTGTCATCACAATACTCCATGAACATTTTCAGCCCAATGCTTCATGACCTTCTCATCACAATGCTCCATGACCCATATCATCACAGTCCTCCATGACCACTGTCATCACAACACTCCATGACCCCTGACAACACAATGATCCGGGACTCTTGTCATCACAATGCTCCATTCCCTTGTCATCACAATGCTCCATGAACATTTTCAGCCCAATGCTCCATGACAATTGTCATCACAATGATCCATGCCCTTGTCATCCCAATGCTCCATGACCCCTGTAATCACAATGCTCCGTGACGCTTATCATCACAGTGCTCCATGACCCTTATCATCACAATTCTCCATGCCTGTGTCATCAAAATCCTACATGACCTTGTCATCACAATGCTCCATGAGCTTGTCATCACAATACTCCTTTACCATTTTCATCACAATCCTCCATGAACCTTGGGATCACATTGCTCCATGCCCTTGTCATCACAATGCTCCATGCTCCTTGAAATCAAAATGGTCCATGACCTCTGTCATCACAATGCTCCAACCCCTTGTGATCACAATGTTCCATAACACTTGTCATCACAACACTCCATGATGACTGTCATGACAATACTCCATGCACTTGTCGTCACAATGCTCCATGACCTTTGTCATCACAATTCTCAATACACTTGTCATCACAATGTTCCCTGACACTTGTCGTCAGAATACTCCTTGAACACTGTCATGAAAAGGCTCCATGCCTCTTTCATCAGAATGCTCCATGCCCTTTTCATCACAACGCTCCACGTCATTGTCATCACAATACTCCACAAGCTTGTCATCAGAATGCTCCATGATCATTGTCTTCAGAATGCTCCATGACCCCTGTCATCACAATGCTCCATACCCCTTGTCATTACAGTGTTCCATGACGCTCGTCATCACAATTATCCATGGTCTTCTCATCACAATGCCCCACGGTCTTGCCATCACAATGCTCCATGCCTTGGTCATCACGATGCTCCATGTCCCCAGTCATCACAATGCTCCATTACCCCTGTCATCACAATGCTCCATACCCCTTGTCATTACAGTGCTCCATGACGCTCGTCATCACAATTATCCATGGTCTTCTCATCACAATGCTCCACGGTCTTGCCATCACAATGCTCCATGACCTGGTCATCACAATGCTCCATGTCCCGTGTCATCACAATTCTCCACGTTCTTGGCATCACTATGCTCCATGATACTTCTCATCACAGTGTTACATGTTTTGTCATCACAATTCTCTATGCACTTGTCATCATAATGCTCCATGACCCCTGTCATAGCAAGCTCCATGTGATTGTCATCACAATGCTTCATGAACATGTCATCAAAATTCTCAATGGCCCTTGTTATCACAATGCGCCATGACCCTTGTCATCACAATGCTCCAAGCCCTTGTCATCAAAATGCTCCATTACCTTTGTCATCACAATCCTCCATGACACTTGGCATCACAATGCTACATTCCATTGTCATTGCAATAGACCATGACATATGTCATCACAATGCTCCCTGACACCCTTCTTCACAATACTCCATGACCTTCTCATCACAATGCTCCATGCCCTTGCCATCACAATGCGCCATGCCCACTGTCATCACAATAATCCATTAAACTTGTCAGAAAAATGCTCCATGACCCTGTCATCACAAGGCTCCATGCCCTTTCATCACAATGCTCTATGACCCCTGTCATCACAATGCTCCGTGACTCCAGTCATCACAATGCTTCATGACCTTTGTCATCTCAATGGTCCATGCCCTCGTCATCACAAGGATCTGTAACCTTTGTGACCACAACACTCCATGAACATTTCATCACAATGCTCGGTGACCTTTGTCATCACAATGCTCCATGCCTTTGTCAGCACATTACTCCATGACACATGGCATCAAATATTCCATGCGCTTGTCATCACAATGCTCCACATCGTTGTCATCACAATGCTCCACAAACCTTGTCATCACAATGCTCCATGCGTTTGTCAGCACAATGATCCATGACCCATGTCATCACAATGTGCCCTGCGTTTCTCATCACAATGCTCCACAGCCTTGTCATCACAATGCTCCATGACCCCTAACATCACAATGTTCCATAAACACTGTCATCAAAATGTTCCATGACCCTTTTCATCCAATTGCTCCATGACCCTGTCATCACAATGCTCCCTGCCCTTCTCATCACAATGCACCACACTCTTGTCATCAAAATGCTCCATGGCCTATGTCATCACAAAGCTCCATGACCCTTGGAATCACAATGCTCCATGCCATTGTCATCACAAAGCTCCATGAAACCTCTCATCACATTGCTCCATGCCGTTGTCATCACAAAGCTCCATGACGCTTGTCATCACAATGCTCCATGCCCTTGTCATTGCAATCCTCCATGACACATGTATCACTGTGTTCCGTGCCCTTGTCATCACAATGCTCCATGCTCACTCTCATCACAATAATCCATGAAACTTTTCAGACCAATGCTCCATGCCCTTGTCATCACAATGCTCCATTACACCTGTCATAACAATGCTCCATGACCCATGCCATCACAATGTTCTACGGCTTGTCATCACAAGACTCCATGGCCCTTGTCATCACAATGCTCCAAGACCCCTGTAATCACAATGCTCCATGCCCATGTCATCACAAAGCTCCCTGACGCATGTCATCAGAATGCTCCATGGCCTTCTCATCACAATACTCCATGCCCTTGTCATCACAATGCTCCAAGACCCTTGTTATTACAATGATCCATGCCTCTTTGCATCTCAATGCTCCATGAACCCTGTCATCACAATGCACCATGCCCATCATCATAATGCTTCATGCTATTGTCATCACAATGAAATCAAAATTCTCCATGACCTCTCTCATCACAATGCTCCAAACCCTTGTGATCACAATGTTCCATAACACTTGTCATCACAACGCCCCATGACGCTGGTCATCACAATTATCCATGGACTTCTCATCACAATGCTCCATGACCTTTGTCATCACAATTCTCAATACACTTGTCATCACAATGCTCCCTGATACTTGTCATCAGTATGCTCATTGAACCCTGTCATGACAAGTCTCCATGCCTTTTTCATCACAATGATCCATGCCCTTTTCATCACAATGCTCCATGCCATTGTCATCACAATACTCCAGAAGCTTGTCATCAGAATGCTCCGTGACACTTTTCATCTCAATGATCCATGGCCCCTGTCATCACAATGCTCCATGACACCTGTCATCACAATGCTCCATGCCCCTTGTCATTACAGTGCTCCATGATGTTCGTCATCACAATTATCCATGGTCTTCTCATCACAGTGCTCCACGGTCTTGCCATCACAATGCTCCATGCCCTGGTCATCACAATGCTCCATGTCCCCAGTCATCACAATGCTCCATGACCCCTGTCATCACAATGCTCCATAGCGCTTGTCATTACAGTGCTCCATGACAGTCGTAATCACAATTGTCCATGGTCTTCTCATCACAATGCTCCACGACCTTGTCATCAAAATGCTCCATGACCCTTGTCATCACAATGCTCCATGACCACTGTCATAACAATGCTCCATGACCCCTGTCATCACAAGGCTCCATACCACTTGTCATTACAGTGCTCCATGACGCTCCTCATCACAATTATCCATGGTCTTCTCATCACAATGCTCCACGGTCTTGCCATCACTGTGCTCCATGCCTTGGGCATCACAATGCTCCATGTCCCCGGTCATCACAATGCTCCATGACCACTGTCATCACAATGCTCTATACCCCTTGTCATTACAGTGCTCCATGACACTCGTCATCACAATTATCCATGATCTTCTCATCACAGTGCTCCACGACATTGCCATCACAAGGCTCCATGCCCTGGTCATCACAATGCTCCATGTCCCCAGTCATCACAATGCTCCATGTCCCCGGTCATCACAATGCTCCATGACCACTGTCATCACAATGCTCTATACCCCTTGTCATTACAGTGCTCCATGACGCTCGTCATCACAATTATCCATGGTCTTCTCATCACAATGCACCACACTCTTGTCAGCAAAATGCTCCATGCCCCGGTCATCACAATGCTCCATGTCCCCTGTCATCACAATTCTCCACGTTCTTGGCATTACTATGCTCCATAATACTTCTCATCACAGTGTTACATGTTTTGTCATCACAATTCTCTATGCACTTGTCATCGCAATGCTCCATGATCCCTGTCACAGCAAGCTCCATGTGATTGTCATCACAATGCTTCATGAACATGTCATCAAAATTCTCAATGGCCCTTGTTATCACAATGCTCCATGACCCTTGTCATCACAATGCTCCAAGCCCTTGTCATCAAAATGCTCCATTACCTTTGTCATCACAATCCTCCATGACACTTGGCATCACAATGCTACATTCCATTGTCATTGCAATAGACCATGACATATGTTTTCACAATGCTCCCTGACACCCTTCTTCACAATACTCCATGACCTTCTCATCACAATGCTCCATGCCCTTGTCATCACAATGCGCCATGCCCACTGTCATCACAATAATCCATGAAACTTGTCAGAAAAATGCTCCATGACCCTGTCATCACAATGCTCCAGGCCCTTTCATCACAATGCTCTATGACCCCTGTCATCACAATGCTCCGTGACTCCAGTCATCACAATGCTTCATGACCTTTGTCATCACAATGGTCCATGCCCTCGTCATCACAAGGCTCTGTGACCTTTGTGACCACAACACTCCATGAACATTTCATCACAATGCTCGGTGACCCTTGTCATCGCAATGCTCCATGCCTTTGTCAGCACATTACTCCATGACACATGGCATCAAATGTGCCATGCGCTTGTCATCACAATGCTCCACATCGTTGTCATCACAATGCTCCATAAACCTTGTCATCACAATGCTCCATGCGTTTGTCAGCACAATGTTCCATGACCCATGTCATCACAATGTGCCCTGCGTTTCTCATCACAATGCTCCACAGCCTTGTCATCACAATGCTCCATGCACCTCTCATCAAAATGCTCTCTCACCACTGATATCACAATGTTCCATCACTAGTCAACACAATACTCCCTCCACCCTGTCATCCCAATGTTCCATGACCCTTGTCACAACAATGCTACATGCTCTTATCATCACAATGCTCCATGACCCCTGACATCACAATGTTCCATAACCCCTGTCATCACAATGCTCCATGACCCTTTTCATCACAATGTTCCATGACCCCTAACATCACAATGTTCCATAAACACTGTCATCAAAATGTTCCATGACCCTTTTCATCCAATTCCTCCATGACCCTGTCATCACAATGCTCCCTGCCCTTCTCATCACAATGCACCACACCCTTGTCATCAAAATGCTCCATGGCCTATGTCATCACAAAGCTCCATGACCCTTGGAATCACAATGCTCCATGCCATTGTCATCACAAAGCTCCATGAAACCTCTCATCACATTGCTCCATGCCGTTGTCATCACAAAGCTCCATGACGCTTGTCATCACAATGCTCCATGCCCTTGTCATTGCAATCCTCCATGACACATGTATCACTGTGTTCCGTGCCCTTGTCATCACAATGCTCCATGCTCACTCTCATCACAATAATCCATGAAACTTTTCAGACCAATGCTCCATGCCCTTGTCATCACAATGCTCCATTACACCTGTCATAACAATGCTCCATGACCCCTGCCATCACAATGTTCTACGGCCTTGTCATCACAAGACTCCATGACCCTTGTCATCACAATGCTCCAAGACCCCTGTAATCACAATGCTCCATGCCCATGTCATCACAAAGCTCCCTGACGCATGTCATCAGAATGCTCCATGGCCTTCTCATCACAATACTCCAATCCCTTGTCATCACAATGCTCCAAGACCCTTGTTATTACAATGATCCATGCCTCTTTTCATCTCAATGCTCCATGAACCCTGTCATCACAATGCACCATGCCCATCATCATAATGCTTCATGCTATTGTCATCACAATGAAATCAAAATTCTCCATGACCTCTCTCATCACAATGCTCCAAACCCTTGTGATCACAATGTTCCATAACACTTGTCATCACAACGCCCCATGACGCTGGTCATCACAATTATCCATGGAATTCTCATCACAATGCTCCATGACCTTTGTCATCACAATTCTCAATACACTTGTCATCACAATGCTCCCTGACACTTGTCATCAGTATGCTCATTGAACCCTGTCATGACAAGTCTCCATGCCTTTTTCATCACAATGATCCATGCCCTTTTCATCACAATGCTTCATGCCATTGTCATCACAATACTCCACAAGCTTGTCATCAGAATGCTCCGTGACCCTTGTCATCTCAATGATCCATGACACCTGTCATCACAATGCTCCATGACACCTGTCATCACAATGCTCCATGCCCCTTGTCATTACAGTGTTCCATGATGCTCCTCATCACAATTACCATGGTCTTCTCATCACAATGCTCCACGGTCTTGCCATCACAGTGCTCCATGCCTTGGGCATCACAATGCTCCATGTCCCCGGTCATCACAATTGTCCACGATCTTGGCATCACTATGCTCCATGACACTTCTCATCACAGTGTTACATGCTTTGTCATCACAATTCTCTATGCACTTTTCATCGCAATGCTCCATGACCCCGTCATAGCAAGCTCCATGTGCTTGTCATCACAATACTCCATGCCCTTGTCGTCACAATTCTCCATGACCTTTGTCATCACAATGGTCCCTGACACTTGTCGTCAGAATGCTCCCTGAAAACTGTCATGAAAAGGCTCTATGTCTTTTTCATCACAATGCCCCATGCCATTTTCATCAAAATGCTCCATGTCATTGTCATCAAAATACTCCACAAGCTTGTCATCAGAATGCTCCATGAAACTTGTCATCACAATGCTCCATGACCCCTGTTATCACAATGCTCCATACCCCTTGTCATTACAGTGCTCCATGACGCTCATCATCACAATTATCCATGGTCTTCTCATCACAATGCTCCACGGTCTTGCCATCACAATACTCCATGCCCTGGTCATTACAATGCTCCATGTCCCCTGTCATCACAATTCTCCACGTTCTTGGCATCACTGTTCTCCATGATGCTTTTCATCACAGTGTTACATGCTTTGTCATCACAATTCTCTATGCACTTGTCATCGCAATGCTCCATGATCCCTGTCACAGCAAGCTCCATGTGATTGTAATCACAATGCTTCATGAACATGTCATCAAAATTCTCAATGGCCCTTGTTATCACAATGCTCCATGACCCTTGTCATCACAATGCTCCAAGCGCTTGTCATCAAAATGCTCCATTACCTTTGTCATCACAATCCTCCATGACACTTGGCATCACAATGCTCCATTCCATTGTCATCGCAATGGACCATGACATATGTCATCACAATGCTCCCTGACACCCTTCTTCACAATACTCCATGACCTTCTCATCACAATGCTCCATGCCCTTGTCATCACAATGCGCCATGCCCACTGTCATCACAATAATCCCTGAAACTTGTCAAACCAATGCAACATGCCCCTGTCATCACAATGCTCCATGCCCTTTCATCACAATGCTCTATGACCCCTGTCATCACAATGCTCCCTGACTCCAGTCATCACAATGCTTCATGACCTTTGTCATCACAATGGTTCATGCCCTCATCATCACAAGGCTCTGTGACCTTTGTCACCACAGCGCTCCATGAACATTTCATCACAATGCTCGGTGACCCTTGTCATCCCAATGCTCAATGCCTTTGTTAGCACAATACTCCATGACCCATGGCATCACAATATGCCATTCGCTTGTCATCACAATGCTCCACATCTTTGTCATCACGATGCTCCATAAACCTTGTCATCACACTTCTCCATGCACTTCTCATCAAAATGCTCTCTCACCACTGATATCACAATGTTCCATCACTAGCCAACACAATACTCCCTCACCCCTGTCATCACAATATTCCATGACCCTTGTCACAACAATGCTACATGCCTTTATCATCACAATGCTTCATTCCCCTGACATCACAATGTTCCATAACCCCTGTCATCACAATGCTCCCTGCCCTTCACAACAGAATGCACCACACCCTTGTCATCAAAATGCTCCATGACCTTTGTCATCACAAAGCTCAATGACCCTTGTCATCACAATGCTGCATGCCATTGTCATCACAATTCTCCATGAACCCTCTCATCACATTGTTCCATGCCCTTGTCATCACAGGCTCCATGATGCTTTTCATCACAATGCTCGATGCCATTCTTATCACAATGCTCCATGCGCTTCTCATTACAATCCTCCATGACCCATGTATCACAGTGTTCCATGCCCTTGTCATCACAATGCTCCATTACCCCTGTCATAACAATGCTCCATGACCCCTGCCATCACAATGTTCCACAGCCTTATCATCACAAGGCTCCATGACCCTTGTCATCACAATGCTCCAAGACCCCTGTAATCACAATGCTCCATGCCCTTGTCATCACAAAGCTCCATGACGCATGTCAACAGAATGCTCCATGGCCTTCTCATTCACGATGTTCCATGCCTTTGTCATCACAATGCTCCAAGACTCCTGTAATCGCAATGCTCCATGCCCCTTTTCATCTCAATGCTCCATGAACCCTGTCATCACAATGCACCATGCCCATCATCATAATGCTTCAGGCTATTGTCATCACAATGAAACCAAAATGCTCCATGACCTCTGTCATCACAATGCTCCAAATCCTTGTGATCAATATGTTCCATAACACTTATCATCACAACGCCCCATGACGCTCGTCATCACAATTATCCATGGTCTTCTCATCACAATGCTCCATGACCTTTGTCATCACAATACTCAATATCTTTGTCATCACAATGCTCCCTGACACTTGTTGTCAGTTTGCTCCTTGAACCCTGTCATGACAAGGCTCCATGCCTTTTTCATCAAAATGATCCATGCCCTTTTCATCACAGTGCTCCAAGACCACTGTAATCACAATGCTCCATGCCCTTCTCATCACAAAGCTCCATGATGCATGTCATCAGAACGCTCCATGGCCTTCTCATCCCAATGCTCCATGACCTTGTCATCATAATGCTCCAAGACCCCTGTAATCACAATGCTCCATGGCACTTTTCATCAGAATGCTCCATGAGACTTGTCATCACAAAGCTCCATGGTCTTCTCATCACAGTGCTCCAGTACCTTGTCATCACAATGCTCCATGACCACTGTCATCACAACGCTCCATGAACCCTGACAACACAATGATCCGGGACTCTTGTCATTAAAATGCTCCATGACCATTGTCATCACAATGATCCATGTGCTTGTCATCCCAATGCTCCAGGACCCCTGTAATCACAATGCTCCGTGATGCTTTTCATCACAGTGCTCCATGAACCTTGTCATCATAATGCTCCTTGCCTTTGTCAACAAAATGGTACATAATCTTGTCATCACAATTCTCCATGCGCTTCTCATCACAATCCTCCATGACCACTGGGATCACATTGCTTCATGCCCTTGCCATCTCTCTCTTGCCTTTCTGGTTTTTACAGATATTCGGATGTCCCTTTTGACCGGTGGTAAGTGACAATTCTTTGTAGTGTGGATTTGTATTGCGCGCTTGCTTGATTGGCCAAAAAGGGCGTATGCGTTTTCTTCTGAATATATTCAGGAGAAAACGCATACGCCCTTTTTGGCCAAGTGCATCTCTGTCCAAGTTGGGATGTTTTTCCTGTGCTTTAAAGGCGATTCCAATTTACCTCTTGAAATATGTTTTGTGCAATTCTGCCTCATTTTCAAGTCCGCTTCATTGCCTTCCCTCAACAGATTTTTGGAAGAGAGTAGTCCTTTATAAGTCTGCAGGTTTGTGAATTGCTGTGCCCCTGAGCTCCAATTTTCAAATCCCATCTTTGTGAGCTGGCCGCAAATCCACAATTTTGCTTCAGGACCTATACTGGTTCCAGGGGTCGCTATATTGGTTCCCTGTGGGTGGTTGAGGCTTTGGTTAATTCTTCCTGCCGGGAACTTAGAGTGACATGTGACCTTCCAAATGCCTACATCTACTCTCTGATTGGTTCTCCCTCTTCCCTTTCATCCTCTGCACAATTAGCAAACTGTGCAAACCAGGAGGTTATAGGGGCTGACTCTCCTAAGTTGAGAGATTGATAGTAAAGCAGTTGGAATGCCAAAGTGGAGCACAAGGAGAGGAAAAATTAGGAGAGTTTTAGAAACCTTTCGCCATCACAGGGTGTCCATTTTCTAGGTTTCCCATACATGTTATAATTGTAGTGATATACCCTTCTACCTGGAGATTTGGGACACATGGAATGGTGGCATGCATTACTACTTTAAAAGGTCTGCATTTTCTCTCCCAATCCCACCAGTCCTCTCAGTCCCAAGTGTCCAGCCTTATGTCTCATCCAGCTGTCTTTGCAGATAGGGTCATTCCAGGTTTCATCAGAAACCCTGAAGGAATTGTGTAAGAATTTCGCTGTTTTTTGGGGTTTTTTGAAATTCATTTTTATAATGGGGTTGAGCTGATTTTCACTGACGTGTTTATGCCAGTCTAGACACACTTGATTCCCTTACGGAGACATATCAATACATAGGTTTAGAGATTCTTACTAGTCAGATATATTCCTCTGTGGGAAATATGGTGTTTTGAGTCCCTTTCACTGAGGAAGGTGTAGGTCTTGTCTATTCCATAGTTGGTTTTTGGAACGGTACCTGTGCTTATATCAAACTCTGGTTTTATGCATCACCCCACCTCTCCTTCCCCCTTAAGCAGGCATAAGAGTGTTTTCTAAATGTGAGACACTGTTCTCTTTCCTAAATCAGTTCAAGTGTAGCCATGTTTACAGGATCTTCATAAGTGATATCTTATGATAAGTTTCTTTTTCTGTGTGACTTATTTCACTTAGAATCATCGTACGTGAATCCACCCATTTTGCTGCTACCGGTTTTATGACATTGATTTCATGGCTGAGGGATATTCCAATGTACGTAAGTACCACAATTTTTTGAACCATTTTTATATTTCCTGGGATATTTAAGGTGTACCCAAGTTGAGGTCCTTGTAAGCAGTGCAGCCCTAAATTTTGGGGTGGCTCTGTCTTATTGATTTTCAGTTTTCCCAAGGTATATTCCCTAGACTGGAAGTTCCCATGGCTCTGTAGATCTGTTGTTTACTTGTTTTAGGGAACACAATGCACTCCTCCAGAGAGGCAGTTGGCAATGTACATCCCGCCCATCAGCATAACAAGGCTCCCTGTTCTCCAGGGCCTGTCTGCCCTTTCTGGTTTTTACACAGTTGTGGATGTCCCTTTGGACCGGTGGGAAGTGATACGTCTTTGTAATGCAGATTAGCATTGCCCGCTTGCTTGCTTGGCCAAATAGGGTGTATGCGTTTTCTCCTGAATATATTCAGGAGAAAACGCATACGCCTTTTTTGGCCAAGTGCATCATTGTCGAAGTTGTGCCCCTCTTCCTGTGCTTTAAGGGCGATCCCAACGTACCTCTTGAAATCTGTTTCCTGCTATTCTGCCTCGCTTTCAAGTCCGCCTCGTTGCCTTCCCTCAACAGATTTTTGGACGATAGTTGTCCTTTATTACTCGGCCAGTTTGTGAATTGCTGTGCCCCTGAGCTCCATTTTTCAACTCGTTTTTGGTGAGCTGACCGCAAGTCCAAAATTTTGGTTCAGGACCTATGCTGGTTACCGGTGGGGGGCTGAGACTTTGGTTAATTCTTCTTTCTCCTGGGAAGTTAGAGTGATATGTGCCCGTCCAAATGCCTAACAGCTACACTCTCATTGGTTCTCCCTCTTCCCTTTCATCCTCTGCCAAATTGGTAACCTGTGCGAAACAGGAGGTTAAAGGGGCTGTCTCTCCAAGTTGGGAGATTGATAGTAAAGCAGATGGAAAGTCAAACAGGAGCACCAGGAGAGGGACTATTCGTTGAGTTTTAGAAAGCATTCATATTCACAGTGTGTCCGTTCTCTAGGTTTCCCGTATATGTTATAGCTGTAGTAATGTTCCCTTCAAGCTGGAGAGTTAGGACCCTTGGAATGGGTGCCATGCATTATTGCTTTAAAGGTTCTGCATTTGCTCACCAAATCTCACCAATTCTCTTAGTCCCAAGTGTCCAGCCTTATGCCACATCCAGCTGTCGTTGTACATAGGGTCATTCCAGGTTTCATCAGAGACCCTGAAGGAATTGTAAAGAATTTCCCAGTTTTTTTGTTTTGTTTTTGAAATTCCTTTTTATCGTGGGTTTGAGCTGATTATCGCTGCCATGTTTATGCCAGTCTAGACACACTTGATTCCCTTATGGAGACATATCAATACATAGGTTTTAAGATTCTTACTAGTCAGACATATTCCTCTGCGGGAAATATGGGGTTTTGAGTCCCTTTCACTGAGGAAGATGTAGGTGTTGTCTATTCCATAGTTGGTTTTTGGAACGGTACCTGTGCTTATATCAAACTCTGGGTTTATGCATCACCCCACCTCTCCTTCCCGCTTCAGCAGGCATAAGAGTGTTTTCTAAATGTGAGACACTGTTCTCTTTCCTAACTCAGTTCAAGTGTAGCCATGTTTACAGGATCTTCATAAGTGATATCTTATGATAAGTTTCTTTTTCTGTGTGACTTATTTCACTTAGAATCATCGTACCTGAATCCAACCATTTTGCTGCTAGTGGTCTTATGAAATTGATTTCATGGCTGAGGGATATTCCATCGTACGTAATTACCACAATTTTTTGAACCATTTTTATATTTCCTGGGATATTTAAGGTGTACCCAAGTTGAGGTCCTTGTAAGCAGTGCAGCCCTAAATTTTGGGGTGGCTCTGTCTTATTGATTTTCAGTTTTCCCAAGGTATATTCCCTAGACTGGAAGTGCCCTTGGCTCTGTAGCTCTGTTGTTTGCTTGTTTTAGGGAACACAATGCACTCCTCCATAGAGGCAGTTGGCAATTTACATCCCGTCCATCAGCATAACAAGGCTCCCTGTTCTCCAGGGCCTGTCTTGCCTTTCTGGTTTTTACACATTTTGTGGATGTCCCTTTTGACCGGTGGGAAGTGATACTTCTTTGTAGTGAAGATTTGCATTGCCCGCTTGCTTGCTTGGCCAAAAAGGGCGTATGCGTTTTCTCCTGAATATATTCAAGAGAAAACACATACGCCCTTTTTGGCCAAGTGCATCATTGTTGAAGTTGTGCCCCTCTTCCTGTGCTTTAAAGGCGATTCCAACGTACCTCTTGAAATCTGTTTCCTGCTATTCTGCCTCGCTTTCAAGTCCTTCTCGTTGCCTTCCCTCACCAGATTTTTGGACGATAGTTGTGCTTTATTACTCGGCCAGTTTGTGAATTGCTGTGCCCCTGAGCTCCATTTTTCAACTCGTTTTTGGTGAGCTGACCGCAAGTCCAAATTTTGGTTCAGGACCTATGCTGGTCCCAGTGGGGGGCTGAGACTTTGGTTAATTCTTCTTCCTGCCAGGAAATTACAGTGATATGTGCCCGTCCAAATGCCTAACAGCTACTCTCTCATTGGTTCTCCCTCTTCCCTTTCATCCTCTGCCAAATTGGCCACCTGTTCGAACCAGGAGGTTAAAGGGGCTGTCTCTCCAAGTTGGGAGGTGATAGTAAAGCAGATGGCAAGTCAAACCGGAGCACCAGGAGAGGGACTATTCGTTGAGTTTTAGAAACCTTTCATATTCACAGTGTGTCTGTTCTCTAGGTTTCCTGTACATGTTATAGCTGTAGTAATATTCCCTTCAACCTGGAGAGTTGTGACCCATGGAATGTGTGCCAGGCATTTGTGATTTAAAGGGTCTGCATTTTCTCAACCAATCTCACAAATCCTCTTAGACCCAAGTGTCCAGCCTTATGCCACATCCAGCTGTCGTTGTACATAGGGTCATTCCAGGTTTCATCAGAGACCCTGAAGGAATTGTAAAGAATTTCCCAGTCTTTTTGTTTTGTTTTTGAAATTCTTTTTATAGTGGGTTTGAGCTGATTCTCGCTGCCATGTTTATGCCAGTCTAGACACACTTGATAACCCTACGGAGACATATCAATACATAGGTTTTAACATTCTTACTAGTCAGATATATTCCGCTGCGGGAACTATGGGGTTTTGAGTCCCTTTCACTGAGGAAGTTGTAGGTCTTTTCTATTCCATAGTTGGTTTTTGGAACGGTACCTGTGCTTATATCAAACTCTGGTTTTATGCATCACCCCACCTCTCCTTCACCCTTAAGCAGGCATAAGAGTGTTTCCTAAATGTGAGACACTGTTCTCTTTCCTAACTCAGTTCAAGTGTAACCATGTTTACAGGATCTTCATAAGTGATATCTTATGATAAGTTTCTTTTTCTGTGTGACTTATTTCACTTAGAATCATCGTACCTGAATCTACCCATTTTGCTGCTACTGGTCTTATGACATTGATTTCATGGCTGAGGGATATTCCATCGTATGTAAGTACCACAATTTTTTGAACCATTTTTATATTTCCTGGGATATTTAAAGTGTACCCAAGTTGAGGTCCTTGTAAGCAGTGCAGCCCTAAATTTTGGGGTGGCTCTGTCTTATTGATTTTCAGTTTTCCCAAGGTATATTCCCTAGACTGGAAGTGCCCTTGGCTCTGTAGCTCTGTTCTTTACTAGTTTTCGGGAACACAATGCACTCCTCCAGTGAGGCAGTTGGCAATTTACATCCCGCCCATCAGCATAACAAGGCTCCCTGTTCTCGAGGGCCTGTCTTGCCTTTCTGGTTTTTACACATTTTGTGGATGTCCCTTTTGACCGGTGGGAAGTGATACTTCTTTGTAGTGCAGATTTGCATTGCCCGCTTGCTTGCTTGGCCAAAAAGGGCGTATGCGTTTTCTCCTGAATATATTCAGGAGAAAACGCAAACGCCCTTTTTGGCCAAGTGCATCATTGTCGAAGTTGTGCCCCTCTTCCTGTGCTTTAAAGGCGATTCCAATGTACCTCTTGAAATCTGTTTCCTGCTATTCTGCCTCGTTTCAAGTCCGCCACGTTGCCTTCCATCAACAGATTTTTGGACGATAGTTGTCCTTTATTACTCGGCCAGTTTGGGAATTGCTGTGCCCCTGAGCTCCATTTTTCAACTCGTTTTTTGTGAGCTGACTGCAAGTCCAAAATTTTGGTTCAGGACCTATACTGGTTCCCGGTGGGGGGCTGAGGCTTTGGTTAATTCTTCTTCCTGCCGGGAAATTACAGTGATATGTGCCCGTCCAAATGCCTAACAGCTACTCTCTCATTGGTTCTCCCTCTTCCCTTTCATCCTCTGCCAAATTGGCCACCTGTGCGAACCAGGAGGTTAAAGGGGCTGTCTCTCAAAATAGGGAGATTGATAGTAAAGCAGATGGCAAGTCAAACCGGAGCACCAGGAGAGGGACTATTCGTTGAGTTTTAGAAACCTTTCATATTCACCGTGTCTCTGTTCTCTAGGTTTCCTGTACATGTTATAGCTGTAGTAATATTCCCTTCAACCTGGAGAGTTGTGACCCATGGAATGTGTGCCAGGCATTTGTGATTTAAAGGGTCTGCATTTTCTCACCCAATCTCACAAATCCTCTCAGACCCAAGTGTCCAGCCTTATGCCACATCCAGCTGTCGTTGTACATAGGGTCATTCCAGGTTTCATCAGAGACCCTGAAGGAATTGTAAAGAATTTCCCAGTTTTTTTGTTTTGCTTTTGAAATTCCTTTTTATAGTGGGTTTGAGCTGATTCTCGCTGCCATGTTTATGCCAGTCTAGACACACTTGATTCCCTTACGGAGACATATCAATACATAGGTTTTAAGATTCTTACTAGTCAGATATATTCCTCTGTGGGAACTATGGGGTTTTGAGTCCCTTTCATTGAGGAAGGTGTAGGTCTTGTCTATTCCATAGTTGGTTTTTGGAACGGTACCTGTGCTTATATCAAACTCTGGTTTTATGCATCACCCCACCTCTCCTTCACCCTTAAGCAGGCATAAGATTGTTTCCTAAATGTGAGACTCTGTTCTCTTTCCTAACTCAGTTCAAGTGTAACCATGTTTACAGGATCTTCATAAGTGATATCTTATGATAAGTTTCTTTTTCTGTGTGACTTATTTCACTTAGAACCATCGTACCTGAATCCACCCATTTTGCTGCTACTGGTCTTATGACATTGATTTCATGGCTGAGGGATATTCCATCGTACGTAAGTACCACAATTTTTTGAACCATTTTTATATTTCCTGGGATATTTAAGGTGTACCCAAGTTGAGGTCCTTGTAAGCAGTGCAGCCCTATATTTTGGGGTGGTTCTGTCTTATTGATTTTCAGTTTTCCCAAGGTATATTCCCTAGACTGGAAGTGCCCTTGGCTCTGTAGCTCTGTTGTTTACTTGTTTTAGGGAACACAATGCACTCCTCCAGTGAGGCAGTTGGCAATTTACATCCCGCCCATCAGCATAACAAGGCTCCCTGTTCTCCAGGGCCTGTCTTGCCTTTCTGGTGTTTACACATTTTGTGGATGTCCCTTTTGACCGTTGGGATGTGATACTTCTTTGTAGTGCAGATTTGCATTGCCCGCTTGCTTGCTTGGCCAAAAAGGGCGTATGCGTTTTCTCCTGAATATATTCAGGAGAAAACGCATACGCCCTTTTTGGCCAAGTGCATCATTGTCGAAGTTGTGCCCCTCTTCCTGTGCTTTAAAGGCGATTCCAACGTACCTCTTGAAATCTGTTTCCTGCTATTGTGCCTCGATTTCAAGTCTACCTCGCTGCCTTCCCTCAACAGATTTTTGGACGATAGTTTTCCTTTATTACTCGGCCAGTTTGTGAATTGCTGTGCCCCTGAGCTCCATTTTTCAACTCGTTTTTTGTGAGCTGACCGCATGTCCAAAATTTTGGTTCGGGACCTATGGTGGTTCCCGGTGGGTGGCTGAGACTTTGGTTAATTTTTCTTCCTGGCGGGAAATTACAGTGATATGTGCCCGTCCAAATGCCTAACAGCTACTCTCTCATTGGTTCTCCCTCTTCCCTTTCATCCCCTGCCAAATTGGAAACCTGTACGAACCAGGAGGTTAAAGGGGCTGTCTCTCCAAGTTGGGAGGTTGATAGTAAAGCAGATGGAAATTCAAACCGGAGCACCAGGAGAGGGACTATTCGTTGAGTTTTAGAAACCTTTCGTATTCACAGTGTGTCCGTTCTCTAGATTTCCCGTACATGTTAGAGCTGTAGTAATATTCCCTTCAACCTGGAGAGTTGGGACCCATGGAATGGGTGCCAGGCATTTGTGCTTTAAAGGGTCTGCATTTGCTCAACCAATCTCACCAATCCTCTCAGTCCCAAGTGTCCAGCCTTATGCCACATCCAGCTGTCATTCTAGATAGGGTCATTCCAGGTTTCATCAGAGACCCTGAAGGAATTGTAAAGAATTTCCCAGTTTTTTTGTTTTGTTTTTGAAATTCCTTTTTATAATGGGTTTGAGCTGATTCTCGCTGCCATGTTTATGCCAGTCTAGACACACTTGATTCCCTTACGTAGACATATCAATACATAGGTTTTAAGATTCTTACTAGTCAGATATATTCCTCTGTGCAAAATATGGGGTTTTGAGTCCCTTTCACTGAGGAAGGTGTAGGTCTTGTCTATTCCATAGTTGGTTTTTGGAACGGTACCTGTGCTTATATTAAACTCTGGTTTTATGCATCACCCCACCTCTCCTTCCCCCTTAAGCAGGCATAAGAGTGTTTTCTAAATGTGAGACACTGTTCTCTTTCCTAACTCAGTTCAAGTGTAGCCATGTGTACAGGATCATCATAAGTGATATCTTATGATAAGTTTCTTTTTCTGTGTGACTTATTTCACTTAGAATCATCGTACCTGAATCCACCCATTTTGCTGATACTGGTCTTATGACATTGATTTCATGGCTGAGGGATATTCCATCGTAGGTAAGTACCACAATTTTTTGAACCATATTTATATTTCCTGGGATACTTAAGGTGTACCCAAGTTGAGGTCCTTGAAAGCAGTGCAGCCCTAAATTTTGGGGTGGCTCTGTCTTATTGATTTTCAGTTTTCCCAAGGTATATTCCCTAGACTGGAAGTGCCCTTGGCTCTGTAGCTCTGTTGTTTACTTGTTTTAGGGAACACAATGCACTCCTCCAGAGAGGCAGTTGGCAATTTACATCCCACCCATCAGCATAACAAGGCTTCCTGTTCTCCAGGGCCTGTCTTGCCATTCTGGTTTTTACACATTTTGTGGATGTCCCTTTTGACCGGTGGGAAGTGATACTTCTTTGTAGTGCAGATTTGCATTGCCCACTTGCTTGCTTGGCCAAAAAGGGCGTATGCGTTTTCTCCTGAATATATTCAGGAGAAAATGCATACGCCCTTTTTGGCCAAGTGCATCATTGTCGAAGTTGTGCCCCTCTTCCTGTGCTTTAAAGGCGATTCCAACGTACCTCTTGAAATCTGTTTCCTGGTATTCTGCCTCGCTTTCAAGTCCGCCTCGTTGCCTTCCCTTTACAGATTTTTGGACGATAGTTGTCCTTTATTACTCTGAAAGTTTGTGAATTGCTGTGCCCTTGCGCTCCATTTTTCAACTCGTTTTTTTGTGAGCTGACCAGGAGTCCAAAATTTTGGTTCAGGACCTATGCTGGTTCACGGTGGGGGTCTGAGACTTTGGTTAATTCTTCTTCCTGCTGGGAAGTTAGAGTGATATGTGCCCGTCCTAATGCCTAACAGCTACTCTCTCATTGGTTCTCCCTCTTCCCTTTCATCCTCTGCCAAATTGGCAACCTGTGCGAGCCAGGAGGTTAAAGGGTCTGTCTCTGCAAGTTGGGAGGTTGATAGTAAAGTAGATGGAATGTCAAACCCTAGCACCAGGAGAGGGAATATTCGTTGAGTTTTAGAAACCTTTCGTATTCACCTTGGGTCCGTTCTCTAGGTTTCCAGTACATGTTATAGCTGTAGTAATATTCCCTTTAAGCTGGAGAGTTGGGACCCATGGAATGGGTGCCAGGCATTTGTGCTTTAAAGGGTCTGCATTTGCTCACCCAATCTCACCAATCCTCTCAGTCCCAAGTGTCCAGCCTTATGCCACATCCAGCTGTCGTTGTAGATAGGGTCATTCCAGGTTTCATCAGAGACCCTGAAGGAATTGTAAAGAATTTCCTAGTTTTTTTGTTTTGTTTTTGAAATTCATTTTTATAGTGGGTTTGAGCTGATTCTCGCTGCCATGTTTATGCCAGTCTAGACACACTTGATTCCCTTACGTAGACATATCAATACATAGGTTTTAAGATTCTTACTAGTCAGATATATTCCTCTGCGGGAAATATGGGGTTTTGAGTCCCTTTCACTGAGGAAGGTGTAGGTCTTGTCTATTCCATAGTTGGTTTTTGGAACGGTACCTGTGCTTATATCAAACTCTGGTTTTATGCATCACCCCACCTCTCCTTCCCCCTTAAGCAGGCATAAGAGTGTTTTCTAAATGTGAGACACTGTTCTCTTTCCTAACTCAGTTCAAGTGTAGCCATGTTTACAGGATCTTCATAAGTGATATCTTATGATAAGTTTCTTTTTCTCTGTGACTTATTTCACTTAGAATCATCGTACCTGAATCCACCCATTTTGCTGCTACTGGTCTTATGACATTGATTTCATGGCTGAGGGATATTCCATCGTACGTAACTAACACAAATTTTTGAACCATTTGTATATTTCCTGGGATATTTAAGGTGTACCCAAGTTGAGGTCCTTGTATGCAGTGCAGCCCTAAATTTTGGGGTGGCTCTGTCTTATCGATTTTCAGTTTTCCCAAAGTATATTCCCTACACTGGAAGTGCCCTTGGCTCTGTAGCTCTGTTGTTTATTTGTTTTAGGGAACACAATGCACTCCTCCAGAGAGGCAGTTTGCTAGTTATATCCCGCCCATCAGCATAACAAGGCTCCCTGTTCTCCAGGGCCTGTCTTGCCTTTATGGATTTTACAAATTTTGTGGATGTCCCTTTTGACCGGTGGGAAGTGATACTTCTTTGTAGTGCAGATTTGCATTGCCCGCTTGCTTGCTTGGCCAAAAAGGGTGTATGCGTTTTCTCCTGAATATATTCAGGAGAAAACGCATACGCCCTTTTTGGCCAATTGCATCATTGTCTAAGTTGCACCCCTCTTCCTGTGCTTTAAAGTCGATTCCAACGTACCTCTTGAAATCTCTTTCCTGCTATTCTGCCTCGCTTTCAAGTCTGCCTCGTTGCCTTCCCTCAACAGATTTTTGGACGATAGTTGTCCTTTATTACTCGGCCAGTTTGTGAATTGCTGTGCCCCTGAGCTCCATTTATCAACTCGTTTTTTGTGAGCTGACCGCATGTCCAAAATTTTGGTTCAGGACCTATACTGGTTCCCGGTGGGTGGCTGAGACTTTGGTTAATTCTTCTTCCTGCCAGGAAATTAGAGTGATATGTGCCCGTCCAAATGCCTAACAGCTACTCTCTCATTGGTTCTCCCTATTCCCTTTCATCCTCTGCCAAATTGGCAACCTGTGCGAACCAGGAGGTTAAAGGGGCTGTCTCTCCAAGTTGGGAGGTTGATAGTAAAGCAGATGGAAAGTCAAACCCTAGCACCAGGAGAGGGACTATTCGTTGAGTTTTAGAAAGCTTTCATATTCACAGTGTGTCCATTCTCTAGGTTTCCCGTACATGTTATAGCTGTAGTAATATTCCCTTTAACCTGGAGAGTTGGGACCCATGGAATGGGTGCCAGGCATTTGTGCTTTAAAGGGTCTGCATTTGCTCACCCAATCTCACCAATCCTCTCAGTCCCAAGTGTCCAGACTTATGCCACTTCCAGCTGTCGTTGTAGATAGGGTCATTCCAGGTTTCATCAGAGACCCTGAAGGAATTGTAAAGAATTTCCCAGTTTTTTTTTTTTTTTTTTCGAAATTCCTTTTTATAGTGGGTTTGAGCTGATTCTCGCTGCCATGTTTATGCCAGTCTAGACACACTTGATTCCCTTACGGAGACATATCAATACATAGGTTTTAAGATTCTTACTAGTCAGATATATTCCTCTGCGTGAAATATGGGGTTTTGAGTCCCTTTCACTGAGGAAGGTGTAGGTCTTGTCTATTCCATAGTTGGTTTTTGGAACGGTACCTGTGCTTATATCAAACTCTGGTTTTATGCATCACCCCACCTCTCCTTCCCCCTTAAGCAGGCATAAGAGTGTTTTCTAAATGTGAGACACTGTTCTCTTTCCTAACTCAGTTCAAGTGTAGCCATGTTTACAGGATCTTCATAATTGATATCTTATGATAAGTTTCTTTTTCTGTGTGACTTATTTCACATAGAATCATCGTACCTGAATCCACCCATTTTGCTGCTACTGGTCTTATGACATTGATTTCATGGCTGAGGGATAATCCATCGTACATAATTACCACAATTTTTGGAACCATTTTTATATTTCCTGGGATATTTTAGGTGTACCCAAGTTGAGGTCCTTGTAAGCAGTGCAGCCTTAAATTTTGGGGTGGCTCTGTCTTATTTATTTTCAGTTTTCCCAAGGTATATTCCCTAGATTGGAAGTGCCCTTGGCTCTCTAGCTCTGTTGTTTATTTTTTTTAGGGAACACAATGCACTCCTCCAGAGAGGCAGTTGTCAATTTACATCCCTCCTATCAGCATAAAAAGGCTCCCTGTTCTCCAGGGCCTGTCTTGCCTTTCTGGTTTTTACACATTTTGTGGATGTCCCTTTTGACCGGTGGGAAGTGATACTTCTTTGTAGTGCAGATTTGCATTGCCCGCTTGCTTGCTTGGCCAAAAAGGGCGTATGCGTTTTCTCCTGAATATATTCAGGAGAAAACGCATACGCACTTTTTGGCCAAGTGCATCATTGTCGAAGTTGTGCCCCTCTTCCTGTGCTTTAAAGGCGATTCCAACGTACCTCTTGAAATCTGTTTCCTGCTATTCTGCCTCGCTTTCAAGTCCGCCTCATTGCCTTCCCTCAACAGGTTTTTGGACGATAGTTGTCCTTTAAACTCGGCCAGTTTGTGAATTGCTGTGCCCCTGAGCTCCATTTTTCAACTCGTTTTTTGTGAGCTGACCGCATGTCAAAAATTTTGGTTCAAGAACTATGCTGGTTCCCGTTGGGTGGCTGAGACTTTGGTTAATTCTTCTTCCTGCCGGAAAATTAGAGTGATATGTGCCCGTCCAAATGCCTAACAGCTACTGTCTCATTGGTTCTCCCTCTTCCCTTTCATCCTCTGCCAAATTGGCAACCTGTGCGAACCAGGAGGTTAAAGGGGCTGTCTCTCCAAGTTGGGAGATTGATAGTAAAGCAGATGGAAAGTCAAAACGGAACACCAGGAGAGGGACTATTCGTTGAGTTTTAGAAACCTTTCGTATTCACAGTGTGTCCGGTCTAAGTTTCCCGTATATGTTATAACTGTAGTAATATTCCCTTCAACCTGTAGAGTTGGGACCCATGGAATGGGTGCCAGGCATTTGTGCTTTAAAGGGTCTGCATTTGCTCACCCAATCTCACCAATCCTCTCAGTCCCTAGTGTCCAGCCTTATGCCACATCCAGCTGTCATTGTAGATAGGGTCATTCCAGGATTTATCAGAGACCCTGACGGAATTGTAAAGAATTTCCCAGTTCTTTTGTTTTGTTTTTGAAATTCCTTTTTATAGTGGGTTTGAGCTGATTCTCGCTGCCATGTTTATGCCAGTCTAGACACACTTGATTCCCTTACGGAGACATATCAATACATAGGTTTTAAGATTCTTACTAGTCAGATATATTCCTCTGCGGGAAATATGGGGTTTTGAGTCCCTTTCACTGAGGAAGGTGTAGGTCTTGTCTATTCCATAGTTGGTTTTTGGAACGGTAATTGTGCTTATATCAAACTCTGGTTTTATGCATCACCCCACCTCTCCTTCCCCCTTAAGCAGGCATAAGGGTGTTTTCTAAATGTGAGACACTGTTCTCTTTCCTAACTCAGTTCAAGTGTAGCCATGTTTACAGGATCTTCATAAGTGATATCTTATGATAAGTTTCTTTTTCTCTGTGACTTATTTCACTTAGAATCATCGTACCTGAATCCACCCATTTTGCTGCTACTGGTCTTATGACATTGATTTCATGGCTGAGGGATATTCCATCGTATGTAAGTACCACAATTTTTTGAACCATATTTATATTTCCTGGGATACTTAAGGTGTACCCAAGTTGAGGTCCTTGTAAGCAGTGCAGCCCTAAATTTTGGGGTGGCTCTGTCTTATTGATTTTCAGTTTTCCCAAGGTATATTCCCTAGACTGGAAGTGCCCTTGGCTCTGTAGCTCTGTTGTTTACTTGTTTTAGGGAACACAATTCACTCCTCCAGAGAGGCAGTTGGCAGTTTACATCCCGCCCATCAGCATAACAATGCTCCCTGTTCTCCAGGGCCTGTCTTGCCTTTCTGGTTTTTACACATTTTGTGGATATCCCTTTTGACCGGTGGGAAGTGATACTTCTTTGTAGTGCAGATTTCCATTGTCCGCTTGCTTGCTTGGCCAAAACGGTCGTATGCGTTTTCTCCTGAATATATTCAGGAGAAAACGCATATGCCCTTTTTGACCAAGTGCATCATTGACGAAGTTGTGCCCCTCTTCCTGTGCTTTAAAGGCGATTCCAACGTACCTCTTGAAATCTGTTTCCTGCTATTCTGCCTCGCTTTCAAGTCTGCCTCGTTGCCTTCCTTTAACAGATTTTTGGACGATAGTTGTCCTTTATTACTCGGCCAGTTTGTGAATTGATGTGCACTTGAGCTCCATTTATCAACTCGTTTTTTGTGAGCTGACCGCAAGTCCAAAATTTTGGTTCAGGATTTAGGCTGGTTCCCGGTGGGGTGCTGAGTCTTTTGTTAATTCTTCTTCCTGCTGGGATATTAGAGTGATATGTGCCCGTCCAAATGCCTAACAGCTATTCTCTCATTGGTTCTCCCTCTTCCCTTTCATCCTCTCCCAATTTGGCAACCTGTGCGAACCAGGAGGTTAAAGGGGCTGTCTCTCCAAGTTGTGAGGTTGATAGTATAGCAGATGGTAAGTCAAACCGGAGCACCAGGAGAGGGACTATTCGTTGAGTTTTAGAAACCTTTCGTATTCACAGTGTGTCCGTTCTCTAGGTTTCCCGTACATGTTATAGCTGTAGTAATATTCCCTTCAACCTGGAGTGTTGGGACCCATGGAATGTGTGCCATGCATTATTGCGTTAAAGGGTCTGCATTTGCTCACCCAATCTCACCAATCCTCTCAGTCCCAGGTGTCCAGCCTTATGCCACATCCAGCTGTCATTGTAGATAGGGTCATTCAAGGTTTCATCAGAGAACCTGAAGGAATTGTAAAGAATTTCCCAGATTTTTTGTTTTGTTTTTGAAATTCCTTTTTATAGTGGGTTTGAGCTGATTCTGGCTGCCATGTTTATGCCAGTCTAGACATCCTTGATTCCCTTACGGAGACATATCAATACATAGGTTTTAAGATTCTTACTAGTCAGATATATTCCTCTGCGGGAAATATGGGGTTTTGAGTCCCTTTCACTGAGGAAGGTGTAGGTCTTGTCTATTCCATAGTTGGTTTTTGGAACGGTACCTGTGCTTATATAAAACTCTGGTTTTATGCATCACCCCACCTCTCCTTCCCCCTTAAGCAGGCATGAGAGTGTTTTCTTAATATGAGACAATGTCTTCTTTCCTAACTCAGTTCAAGTGTAGCCATGTTTACAGGATCTTCATAAGTGATATCTTATGATAAGTTTCTTTTTCTGTGTGACTTATTTCACTTAGAATCATCGTACCTGAATCCACCCATTTTGCTGCTACTGGTCTTATGACATTGATCTCATGGCTGAGGGATATCCCATCGTACGTAAGTACCACAATTTTTTGAACCATTTTTATATTTCCTGGGATACTTAAAGTGTATCCAAGTTGAGGTCCTTGTAAGCAGTGCAGCTCTAAATTTTGGGGTGGCTCTGTCTTCTTGATTTTCAGTTTCCTCAAGGTATATTCCCTAGACTGGAAGTGCCCTTGGCTCTGTAGCTCTGTTCTTTACTTGTTTTAGGGAACACAATGCACTCCTCCAGAGAGGCAGTTGGGAATTTACATCCCGCCCATCAGCATAACAAGGCTCCCTGTTCTCCAAGGCCTGTCTTGCCTTTCGGGTTTTTACACATTTTGTGGATGTCCCTTTTGACTGGTGGGAAGTGATACTTCTTTGTAGTGCAGATTTGCATTGCCCGCTTGCTTGCTTGGCCAAAATGGGCGTATGCGTTTTCTCCTGAATATATTCAGGAGAAAACGCATACGCCCTTTTTGGCCAAGTGCATCATTGTCGAAGTTGTGCCCCTCTTCCTGTGCTTTAAATGCGATTCCAACGTACCTCTTGAAATCTGTTTCCTGCTGTTCTGCCTCGCTCTCAAGTACACCTCGTTGCCTTCCCTCAACAGATTTTTGGACGAGAGTTGTCCTTTATTACTCGGCCAGTTTGTGAGTTGTTGTGCCCCTGAGCTCCATTTTTCAACTCGTTTTTGGTGAGCTGACCGCAAGTCCAAAATTTTGGTTCAGGACCTATACTGGTTCCCAGTGGGTGGCTGAGACTTTGGTTAATTCTTCTTCTTCCCGGGATATTAGAGTTATATGTGCCCGTCCAAATGACTATCAGCTACTCTCTCATTGGTTCTCCCTCTTCCCTTTCATCCTCTCCCAATTTGGCAACCTGTGTGATCCAGGAGGTAAAAAGGGCTGTCTCTCCAAGTTGGGAGGTTGATAGTAAAGCAGATGGAAAGTCAAACCGGAGCACCAGTAGAGGGACTATTCGTTGAGTTTTAGAAACCTTTCGTATTCACAGTGGGTCCGTTCTCTAGGTTTCCCGTACATGTTATAGCTGTAGTAATATTCCCTTCAACCTGGAGAGTTGGGACCCATGGAATGGGTTCCAAGCATTTCTGCTTTAAAGGGTCTGCATTTGCTCACCCAATCTCACCAATCCTCTCAGTCCCAAGTGTCCCTCATTATGCCACATCCAGCTGTCATTGTAGATAGGGTCTTTCAAGGGTTCATCAGAGACCCTGAAGTAATTGTAAAGAATTTCCCAGTTTTTTTGTTTTGTTTTTGAAATTCCTTTTTATAGGGTGTTTGAGCTGATTCTCGCTGCCATGTTTATGAACGTCTAGACACACTTGATTCCCTTATGGAGACATATCAATACATAGGTTTTAAGATTCTTACTAGTCAGATATATTCCTCTGCGGGAAATATGGGGTTTTGAGTCCCTTTCACTGAGGAAGGTGTAGGTCTTGTCTATTCCATAGTTGGTTTTTGGAACGGTACCTGTGCTTATATCAAACTCTGGTTTTATGCATCACCCCACCTCTCCTTCCCCCTTAAGCAGGCATAAATGTGTTTTCTAAATGTGAGACTCTGTTCTCTTTCCTAACTCAGTTCAAGTGTAGCCATGTTTACAGGATCTTCATAAGTGATATCTTATGATAAGTTTCTTTTTCTCTGTGACTTATTTCACTTAGAATCATCGTACCTGAATCCACCCATTTTGCTGTTACTGGTTTATGACATTGTTTTCATGGCTGAGGGATATTCCATCGTACGTAAGTACCACAATTTTTGAACCATTTTTATATTTCCTGGGATATTTAAGGTGTACCCAATTTGAGGTCCTTGTAAGCAGTGCAGCCCTAAATTTTGGGGTGGCTCTGTCTTATTGATTTTCAGAATTCCCAAGGTATATTCCCTAGACTGGAAGTGCCCTTGGCTCTTTAGCTCTGTTCTTTACTTTTTTAAGGGAACACAATATACTCCTCCAGAGAGGCAGTTGGCAATTTACATCCCGCCCATCAGCATAACAAGGCTCCCTGTTCTCCAGGGCCTGTCTTGCCTTTCTGGTTTTTACACATTTTGTGGATGTCCCTTTTGCCCGGTGGGAAGTGATACTTCTATGTAGTGCAGATTTGCATTGCCCGCTTGCTTGCTTGGCCAAAAAGGGCGTATGCGTTTTCTCCTGAATATATTCAGGAGAAAACGCATACGCCCTTTTTGGCCAAGTGCATCATTGTCGAAGTTGTGCCCCTCTTCCTGTGCTTTAAAGGCGATTCCAACGTACCTCTTGAAATCTGTTTCCTGCTATTCTGCCTCGCTTTCAAGTCCGCCTCGTTGTCTTCCCTCAACAGATTTTTGGACGATAGTTGTCCTTTATTACTCGGCCAATTTGTGCATTGCTGTGCCCCTGATCTCCATTTTTCAACTCGTTTTTGGTGAGCTGACCGCAGGTCCAAAATTTTGGTTCAGGACCTATGCTTGTTCCCATTGGGGGAGTGAGACTTTGGTTAATTGTTTTTCCTGCCGGGAAGTTAGAGTGATATGTTCCCGTCCAAATGCCTAACAGCTACTCTCTCATTGGTTCTCCCTCTTCCCTTTCATCCTCTGCCAAATTGGCAACCTGTGCGAACCAGGAGGTTAAAGGGGCTGTCTCTACAATTTGGGAGGTTGATAGTAAAACAGATGGAAAGTCATACCGGAGCACCAGGAGAGGGACTATTCGTTGAGTTTTAGAAACCTTTCGTATTCACAGTGTGTCCGTTCCCTAGGTTTCCCGTACATTTTATAGCTGTAGTAATATTCCCTTCAATCTGGAGAGTTGGGACCCACGGAATGGGTGCCAGGCATTTGTGCTTTAAAGGGTCTGCATTTGCTCACCCAATCTCACCAATCCTCTCAATCCCAAGTGTCCAGCCATATGCCACATCCAGCTGTCGTTGTAGATAGGGTCATTCCAGGTTTCATCAGAGACCCTGAAGGAATTGTATAGAATTTCCCAGTTTTTTTTCTTTTGTTTTTGAAATTCCTTTTTATAGTGGGTTTGAGCTGATTCTCGCTGCCATGTTTATGCCAGTCTAGACACACTTGATTCCCTTACGGAGACATATCAATACATAGGTTTTAAGATTCTTAGTAGTCAGATATATTCCTCTGCGGGAAATATGGGGTTTTGAGTCCCTTTCACTGAGGAAGGTGTAGGTCTTGTCTATTCCATAGTTGGTTTTTGGAACGGTACCTGTGCTTATATCAAACTCTGGTTTTATGCATCACCCCACCTCTCCTTCCCCCTTAAGCAGGCATAAGAGTGTTTTCTAAATGTGAGACACTCTTCTCTTTCCTAACTCAGTTCAACTGTAGCCATGTTTACAGGATCTTCATAAGTGATATCTTATGATACGTTTCTTTTTCTGTGTGACGTATATCACTTAAAATCATCGTACCTGAATCCACCCATTTTGCTGCTACTGGTCTTATGACATTGATTTCATGGCTGAGGGATATTCCATCGTACGTAAGTACCACAATTTTTTGAACCACTTTTATATTTCCTGGGATATTTAAGGTGTACCCAAGTTGTGGTCCTTGTAAGCAGTGCAGCCCTAAATTTTGGGGTTGCTCTGTCTTATTGATTTTCAGAATTCACAAGGTATATTCCCTAGACTGGAAGTGCACTTGGCTCTGTAGCTCTATTCTTTAATTGTTTTAGGGAACACAATGCCCTCCTCCAGAGAGGCAGTTGGCAATTTACATCCCGCCCATCAGCATAACAAGGCTCCCGGTTCTCCAGGGCCTGTCTTGCCTTTCTGGTTTTTACACATTTTGTGGATGTCCCTTTTGACCGGTGGGAAGTGATACTTCTTTGTAGTGCAGATTTGCATTGCCCGCTTGCTTGCTTGGCCAAAAAGGGTGTATGCGTTTTCTCGCCCTTTTTGGCAAAGTGCATCATTGTCGAAGTTGTGCCCCTCTTCCTGTGCTTTAAAGGCGATTCCAACGTACCTCTTGAAATCTGTTTCCTGCTATTCTGCCTCGCTTTCAAGTCCGCCTCGTTGCCTTCCCTCAACAGATTTTTGGACGATAGTTGTCCTTTATTACTCGGCCAGTTTGTGAATTGCTGTGCCCCTGAGCTCCATTTTTCAACTTGTTTTTTGTGAGCTGACCGCAAGTCCAAAATTTTGGTTCAGGACCTATACTGGTTCCCGGTGGGTGTCTGAGACTTTGGTTAATTCTTCTTCCTGCCGGGAAATTACAGTGATATGTGCCCGTCCAAATGCCTAACAGCTACTCTCTCATTGGTTCTTCCTCTTCCCTTTCATCCTCTGCCAAATTGGAAACCTGTGTGAACCAGGAGGTTAAAGGGGCTGTCTCTCCAATTTGGGAGGTTGATAGTAAAGCTGATGGAAAGTCAAACCGGAGCACCAGGAGAGGGACTATTCGTTGAGTTTTAGAAACCTTTCGTATTCACAGTGTGTCCGTTCTCTAGGTTTCCCGTACATGTTATAACTTTAGTAATATTCCCTTCAACCTGGAGAGTTGTGACCCATGGAATGGGTGCCAGGAATTTGTGCTTTAAAGGTTCTGCATTTGCTCACCCAATCTCACCAATCCTGTCAGTCCCAAGTGTCCAGCCTTATGCCACATCCAGCTGTCATTGTAGATAGGGTCATTCCAGGTTTCATCAGAGACCCTGAAGGAATTGTAAAGAATTTCCCAGTTTTTTTCTTTTGTTTTTGAAATTCCTTTTTATCGTGGGTTTGAGCTGATTCTCGCTGCCAATTTTATTCTAGTTTAGACACACTTGATTCCCTTATGGAGACATATCAATACATAGGTTTTAAGATTCTTACTAGTCAGATATATTCCTCTGCGGGAAATATGGGGTTTTGAGTGCCTTTCACTGAGGAAGGTGTAGGTCTTGTCTATTCCATAGTTGGTTTTTGGAACGGTACCTGTGCTTATATCAAACTCTGGTTTTATGCATCACCCCACCTCTCCTTCCACCTTAAGCAAGCATAAGCGTGTTTTCTAAATGTGAGTCTCTGTTCTCTTTCCTAACTCAGTTCAAGTGTAGCCATGTTTACAGGATCTTCATAAGTGATATCTTATGATAAGTTTCTTTTTCTGTGTGACTTATTTCACTTAGAATCGTCGTACCTGAATCCACCCATTTTGCTGCTACTGGTCTTATGACATTGATTTCATGGCTGAGGGATATTCCATCGTACGTAATTACCACAATTTTTTGAACCATTTTTTATATTTCCTGGGATACTTAAGGTGTATCCAAGTTGAGGTCCTTGTAAGCAGTGCAGCCCTAAATTTTGGGGTGGCTCTGTCTTATTGATTTTCAGTTTTCCCAAGGTATATTCCCTAGACTGGAAGTGCCCTTGGCTCTGTAGCTCTGTTCTTTGCTTGTTTTAGGGAACACAATGTACTCCTCCAGAGAGGCAGTTGGCAATTTACATCCCGCCCATCAGCATAACAAGGCTCCCTGTTCTCCAGGGCCTGTCTTGCCTTTCTGGTTTTTACACATTTTGTGGATGTCCCTTTTGACCGGTGGGAAGTGATACTTCTTTGTAGTGCAGATTTGCATTGCCCGCTTGCTTGCTTGGCCAAAAAGGGCGTATGCGTTTTCTCCTGAATATATTCAGGAGAAAACGCATACGCCCTTTTTGGCCAAGTGCATCATTGTCGAAGTTGTGCCCTTCTTCCTGTGCTATAAAGGCGATTCCAACGTACCTCTTGAAATCTGTTTCCTGCTATTCTGCCTCGCTTTCAAGTCCGCCTCGTTGCCTTCCCTCAACAGATTTTTGGACGATAGTTGTCCTTTATTACTCGGCCAGTTTGTGAATTGCTGTGCCCCTGAGCTCCATTTTTCAACTCATTTTTGGTGAGCTGACCGCAAGTCCAAAATTTTGGTTCAGGACGTATACTCGTTCCCGGTGGGGGGCTGAGACTTTGGTTAATTCTTCTTCCTGCCGGGAAATTACAGTGATATGTGCCCGTCCAAATGCCTAACAGCTACTCTCTCATTGGTTCTCCCTCTTCCCTTTCATCCTCTGCCAAATTGGCAACCTGTGCGAACCAGGAGGTTAAAGGGGCTGTCTCTCTATGTGGGGAGGTTGATAGTAAAGCAGATGGAAAGTCAAACCGGAGCACCAGGAGAGGGACTATTCGTTGAGTTTTAGAAACCTTTCGTATTCACAGTGTGTCCGTTCTCTAGGTTTCCCGTACATGTTATAACTGTAGTAATATTCCCTTCAACCTGGAGAGTTGGGACCCATGGAATGGGTGCCATGCATTATTGCTTTAAAGGGTCTGCATTTGCTCACCCAATCTCACCAATCCTCTCAGTCCCGAGTGTCCAGCCTTATGCCACATCCAGCTGTCATTGTAGATAGGGTCATTCCAGGTTTCATCAGAGACTCTGAAGGAAATGTAAAGAATTGCCCAGTTTTTTTGTTTTGTTTTTGAAATTCCTTTTTATAGTGGGTTTGAGCTGATTCTCGCTGCCATGTTTATGCCAGTCTAGACACACTTGATTCCCTTACGGAGACATATCAATACATAGGTTTTAAGATTCTTACTAGTCAGATATATTCCTCTGCGGGAAATATGGGGTTTTGAGTCCCTTTCACTGAGGAGGGTGTAGGTCTTGTCTATTCCATAGTTGGTTTTTGGAAGGGTACCTGTGCTTATATCAAACTCTGGTTTTATGCATCACCCCACCTCTCTTTCCCCCTTAAGCAGGCATAAGAGTGTTTTCTAAATGTGAGACACTGTTCTCTTTCCTAACTCAGTTCAAGTGTAGCCATGTTTACAGGATCTTCATAAGTGATATCTTATGATAAGTTTCTTTTTCTGTGTGACTTATTTCACTTAGAATCATCGTACCTGAATCCACCCATTTTGCTGCTACTGGTCTTATGTCATTGATTTCATGGCTGAGGGATATTCCATCGTACGTAAGTACCACAATTTTTTGAACCATTTTTATATTTCCTGGGATATTTAAGGTGTACCCAAGTTGAGGTCCTTGTAAGCAGTGCAGCCCTAAATATTGGGGTGGCTCTGTCTTATTGATTTTCAGTTTTCCCAAGGTATATTCCCTAGACTGGAAGTGCCCTTGGCTCTGTAGCTATGTTCTTTACATGTTTTAGGGAACACAATGCACTCCTCCAGAGAGGCAGTTGGCAATTTACATCCCGCCCATCAGCATAACAAGGCTCCCAGTTTTCCAGGGCCTGTCTTGCCTTTCTGGTTTTTACACATTTTGTGGATGTCCCTTTTGAACGGTGGGAGGTGATACTGCTTTGTAGTGCAGATTTGCATTGCCCGCTTGCTTGCTTGGCCAAAAAGGGCGTATGCGTTTTCTCCTGAATATATTCAGGAGAAAACGCATACGCCCTTTTTGGCCAAGTGCATCATTGTCGAAGTTGTGCCCCTCTTCCTGTGCTTTAAAGGCGATTCCAACGTACCTCTTGAAATCTGTTTCCTGCTGTTCTGCCTCGCTTTCAAGTCCGCCTCGTTGCCTTCCCTCAACAGATTTTTGGACGATAGTTCTCCTTTATTACTCTGCCAGTTTGTGAATTGCTGTGCCCCTGAGCACCATTTTTCAACTCGTTTTTGGTGAGCTGACCGCAAGTCCAAAATTTTGGTTCAGGACCTATACTGGTTCCCGGTGGGGGGCTGAGACTTTGGTTAATTCTTCTTCCTGCCGGGAAATTACAGTGATATGTGCCCGTCCAAATGCCTAACAGCTACTCTCTCATTGGTTCTCCCTCTTCCCTTTCATCCTCTGCCAAATTGGCATCCTGTGCGAACCAGGGTGTTAAAGGGGCTGTCTCTCCATGTTGGGAGGTTGATAGTAAAGCAGATGGAAAGTCAAACCGGAGCACCAGGAGAGGGACTATTCGTTGAGGTTTAGAAACCTTTCGTATTCACAGTGTGTCCGTTCTCTAGGTTTCCCGTACATGTTATAACTGTAGTAATATTCCCTTCAACCTGGAGAGTTGGGACCCATGGAATGGGTGCCATGCATTATTGCTTTAAAGGGTCTGCATTTGCTCACCCGATCTCACCAATCCTCTCAGTCCCAAGTGTCCATCCTTATGCCACATCCAGCTGTCATTGTAGATAGGGTCATTCCAGGTTTCATCATTGACCCTGAAGGAATTGTAAAGAATTTCCCAGTTTTTTTGTTTTGTTATTGAAATTCCTTTTTATAGTGGGTTTGAGCTGATTCTCGCTGCCATGTTTATGCCAGTCTAGACACACTTGATAACCCTACGGAGACATATCAATACATAGGTTTTAACATTCTTACTAGTCAGATATATTCCGCTGCGGGAACTATGGGGTTTTGAGTCCCTTTCACTGAGGAAGTTGTAGGTCTTTTCTATTCCATAGTTGGTTTTTGGAACGGTACCTGTGCTTATATCAAACTCTGGTTTTATGCATCACCCCACCTCTCCTTCACCCTTAAGCAGGCATAAGAGTGTTTCCTAAATGTGAGACACTGTTCTCTTTCCTAACTCAGTTCAAGTGTAACCATGTTTACAGGATCTTCATAAGTGATATCTTATGATAAGTTTCTTTTTCTGTGTGACTTATTTCACTTAGAATCATCGTACCTGAATCTACCCATTTTGCTGCTACTGGTCTTATGACATTGATTTCATGGCTGAGGGATATTCCATCGTATGTAAGTACCACAATTTTTTGAACCATTTTTATATTTCCTGGGATATTTAAAGTGTACCCAAGTTGAGGTCCTTGTAAGCAGTGCAGCCCTAAATTTTGGGGTGGCTCTGTCTTATTGATTTTCAGTTTTCCCAAGGTATATTCCCTAGACTGGAAGTGCCCTTGGCTCTGTAGCTCTGTTCTTTACTAGTTTTCGGGAACACAATGCACTCCTCCAGTGAGGCAGTTGGCAATTTACATCCCGCCCATCAGCATAACAAGGCTCCCTGTTCTCGAGGGCCTGTCTTGCCTTTCTGGTTTTTACACATTTTGTGGATGTCCCTTTTGACCGGTGGGAAGTGATACTTCTTTGTAGTGCAGATTTGCATTGCCCGCTTGCTTGCTTGGCCAAAAAGGGCGTATGCGTTTTCTCCTGAATATATTCAGGAGAAAACGCAAACGCCCTTTTTGGCCAAGTGCATCATTGTCGAAGTTGTGCCCCTCTTCCTGTGCTTTAAAGGCGATTCCAATGTACCTCTTGAAATCTGTTTCCTGCTATTCTGCCTCGTTTCAAGTCCGCCACGTTGCCTTCCATCAACAGATTTTTGGACGATAGTTGTCCTTTATTACTCGGCCAGTTTGGGAATTGCTGTGCCCCTGAGCTCCATTTTTCAACTCGTTTTTTGTGAGCTGACTGCAAGTCCAAAATTTTGGTTCAGGACCTATACTGGTTCCCGGTGGGGGGCTGAGGCTTTGGTTAATTCTTCTTCCTGCCGGGAAATTACAGTGATATGTGCCCGTCCAAATGCCTAACAGCTACTCTCTCATTGGTTCTCCCTCTTCCCTTTCATCCTCTGCCAAATTGGCCACCTGTGCGAACCAGGAGGTTAAAGGGGCTGTCTCTCAAAATAGGGAGATTGATAGTAAAGCAGATGGCAAGTCAAACCGGAGCACCAGGAGAGGGACTATTCGTTGAGTTTTAGAAACCTTTCATATTCACCGTGTCTCTGTTCTCTAGGTTTCCTGTACATGTTATAGCTGTAGTAATATTCCCTTCAACCTGGAGAGTTGTGACCCATGGAATGTGTGCCAGGCATTTGTGATTTAAAGGGTCTGCATTTTCTCACCCAATCTCACAAATCCTCTCAGACCCAAGTGTCCAGCCTTATGCCACATCCAGCTGTCGTTGTACATAGGGTCATTCCAGGTTTCATCAGAGACCCTGAAGGAATTGTAAAGAATTTCCCAGTTTTTTTGTTTTGCTTTTGAAATTCCTTTTTATAGTGGGTTTGAGCTGATTCTCGCTGCCATGTTTATGCCAGTCTAGACACACTTGATTCCCTTACGGAGACATATCAATACATAGGTTTTAAGATTCTTACTAGTCAGATATATTCCTCTGTGGGAACTATGGGGTTTTGAGTCCCTTTCATTGAGGAAGGTGTAGGTCTTGTCTATTCCATAGTTGGTTTTTGGAACGGTACCTGTGCTTATATCAAACTCTGGTTTTATGCATCACCCCACCTCTCCTTCACCCTTAAGCAGGCATAAGATTGTTTCCTAAATGTGAGACTCTGTTCTCTTTCCTAACTCAGTTCAAGTGTAACCATGTTTACAGGATCTTCATAAGTGATATCTTATGATAAGTTTCTTTTTCTGTGTGACTTATTTCACTTAGAACCATCGTACCTGAATCCACCCATTTTGCTGCTACTGGTCTTATGACATTGATTTCATGGCTGAGGGATATTCCATCGTACGTAAGTACCACAATTTTTTGAACCATTTTTATATTTCCTGGGATATTTAAGGTGTACCCAAGTTGAGGTCCTTGTAAGCAGTGCAGCCCTATATTTTGGGGTGGTTCTGTCTTATTGATTTTCAGTTTTCCCAAGGTATATTCCCTAGACTGGAAGTGCCCTTGGCTCTGTAGCTCTGTTGTTTACTTGTTTTAGGGAACACAATGCACTCCTCCAGTGAGGCAGTTGGCAATTTACATCCCGCCCATCAGCATAACAAGGCTCCCTGTTCTCCAGGGCCTGTCTTGCCTTTCTGGTGTTTACACATTTTGTGGATGTCCCTTTTGACCGTTGGGATGTGATACTTCTTTGTAGTGCAGATTTGCATTGCCCGCTTGCTTGCTTGGCCAAAAAGGGCGTATGCGTTTTCTCCTGAATATATTCAGGAGAAAACGCATACGCCCTTTTTGGCCAAGTGCATCATTGTCGAAGTTGTGCCCCTCTTCCTGTGCTTTAAAGGCGATTCCAACGTACCTCTTGAAATCTGTTTCCTGCTATTGTGCCTCGATTTCAAGTCTACCTCGCTGCCTTCCCTCAACAGATTTTTGGACGATAGTTTTCCTTTATTACTCGGCCAGTTTGTGAATTGCTGTGCCCCTGAGCTCCATTTTTCAACTCGTTTTTTGTGAGCTGACCGCATGTCCAAAATTTTGGTTCGGGACCTATGGTGGTTCCCGGTGGGTGGCTGAGACTTTGGTTAATTTTTCTTCCTGGCGGGAAATTACAGTGATATGTGCCCGTCCAAATGCCTAACAGCTACTCTCTCATTGGTTCTCCCTCTTCCCTTTCATCCCCTGCCAAATTGGAAACCTGTACGAACCAGGAGGTTAAAGGGGCTGTCTCTCCAAGTTGGGAGGTTGATAGTAAAGCAGATGGAAATTCAAACCGGAGCACCAGGAGAGGGACTATTCGTTGAGTTTTAGAAACCTTTCGTATTCACAGTGTGTCCGTTCTCTAGATTTCCCGTACATGTTAGAGCTGTAGTAATATTCCCTTCAACCTGGAGAGTTGGGACCCATGGAATGGGTGCCAGGCATTTGTGCTTTAAAGGGTCTGCATTTGCTCAACCAATCTCACCAATCCTCTCAGTCCCAAGTGTCCAGCCTTATGCCACATCCAGCTGTCATTCTAGATAGGGTCATTCCAGGTTTCATCAGAGACCCTGAAGGAATTGTAAAGAATTTCCCAGTTTTTTTGTTTTGTTTTTGAAATTCCTTTTTATAATGGGTTTGAGCTGATTCTCGCTGCCATGTTTATGCCAGTCTAGACACACTTGATTCCCTTACGTAGACATATCAATACATAGGTTTTAAGATTCTTACTAGTCAGATATATTCCTCTGTGCAAAATATGGGGTTTTGAGTCCCTTTCACTGAGGAAGGTGTAGGTCTTGTCTATTCCATAGTTGGTTTTTGGAACGGTACCTGTGCTTATATTAAACTCTGGTTTTATGCATCACCCCACCTCTCCTTCCCCCTTAAGCAGGCATAAGAGTGTTTTCTAAATGTGAGACACTGTTCTCTTTCCTAACTCAGTTCAAGTGTAGCCATGTGTACAGGATCATCATAAGTGATATCTTATGATAAGTTTCTTTTTCTGTGTGACTTATTTCACTTAGAATCATCGTACCTGAATCCACCCATTTTGCTGATACTGGTCTTATGACATTGATTTCATGGCTGAGGGATATTCCATCGTAGGTAAGTACCACAATTTTTTGAACCATATTTATATTTCCTGGGATACTTAAGGTGTACCCAAGTTGAGGTCCTTGAAAGCAGTGCAGCCCTAAATTTTGGGGTGGCTCTGTCTTATTGATTTTCAGTTTTCCCAAGGTATATTCCCTAGACTGGAAGTGCCCTTGGCTCTGTAGCTCTGTTGTTTACTTGTTTTAGGGAACACAATGCACTCCTCCAGAGAGGCAGTTGGCAATTTACATCCCACCCATCAGCATAACAAGGCTTCCTGTTCTCCAGGGCCTGTCTTGCCATTCTGGTTTTTACACATTTTGTGGATGTCCCTTTTGACCGGTGGGAAGTGATACTTCTTTGTAGTGCAGATTTGCATTGCCCACTTGCTTGCTTGGCCAAAAAGGGCGTATGCGTTTTCTCCTGAATATATTCAGGAGAAAATGCATACGCCCTTTTTGGCCAAGTGCATCATTGTCGAAGTTGTGCCCCTCTTCCTGTGCTTTAAAGGCGATTCCAACGTACCTCTTGAAATCTGTTTCCTGGTATTCTGCCTCGCTTTCAAGTCCGCCTCGTTGCCTTCCCTTTACAGATTTTTGGACGATAGTTGTCCTTTATTACTCTGAAAGTTTGTGAATTGCTGTGCCCTTGCGCTCCATTTTTCAACTCGTTTTTTTGTGAGCTGACCAGGAGTCCAAAATTTTGGTTCAGGACCTATGCTGGTTCACGGTGGGGGTCTGAGACTTTGGTTAATTCTTCTTCCTGCTGGGAAGTTAGAGTGATATGTGCCCGTCCTAATGCCTAACAGCTACTCTCTCATTGGTTCTCCCTCTTCCCTTTCATCCTCTGCCAAATTGGCAACCTGTGCGAGCCAGGAGGTTAAAGGGTCTGTCTCTGCAAGTTGGGAGGTTGATAGTAAAGTAGATGGAATGTCAAACCCTAGCACCAGGAGAGGGAATATTCGTTGAGTTTTAGAAACCTTTCGTATTCACCTTGGGTCCGTTCTCTAGGTTTCCAGTACATGTTATAGCTGTAGAAATATTCCCTTTAAGCTGGAGAGTTGGGACCCATGGAATGGGTGCCAGGCATTTGTGCTTTAAAGGGTCTGCATTTGCTCACCCAATCTCACCAATCCTCTCAGTCCCAAGTGTCCAGCCTTATGCCACATCCAGCTGTCGTTGTAGATAGGGTCATTCCAGGTTTCATCAGAGACCCTGAAGGAATTGTAAAGAATTTCCTAGTTTTTTTGTTTTGTTTTTGAAATTCATTTTTATAGTGGGTTTGAGCTGATTCTCGCTGCCATGTTTATGCCAGTCTAGACACACTTGATTCCCTTACGTAGACATATCAATACATAGGTTTTAAGATTCTTACTAGTCAGATATATTCCTCTGCGGGAAATATGGGGTTTTGAGTCCCTTTCACTGAGGAAGGTGTAGGTCTTGTCTATTCCATAGTTGGTTTTTGGAACGGTACCTGTGCTTATATCAAACTCTGGTTTTATGCATCACCCCACCTCTCCTTCCCCCTTAAGCAGGCATAAGAGTGTTTTCTAAATGTGAGACACTGTTCTCTTTCCTAACTCAGTTCAAGTGTAGCCATGTTTACAGGATCTTCATAAGTGATATCTTATGATAAGTTTCTTTTTCTCTGTGACTTATTTCACTTAGAATCATCGTACCTGAATCCACCCATTTTGCTGCTACTGGTCTTATGACATTGATTTCATGGCTGAGGGATATTCCATCGTACGTAACTAACACAAATTTTTGAACCATTTGTATATTTCCTGGGATATTTAAGGTGTACCCAAGTTGAGGTCCTTGTATGCAGTGCAGCCCTAAATTTTGGGGTGGCTCTGTCTTATCGATTTTCAGTTTTCCCAAAGTATATTCCCTACACTGGAAGTGCCCTTGGCTCTGTAGCTCTGTTGTTTATTTGTTTTAGGGAACACAATGCACTCCTCCAGAGAGGCAGTTTGCTAGTTATATCCCGCCCATCAGCATAACAAGGCTCCCTGTTCTCCAGGGCCTGTCTTGCCTTTATGGATTTTACAAATTTTGTGGATGTCCCTTTTGACCGGTGGGAAGTGATACTTCTTTGTAGTGCAGATTTGCATTGCCCGCTTGCTTGCTTGGCCAAAAAGGGTGTATGCGTTTTCTCCTGAATATATTCAGGAGAAAACGCATACGCCCTTTTTGGCCAATTGCATCATTGTCTAAGTTGCACCCCTCTTCCTGTGCTTTAAAGTCGATTCCAACGTACCTCTTGAAATCTCTTTCCTGCTATTCTGCCTCGCTTTCAAGTCTGCCTCGTTGCCTTCCCTCAACAGATTTTTGGACGATAGTTGTCCTTTATTACTCGGCCAGTTTGTGAATTGCTGTGCCCCTGAGCTCCATTTATCAACTCGTTTTTTGTGAGCTGACCGCATGTCCAAAATTTTGGTTCAGGACCTATACTGGTTCCCGGTGGGTGGCTGAGACTTTGGTTAATTCTTCTTCCTGCCAGGAAATTAGAGTGATATGTGCCCGTCCAAATGCCTAACAGCTACTCTCTCATTGGTTCTCCCTATTCCCTTTCATCCTCTGCCAAATTGGCAACCTGTGCGAACCAGGAGGTTAAAGGGGCTGTCTCTCCAAGTTGGGAGGTTGATAGTAAAGCAGATGGAAAGTCAAACCCTAGCACCAGGAGAGGGACTATTCGTTGAGTTTTAGAAAGCTTTCATATTCACAGTGTGTCCATTCTCTAGGTTTCCCGTACATGTTATAGCTGTAGTAATATTCCCTTTAACCTGGAGAGTTGGGACCCATGGAATGGGTGCCAGGCATTTGTGCTTTAAAGGGTCTGCATTTGCTCACCCAATCTCACCAATCCTCTCAGTCCCAAGTGTCCAGACTTATGCCACTTCCAGCTGTCGTTGTAGATAGGGTCATTCCAGGTTTCATCAGAGACCCTGAAGGAATTGTAAAGAATTTCCCAGTTTTTTTTTTTTTTTTTTTCGAAATTCCTTTTTATAGTGGGTTTGAGCTGATTCTCGCTGCCATGTTTATGCCAGTCTAGACACACTTGATTCCCTTACGGAGACATATCAATACATAGGTTTTAAGATTCTTACTAGTCAGATATATTCCTCTGCGGGAAATATGGGGTTTTGAGTCCCTTTCACTGAGGAAGGTGTAGGTCTTGTCTATTCCATAGTTGGTTTTTGGAACGGTACCTGTGCTTATATCAAACTCTGGTTTTATGCATCACCCCACCTCTCCTTCCCCCTTAAGCAGGCATAAGAGTGTTTTCTAAATGTGAGACACTGTTCTCTTTCCTAACTCAGTTCAAGTGTAGCCATGTTTACAGGATCTTCATAATTGATATCTTATGATAAGTTTCTTTTTCTGTGTGACTTATTTCACATAGAATCATCGTACCTGAATCCACCCATTTTGCTGCTACTGGTCTTATGACATTGATTTCATGGCTGAGGGATAATCCATCGTACATAATTACCACAATTTTTGGAACCATTTTTATATTTCCTGGGATATTTTAGGTGTACCCAAGTTGAGGTCCTTGTAAGCAGTGCAGCCTTAAATTTTGGGGTGGCTCTGTCTTATTTATTTTCAGTTTTCCCAAGGTATATTCCCTAGATTGGAAGTGCCCTTGGCTCTCTAGCTCTGTTGTTTATTTTTTTTAGGGAACACAATGCACTCCTCCAGAGAGGCAGTTGTCAATTTACATCCCGCCTATCAGCATAAAAAGGCTCCCTGTTCTCCAGGGCCTGTCTTGCCTTTCTGGTTTTTACACATTTTGTGGATGTCCCTTTTGACCGGTGGGAAGTGATACTTCTTTGTAGTGCAGATTTGCATTGCCCGCTTGCTTGCTTGGCCAAAAAGGGCGTATGCGTTTTCTCCTGAATATATTCAGGAGAAAACGCATACGCCCTTTTTGGCCAAGTGCATCATTGTCGAAGTTGTGCCCCTCTTCCTGTGCTTTAAAGGCGATTCCAACGTACCTCTTGAAATCTGTTTCCTGCTATTCTGCCTCGCTTTCAAGTCCGCCTCATTGCCTTCCCTCAACAGGTTTTTGGACGATAGTTGTCCTTTAAACTCGGCCAGTTTGTGAATTGCTGTGCCCCTGAGCTCCATTTTTCAACTCGTTTTTTGTGAGCTGACCGCATGTCAAAAATTTTGGTTCAAGAACTATGCTGGTTCCCGTTGGGTGGCTGAGACTTTGGTTAATTCTTCTTCCTGCCGGAAAATTAGAGTGATATGTGCCCGTCCAAATGCCTAACAGCTACTGTCTCATTGGTTCTCCCTCTTCCCTTTCATCCTCTGCCAAATTGGCAACCTGTGCGAACCAGGAGGTTAAAGGGGCTGTCTCTCCAAGTTGGGAGATTGATAGTAAAGCAGATGGAAAGTCAAAACGGAACACCAGGAGAGGGACTATTCGTTGAGTTTTAGAAACCTTTCGTATTCACAGTGTGTCCGGTCTAAGTTTCCCGTATATGTTATAACTGTAGTAATATTCCCTTCAACCTGTAGAGTTGGGACCCATGGAATGGGTGCCAGGCATTTGTGCTTTAAAGGGTCTGCATTTGCTCACCCAATCTCACCAATCCTCTCAGTCCCTAGTGTCCAGCCTTATGCCACATCCAGCTGTCATTGTAGATAGGGTCATTCCAGGATTTATCAGAGACCCTGACGGAATTGTAAAGAATTTCCCAGTTCTTTTGTTTTGTTTTTGAAATTCCTTTTTATAGTGTGTTTGAGCTGATTCTCGCTGCCATGTTTATGCCAGTCTAGACACACTTGATTCCCTTACGGAGACATATCAATACATAGGTTTTAAGATTCTTACTAGTCAGATATATTCCTCTGCGGGAAATATGGGGTTTTGAGTCCCTTTCACTGAGGAAGGTGTAGGTCTTGTCTATTCCATAGTTGGTTTTTGGAACGGTAATTGTGCTTATATCAAACTCTGGTTTTATGCATCACCCCACCTCTCCTTCCCCCTTAAGCAGGCATAAGGGTGTTTTCTAAATGTGAGACACTGTTCTCTTTCCTAACTCAGTTCAAGTGTAGCCATGTTTACAGGATCTTCATAAGTGATATCTTATGATAAGTTTCTTTTTCTCTGTGACTTATTTCACTTAGAATCATCGTACCTGAATCCACCCATTTTGCTGCTACTGGTCTTATGACATTGATTTCATGGCTGAGGGATATTCCATCGTATGTAAGTACCACAATTTTTTGAACCATATTTATATTTCCTGGGATACTTAAGGTGTACCCAAGTTGAGGTCCTTGTAAGCAGTGCAGCCCTAAATTTTGGGGTGGCTCTGTCTTATTGATTTTCAGTTTTCCCAAGGTATATTCCCTAGACTGGAAGTGCCCTTGGCTCTGTAGCTCTGTTGTTTACTTGTTTTAGGGAACACAATTCACTCCTCCAGAGAGGCAGTTGGCAGTTTACATCCCGCCCATCAGCATAACAATGCTCCCTGTTCTCCAGGGCCTGTCTTGCCTTTCTGGTTTTTACACATTTTGTGGATATCCCTTTTGACCGGTGGGAAGTGATACTTCTTTGTAGTGCAGATTTCCATTGTCCGCTTGCTTGCTTGGCCAAAACGGTCGTATGCGTTTTCTCCTGAATATATTCAGGAGAAAACGCATATGCCCTTTTTGACCAAGTGCATCATTGACGAAGTTGTGCCCCTCTTCCTGTGCTTTAAAGGCGATTCCAACGTACCTCTTGAAATCTGTTTCCTGCTATTCTGCCTCGCTTTCAAGTCTGCCTCGTTGCCTTCCTTTAACAGATTTTTGGACGATAGTTGTCCTTTATTACTCGGCCAGTTTGTGAATTGATGTGCACTTGAGCTCCATTTATCAACTCGTTTTTTGTGAGCTGACCGCAAGTCCAAAATTTTGGTTCAGGATTTAGGCTGGTTCCCGGTGGGGTGCTGAGTCTTTTGTTAATTCTTCTTCCTGCTGGGATATTAGAGTGATATGTGCCCGTCCAAATGCCTAACAGCTATTCTCTCATTGGTTCTCCCTCTTCCCTTTCATCCTCTCCCAATTTGGCAACCTGTGCGAACCAGGAGGTTAAAGGGGCTGTCTCTCCAAGTTGTGAGGTTGATAGTATAGCAGATGGTAAGTCAAACCGGAGCACCAGGAGAGGGACTATTCGTTGAGTTTTAGAAACCTTTCGTATTCACAGTGTGTCCGTTCTCTAGGTTTCCCGTACATGTTATAGCTGTAGTAATATTCCCTTCAACCTGGAGTGTTGGGACCCATGGAATGTGTGCCATGCATTATTGCGTTAAAGGGTCTGCATTTGCTCACCCAATCTCACCAATCCTCTCAGTCCCAGGTGTCCAGCCTTATGCCACATCCAGCTGTCATTGTAGATAGGGTCATTCAAGGTTTCATCAGAGAACCTGAAGGAATTGTAAAGAATTTCCCAGATTTTTTGTTTTGTTTTTGAAATTCCTTTTTATAGTGGGTTTGAGCTGATTCTGGCTGCCATGTTTATGCCAGTCTAGACATCCTTGATTCCCTTACGGAGACATATCAATACATAGGTTTTAAGATTCTTACTAGTCAGATATATTCCTCTGCGGGAAATATGGGGTTTTGAGTCCCTTTCACTGAGGAAGGTGTAGGTCTTGTCTATTCCATAGTTGGTTTTTGGAACGGTACCTGTGCTTATATAAAACTCTGGTTTTATGCATCACCCCACCTCTCCTTCCCCCTTAAGCAGGCATGAGAGTGTTTTCTTAATATGAGACAATGTCTTCTTTCCTAACTCAGTTCAAGTGTAGCCATGTTTACAGGATCTTCATAAGTGATATCTTATGATAAGTTTCTTTTTCTGTGTGACTTATTTCACTTAGAATCATCGTACCTGAATCCACCCATTTTGCTGCTACTGGTCTTATGACATTGATCTCATGGCTGAGGGATATCCCATCGTACGTAAGTACCACAATTTTTTGAACCATTTTTATATTTCCTGGGATACTTAAAGTGTATCCAAGTTGAGGTCCTTGTAAGCAGTGCAGCTCTAAATTTTGGGGTGGCTCTGTCTTCTTGATTTTCAGTTTCCTCAAGGTATATTCCCTAGACTGGAAGTGCCCTTGGCTCTGTAGCTCTGTTCTTTACTTGTTTTAGGGAACACAATGCACTCCTCCAGAGAGGCAGTTGGGAATTTACATCCCGCCCATCAGCATAACAAGGCTCCCTGTTCTCCAAGGCCTGTCTTGCCTTTCGGGTTTTTACACATTTTGTGGATGTCCCTTTTGACTGGTGGGAAGTGATACTTCTTTGTAGTGCAGATTTGCATTGCCCGCTTGCTTGCTTGGCCAAAATGGGCGTATGCGTTTTCTCCTGAATATATTCAGGAGAAAACGCATACGCCCTTTTTGGCCAAGTGCATCATTGTCGAAGTTGTGCCCCTCTTCCTGTGCTTTAAATGCGATTCCAACGTACCTCTTGAAATCTGTTTCCTGCTGTTCTGCCTCGCTCTCAAGTACACCTCGTTGCCTTCCCTCAACAGATTTTTGGACGAGAGTTGTCCTTTATTACTCGGCCAGTTTGTGAGTTGTTGTGCCCCTGAGCTCCATTTTTCAACTCGTTTTTGGTGAGCTGACCGCAAGTCCAAAATTTTGGTTCAGGACCTATACTGGTTCCCAGTGGGTGGCTGAGACTTTGGTTAATTCTTCTTCTTCCCGGGATATTAGAGTTATATGTGCCCGTCCAAATGACTATCAGCTACTCTCTCATTGGTTCTCCCTCTTCCCTTTCATCCTCTCCCAATTTGGCAACCTGTGTGATCCAGGAGGTAAAAAGGGCTGTCTCTCCAAGTTGGGAGGTTGATAGTAAAGCAGATGGAAAGTCAAACCGGAGCACCAGTAGAGGGACTATTCGTTGAGTTTTAGAAACCTTTCGTATTCACAGTGGGTCCGTTCTCTAGGTTTCCCGTACATGTTATAGCTGTAGTAATATTCCCTTCAACCTGGAGAGTTGGGACCCATGGAATGGGTTCCAAGCATTTCTGCTTTAAAGGGTCTGCATTTGCTCACCCAATCTCACCAATCCTCTCAGTCCCAAGTGTCCCTCATTATGCCACATCCAGCTGTCATTGTAGATAGGGTCTTTCAAGGGTTCATCAGAGACCCTGAAGTAATTGTAAAGAATTTCCCAGTTTTTTTGTTTTGTTTTTGAAATTCCTTTTTATAGGGTGTTTGAGCTGATTCTCGCTGCCATGTTTATGAACGTCTAGACACACTTGATTCCCTTATGGAGACATATCAATACATAGGTTTTAAGATTCTTACTAGTCAGATATATTCCTCTGCGGGAAATATGGGGTTTTGAGTCCCTTTCACTGAGGAAGGTGTAGGTCTTGTCTATTCCATAGTTGGTTTTTGGAACGGTACCTGTGCTTATATCAAACTCTGGTTTTATGCATCACCCCACCTCTCCTTCCCCCTTAAGCAGGCATAAATGTGTTTTCTAAATGTGAGACTCTGTTCTCTTTCCTAACTCAGTTCAAGTGTAGCCATGTTTACAGGATCTTCATAAGTGATATCTTATGATAAGTTTCTTTTTCTCTGTGACTTATTTCACTTAGAATCATCGTACCTGAATCCACCCATTTTGCTGTTACTGGTTTATGACATTGTTTTCATGGCTGAGGGATATTCCATCGTACGTAAGTACCACAATTTTTGAACCATTTTTATATTTCCTGGGATATTTAAGGTGTACCCAATTTGAGGTCCTTGTAAGCAGTGCAGCCCTAAATTTTGGGGTGGCTCTGTCTTATTGATTTTCAGAATTCCCAAGGTATATTCCCTAGACTGGAAGTGCCCTTGGCTCTTTAGCTCTGTTCTTTACTTTTTTAAGGGAACACAATATACTCCTCCAGAGAGGCAGTTGGCAATTTACATCCCGCCCATCAGCATAACAAGGCTCCCTGTTCTCCAGGGCCTGTCTTGCCTTTCTGGTTTTTACACATTTTGTGGATGTCCCTTTTGCCCGGTGGGAAGTGATACTTCTATGTAGTGCAGATTTGCATTGCCCGCTTGCTTGCTTGGCCAAAAAGGGCGTATGCGTTTTCTCCTGAATATATTCAGGAGAAAACGCATACGCCCTTTTTGGCCAAGTGCATCATTGTCGAAGTTGTGCCCCTCTTCCTGTGCTTTAAAGGCGATTCCAACGTACCTCTTGAAATCTGTTTCCTGCTATTCTGCCTCGCTTTCAAGTCCGCCTCGTTGTCTTCCCTCAACAGATTTTTGGACGATAGTTGTCCTTTATTACTCGGCCAATTTGTGCATTGCTGTGCCCCTGATCTCCATTTTTCAACTCGTTTTTGGTGAGCTGACCGCAGGTCCAAAATTTTGGTTCAGGACCTATGCTTGTTCCCATTGGGGGAGTGAGACTTTGGTTAATTGTTTTTCCTGCCGGGAAGTTAGAGTGATATGTTCCCGTCCAAATGCCTAACAGCTACTCTCTCATTGGTTCTCCCTCTTCCCTTTCATCCTCTGCCAAATTGGCAACCTGTGCGAACCAGGAGGTTAAAGGGGCTGTCTCTACAATTTGGGAGGTTGATAGTAAAACAGATGGAAAGTCATACCGGAGCACCAGGAGAGGGACTATTCGTTGAGTTTTAGAAACCTTTCGTATTCACAGTGTGTCCGTTCCCTAGGTTTCCCGTACATTTTATAGCTGTAGTAATATTCCCTTCAATCTGGAGAGTTGGGACCCACGGAATGGGTGCCAGGCATTTGTGCTTTAAAGGGTCTGCATTTGCTCACCCAATCTCACCAATCCTCTCAATCCCAAGTGTCCAGCCATATGCCACATCCAGCTGTCGTTGTAGATAGGGTCATTCCAGGTTTCATCAGAGACCCTGAAGGAATTGTATAGAATTTCCCAGTTTTTTTTCTTTTGTTTTTGAAATTCCTTTTTATAGTGGGTTTGAGCTGATTCTCGCTGCCATGTTTATGCCAGTCTAGACACACTTGATTCCCTTACGGAGACATATCAATACATAGGTTTTAAGATTCTTAGTAGTCAGATATATTCCTCTGCGGGAAATATGGGGTTTTGAGTCCCTTTCACTGAGGAAGGTGTAGGTCTTGTCTATTCCATAGTTGGTTTTTGGAACGGTACCTGTGCTTATATCAAACTCTGGTTTTATGCATCACCCCACCTCTCCTTCCCCCTTAAGCAGGCATAAGAGTGTTTTCTAAATGTGAGACACTCTTCTCTTTCCTAACTCAGTTCAACTGTAGCCATGTTTACAGGATCTTCATAAGTGATATCTTATGATACGTTTCTTTTTCTGTGTGACGTATATCACTTAAAATCATCGTACCTGAATCCACCCATTTTGCTGCTACTGGTCTTATGACATTGATTTCATGGCTGAGGGATATTCCATCGTACGTAAGTACCACAATTTTTTGAACCACTTTTATATTTCCTGGGATATTTAAGGTGTACCCAAGTTGTGGTCCTTGTAAGCAGTGCAGCCCTAAATTTTGGGGTTGCTCTGTCTTATTGATTTTCAGAATTCACAAGGTATATTCCCTAGACTGGAAGTGCACTTGGCTCTGTAGCTCTATTCTTTAATTGTTTTAGGGAACACAATGCCCTCCTCCAGAGAGGCAGTTGGCAATTTACATCCCGCCCATCAGCATAACAAGGCTCCCGGTTCTCCAGGGCCTGTCTTGCCTTTCTGGTTTTTACACATTTTGTGGATGTCCCTTTTGACCGGTGGGAAGTGATACTTCTTTGTAGTGCAGATTTGCATTGCCCGCTTGCTTGCTTGGCCAAAAAGGGTGTATGCGTTTTCTCGCCCTTTTTGGCAAAGTGCATCATTGTCGAAGTTGTGCCCCTCTTCCTGTGCTTTAAAGGCGATTCCAACGTACCTCTTGAAATCTGTTTCCTGCTATTCTGCCTCGCTTTCAAGTCCGCCTCGTTGCCTTCCCTCAACAGATTTTTGGACGATAGTTGTCCTTTATTACTCGGCCAGTTTGTGAATTGCTGTGCCCCTGAGCTCCATTTTTCAACTTGTTTTTTGTGAGCTGACCGCAAGTCCAAAATTTTGGTTCAGGACCTATACTGGTTCCCGGTGGGTGTCTGAGACTTTGGTTAATTCTTCTTCCTGCCGGGAAATTACAGTGATATGTGCCCGTCCAAATGCCTAACAGCTACTCTCTCATTGGTTCTTCCTCTTCCCTTTCATCCTCTGCCAAATTGGAAACCTGTGTGAACCAGGAGGTTAAAGGGGCTGTCTCTCCAATTTGGGAGGTTGATAGTAAAGCTGATGGAAAGTCAAACCGGAGCACCAGGAGAGGGACTATTCGTTGAGTTTTAGAAACCTTTCGTATTCACAGTGTGTCCGTTCTCTAGGTTTCCCGTACATGTTATAACTTTAGTAATATTCCCTTCAACCTGGAGAGTTGTGACCCATGGAATGGGTGCCAGGAATTTGTGCTTTAAAGGTTCTGCATTTGCTCACCCAATCTCACCAATCCTGTCAGTCCCAAGTGTCCAGCCTTATGCCACATCCAGCTGTCATTGTAGATAGGGTCATTCCAGGTTTCATCAGAGACCCTGAAGGAATTGTAAAGAATTTCCCAGTTTTTTTCTTTTGTTTTTGAAATTCCTTTTTATCGTGGGTTTGAGCTGATTCTCGCTGCCAATTTTATTCTAGTTTAGACACACTTGATTCCCTTATGGAGACATATCAATACATAGGTTTTAAGATTCTTACTAGTCAGATATATTCCTCTGCGGGAAATATGGGGTTTTGAGTGCCTTTCACTGAGGAAGGTGTAGGTCTTGTCTATTCCATAGTTGGTTTTTGGAACGGTACCTGTGCTTATATCAAACTCTGGTTTTATGCATCACCCCACCTCTCCTTCCACCTTAAGCAAGCATAAGAGTGTTTTCTAAATGTGAGTCTCTGTTCTCTTTCCTAACTCAGTTCAAGTGTAGCCATGTTTACAGGATCTTCATAAGTGATATCTTATGATAAGTTTCTTTTTCTGTGTGACTTATTTCACTTAGAATCGTCGTACCTGAATCCACCCATTTTGCTGCTACTGGTCTTATGACATTGATTTCATGGCTGAGGGATATTCCATCGTACGTAATTACCACAATTTTTTGAACCATTTTTTATATTTCCTGGGATACTTAAGGTGTATCCAAGTTGAGGTCCTTGTAAGCAGTGCAGCCCTAAATTTTGGGGTGGCTCTGTCTTATTGATTTTCAGTTTTCCCAAGGTATATTCCCTAGACTGGAAGTGCCCTTGGCTCTGTAGCTCTGTTCTTTGCTTGTTTTAGGGAACACAATGTACTCCTCCAGAGAGGCAGTTGGCAATTTACATCCCGCCCATCAGCATAACAAGGCTCCCTGTTCTCCAGGGCCTGTCTTGCCTTTCTGGTTTTTACACATTTTGTGGATGTCCCTTTTGACCGGTGGGAAGTGATACTTCTTTGTAGTGCAGATTTGCATTGCCCGCTTGCTTGCTTGGCCAAAAAGGGCGTATGCGTTTTCTCCTGAATATATTCAGGAGAAAACGCATACGCCCTTTTTGGCCAAGTGCATCATTGTCGAAGTTGTGCCCTTCTTCCTGTGCTATAAAGGCGATTCCAACGTACCTCTTGAAATCTGTTTCCTGCTATTCTGCCTCGCTTTCAAGTCCGCCTCGTTGCCTTCCCTCAACAGATTTTTGGACGATAGTTGTCCTTTATTACTCGGCCAGTTTGTGAATTGCTGTGCCCCTGAGCTCCATTTTTCAACTCATTTTTGGTGAGCTGACCGCAAGTCCAAAATTTTGGTTCAGGACGTATACTCGTTCCCGGTGGGGGGCTGAGACTTTGGTTAATTCTTCTTCCTGCCGGGAAATTACAGTGATATGTGCCCGTCCAAATGCCTAACAGCTACTCTCTCATTGGTTCTCCCTCTTCCCTTTCATCCTCTGCCAAATTGGCAACCTGTGCGAACCAGGAGGTTAAAGGGGCTGTCTCTCTATGTGGGGAGGTTGATAGTAAAGCAGATGGAAAGTCAAACCGGAGCACCAGGAGAGGGACTATTCGTTGAGTTTTAGAAACCTTTCGTATTCACAGTGTGTCCGTTCTCTAGGTTTCCCGTACATGTTATAACTGTAGTAATATTCCCTTCAACCTGGAGAGTTGGGACCCATGGAATGGGTGCCATGCATTATTGCTTTAAAGGGTCTGCATTTGCTCACCCAATCTCACCAATCCTCTCAGTCCCGAGTGTCCAGCCTTATGCCACATCCAGCTGTCATTGTAGATAGGGTCATTCCAGGTTTCATCAGAGACTCTGAAGGAAATGTAAAGAATTGCCCAGTTTTTTTGTTTTGTTTTTGAAATTCCTTTTTATAGTGGGTTTGAGCTGATTCTCGCTGCCATGTTTATGCCAGTCTAGACACACTTGATTCCCTTACGGAGACATATCAATACATAGGTTTTAAGATTCTTACTAGTCAGATATATTCCTCTGCGGGAAATATGGGGTTTTGAGTCCCTTTCACTGAGGAGGGTGTAGGTCTTGTCTATTCCATAGTTGGTTTTTGGAAGGGTACCTGTGCTTATATCAAACTCTGGTTTTATGCATCACCCCACCTCTCTTTCCCCCTTAAGCAGGCATAAGAGTGTTTTCTAAATGTGAGACACTGTTCTCTTTCCTAACTCAGTTCAAGTGTAGCCATGTTTACAGGATCTTCATAAGTGATATCTTATGATAAGTTTCTTTTTCTGTGTGACTTATTTCACTTAGAATCATCGTACCTGAATCCACCCATTTTGCTGCTACTGGTCTTATGTCATTGATTTCATGGCTGAGGGATATTCCATCGTACGTAAGTACCACAATTTTTTGAACCATTTTTATATTTCCTGGGATATTTAAGGTGTACCCAAGTTGAGGTCCTTGTAAGCAGTGCAGCCCTAAATATTGGGGTGGCTCTGTCTTATTGATTTTCAGTTTTCCCAAGGTATATTCCCTAGACTGGAAGTGCCCTTGGCTCTGTAGCTATGTTCTTTACATGTTTTAGGGAACACAATGCACTCCTCCAGAGAGGCAGTTGGCAATTTACATCCCGCCCATCAGCATAACAAGGCTCCCAGTTTTCCAGGGCCTGTCTTGCCTTTCTGGTTTTTACACATTTTGTGGATGTCCCTTTTGAACGGTGGGAGGTGATACTGCTTTGTAGTGCAGATTTGCATTGCCCGCTTGCTTGCTTGGCCAAAAAGGGCGTATGCGTTTTCTCCTGAATATATTCAGGAGAAAACGCATACGCCCTTTTTGGCCAAGTGCATCATTGTCGAAGTTGTGCCCCTCTTCCTGTGCTTTAAAGGCGATTCCAACGTACCTCTTGAAATCTGTTTCCTGCTGTTCTGCCTCGCTTTCAAGTCCGCCTCGTTGCCTTCCCTCAACAGATTTTTGGACGATAGTTCTCCTTTATTACTCTGCCAGTTTGTGAATTGCTGTGCCCCTGAGCACCATTTTTCAACTCGTTTTTGGTGAGCTGACCGCAAGTCCAAAATTTTGGTTCAGGACCTATACTGGTTCCCGGTGGGGGGCTGAGACTTTGGTTAATTCTTCTTCCTGCCGGGAAATTACAGTGATATGTGCCCGTCCAAATGCCTAACAGCTACTCTCTCATTGGTTCTCCCTCTTCCCTTTCATCCTCTGCCAAATTGGCATCCTGTGCGAACCAGGGTGTTAAAGGGGCTGTCTCTCCATGTTGGGAGGTTGATAGTAAAGCAGATGGAAAGTCAAACCGGAGCACCAGGAGAGGGACTATTCGTTGAGGTTTAGAAACCTTTCGTATTCACAGTGTGTCCGTTCTCTAGGTTTCCCGTACATGTTATAACTGTAGTAATATTCCCTTCAACCTGGAGAGTTGGGACCCATGGAATGGGTGCCATGCATTATTGCTTTAAAGGGTCTGCATTTGCTCACCCGATCTCACCAATCCTCTCAGTCCCAAGTGTCCATCCTTATGCCACATCCAGCTGTCATTGTAGATAGGGTCATTCCAGGTTTCATCATTGACCCTGAAGGAATTGTAAAGAATTTCCCAGTTTTTTTGTTTTGTTTTTGAAATTCCTTTTTATAGTGGGTTTGAGCTGATTCTCGCTGCCTTGTTTATGCCAGTCTAGACACACTTGATTCCCTTACGGAGACATATCAATACATAGGTTTTAAGATTCTTACTAGTCAGATATATTCCTCTGCGGGAAATATGGGGTTTTGAGTCCCTTTCACTGAGGAAGGTGTAGGTCTTGTCTATTCCACAGTTGGTTTTTGGAACGGTACCTGTGCTTATATCAAACTCTGGTTTTATGCATCACCCCACCTCTCTTTCCCCCTTAAGCAGGCATAAGAGTGTTTTCTAAATGTGAGACACTGTTCTCTTTCCAAACTCATTTCAAGTGTAGCCATGTTTACAGCATCTTCATAAGTGATATCTTATGATAAGTTTCTTTTTCTCTGTGACTTATTTCACTTAGAATCATCGTACCTGAATCCACCCATTTTGCTGCTACTGGTCTTATGACATTGATTTCATGGCTGAGGGATATTCCATCGTACGTAAGTACCACAATTTTTTGAACCATTTTTATATTTCCTGGGATATTTAAGGTGTACCCAAGTTGAGGTCCTTGTAAGCAGTGCAGCCTTAAATTTTGGGGTGGCTCTGTCTTATTGATTTTCAGTTTTCCCAAAGTATATTCCCTAGACGGGAAGTGCCCTTGGCTCTGTAGCTCTGTTGTTTACGTGTTTTAGGGAACACTATGTACTCCTCCAGAGAGGCAGTTGGCAATTTACATCCCACCCTTCAGCATAACAAGGCTCCCTCTTCTCCAGGGCCTGTCTTGCCTTTCTGGTTTTTACACATTTTGTGGATGTTCCTTTTGACCGGAGGGAAGTGATACTTCTTTGTAGTGCAGATTTGCATTGCCAGCTTGCTTGCTTGGCCAAAAAGGGCGTATGCATTTTCTCCTGAATATATTCAGGAGAAAACGCATACGCCCTTTTTGGCCAAGTGCATCATTGTCGAAGTTGTGCCCCTCTTCCTGTGCTTTAAAGGCGATTCCAACGTACCTCTTGAAATCTGTTTCCTGCTATTCTGGCTCGCTTTCAAGTCCGCCTCGTTGCCTTCCCTCAACAGATTTTTGGACGATAGTTGTCCTTTATTACTCGGCCAGTTTGTGAATTGCTGTGCCCCTGAGCTCTATTTTTCAACTCGTTTTTGGTGAGCTGACCGCAAGTCGAAAATTTTGGTTCAGGACCTATGCTGGTTTCCGGTGGGGGGCTGAGACTTTGGTTAATTCTTCTTCCTGCCGGGAAATTACAGTGATATGTGCCCGTCCAAATGCCTAACAGCTACTCTCTCATTGGTTCTCCCTCTTCCCTTTCATCCTCTGCCAAATTGGCAACCTGTGCGAACCAGGAGGTTAAAGGGGCTGTCTCTCCATGTTGGGAGATTGATAGTAAAGCAGGTGGAAAGTCAATCCGGAGCACCAGGAGTGGGACTATTCGTTGAGTTTTAGAAACCTTTCGTATTCACAGTGTGTCCGTTCTCTAGGTTTCCCGTACATGTTATAGCTGTAGTAATATTCCCTTCAACCTGGAGAGTTGGGACTCATGGAATGGGTGCCATGCATTATTACTTTAAAGGGTCTGCATTTGCTCACCCAATCTCACCAATCCTGTCAGTCCCAAGTGTCCAGCCTTATGCCACATCCAGCTGTCATTGTAGATAGGGTCATTCCAGGTTTCATCAGAGACCCTGAAGGAATTGTAAAGAATTTCCCAGTTTTTTGTTTTGTTTTTGAAATTCCTTTTTATCGTGGGTTTGAGCTGATTCTCACTGCCATGTTTATGCCAGTCTAGACACACTTGATTCCCTTACAGAGACATATCAATACATAGGTTTTAAGATTCTTACTAGTCAGATATATTCCTCTGCGGGAAATATGGTGTTTTCAGACCCTTTCACTGAGGAAGGTGTAGGTCTTGTCTATTCCATAGTTGGTTTTTGGAGCGGTACCTGTGCTTATATAAAACTCTGGTTTTATGCATCACCCCACCTCTGTTTCCCCCTTAAGCAGGCATAAGAATGTTTTCTAAATGTGAGACACTGTTCTCATTCCTAACTCAGTTCAAGTGTAGCCATGTTTACAGGATCTTCATAAGTGAAATCTTATGATAAGTTTCTTTTTCTGTGTACCTTATTTCACTTAGAATCATCGTACCTGAATCCACCCATTTTGCTGCTACTGGTCTTATGTCATTGATTTCATGGCTGAGGGATATTCCATCGTACGTAAGTACCACAACTTTTTGAACCATTTTTATATTTCCTGGGATATTTAAGGTGTACCCAAGTTGAGGTCCTTGTAAGCAGTGCAGCCCTAAATTTTGGGGTGGCTCTGTCTTATTGATTTTCAGTTTTCCCAAGGTATATTCCCTAGACTGGAAGTTCCCTTGGCTCTGTAGCTCTGTTGTTTACTTGTTTTAGGGAACACAATGCACTCCTCCAGAGAGGCAGTTGGCAATTTACATGCCGCCCATCAGCATAACAAGGCTCCCTGTTCTCCAGGGCCTGTCTTGCCTTTCTGGTTTTTACACATTTTGTGGATGTCCCTTTTGACCGGTGGGAAGTGATACTTCTTTGTAGTGCAGATTTGCATTGCCCGCTTGCTTGCTTGGCCAAAAAGGGCGTATGCGTTTTCTCCTGAATATATTCAGGAGAAAACGCATACGCCCTTTTTGGCCAAGTGCATCATTGTCGAAGTTGTGCCCCTCTTCCTGTGCTTTAAAGGCGATTCCAACGTACCTCTTGAAATCTGTTTCCTGCTATTCTGGCTCGCTTTCAAGTCCCCCTCGTTGCCTTCCCTCAACAGATTTTTGGACGATAGTTGTCCTTTATTACTCGGCCAGTTTGTGAATTGCTGTGCCCCTGAGCTCCATTTTTCAACTCGTTTTTGGTGAGCTGACCGCAAGTCCAAAATTTTGGTTCAGGACCTATACTCGTTCCCGGTGGGGGGCTGAGACTTTGGTTAATTCTTCTTCCTGCCAGGAAATTACAGTGATATGTGCCCGTCCAAATGCCTAACAGCTACTCTCTCATTGGTTCTCCCTCTTCCCTTTCATCCTCTGCCAAATTGGCAACCTGTGCGAACCAGGAGGTTAAAGGGGCTGTCTCTCCATGTGGGGAGGTTGATAGTAAAGCAGATGGAAAGTCAAACCGGAGCACCAGGAGAGGGACTATTCGTTGAGTTTTAGAAACCTTTCGTATTCACAGTGTGTCCGTTCTCTAGGTTTCCCGTACATGTTATAACTGTAGTAATATTCCCTTCAACCTGGAGAGTTGGGACCCATGGAATGGGTGCCATGCATTATTGCTTTAAAGGGTCTGCATTTGCTCACCCAATCTCACCAATCCTCTCAGTCCCGAGTGTCCAGCCTTATGCCACATCCAGCTGTCATTGTAGATAGGGTCATTCCAGGTTTCATCAGAGACTCTGAAGGAAATGTAAAGAATTTCCCAGTTTTTTTGTTTTGTTTTTGAAATTCCTTTTTATAGTGGGTTTGAGCTGATTCTCGCTGCCATGTTTATGCCAGTCTAGACACACTTGATTCCCTTACGGAGACATATCAATACATAGGTTTTAAGATTCTTACTAGTCAGATATATTCCTCTGCGGGAAATATGGGGTTTTGAGTCCCTTTCACTGAGGAGGGTGTAGGTCTTGTCTATTCCATAGTTGGTTTTTGGAAGGGTACCTGTGCTTATATCAAACTCTGGTTTTATGCATCACCCCAATTCTCTTTCCACCTTAAGCAGGCATAAGAGTGTTTTCTAAATGTGAGACACTGTTCTCTTTCCTAACTCAGTTCAAGTGTAGCCATGTTTACAGGATCTTCATAAGTGATATCTTATGATAAGTTTCTTTTTCTGTGTGACTTATTTCACTTAGAATCATCGTACCTGAATCCACCCATTTTGCTGCTACTGGTCTTATGTCATTGATTTCATGGCTGAGGGATATTCCATCGTACGTAAGTACCACAATTTTTTGAACCATTTTTATATTTCCTGGGATATTTAAGGTGTACCCAAGTTGAGGTCCTTGTAAGCAGTGCAGCCCTAAATTTTGGGGTGGCTCTGTCTTATTGATTTTCAGTTTTCCCAAGGTATATTCCCTAGACTGGAAGTGCCCTTGGCTCTGTAGCTATGTTCTTTACATGTTTTAGGGAACACAATGCACTCCTCCAGAGAGGCAGTTGGCAATTTACATACCGCCCATCAGCATAACAAGGCTCCCAGTTCTCCAGGGCCTGTCTTGCCTTTCTGGTTTTTACACATTTTGTGGATGTCCCTTTTGAACGGTGGGAGGTGATACTTCTTTGTAGTGCAGATTTGCATTGCCCGCTTGCTTGCTTGGCCAAAAAGGGCGTATGCGTTTTCTCCTGAATATATTCAGGAGAAAACGCATACGCCCTTTTTGGCCAAGTGCATCATTGTCGAAGTTGTGCCCCTCTTCCTGTGCTTTAAAGGTGATTCCAACGTACCTCTTGAAATCTGTTTCCTGCTGTTCTGCCTCGCTTTCAAGTCCGCCTCGTTGCCTTCCCTCAACAGATTTTTGGACGATAGTTCTCCTTTATTACTCTGCCAGTTTGTGAATTGCTGTGCCCCTGAGCACCATTTTTCAACTCGTTTTTGGTGAGCTGACCGCAAGTCCAAAATTTTGGTTCAGGACCTATACTGGTTCCCGGTGGGGGGCTGAGACTTTGGTTAATTCTTCTTCCTGCCGGGAAATTACAGTGATATGTGCCCGTCCAAATGCCTAACAGCTACTCTCTCATTGGTTCTCCCTCTTCCCTTTCATCCTCTGCCAAATTGGCATCCTGTGCGAACCAGGGTGTTAAAGGGGCTGTCTCTCCAAGTTGGGAGGTTGATAGTAAAGCAGATGGAAAGTCAAACTGGAGCACCAGGAGAGGGACAATTCGTTGAGGTTTAGAAACCTTTCGTATTCACAGTGTGTCCGTTCTCTAGGTTTCCCGTACATGTTATAACTGTAGTAATATTCCCTTCAACCTGGAGAGTTGGGACCCATGGAATGGGTGCCATGCATTATTGCTTTAAAGGGTCTGCATTTGCTCACCCAATCTCACCAATCCTCTCAGTCCCAAGTGTCCAGCCTTATGCCACATCCAGCTGTCATTGTAGATAGGGTCATTCCAGGTTTCATCATTGACCCTGAAGGAATTGTAAAGAATTTCCCAGTTTTTTTGTTTTGTTTTTGAAATTCCTTTTTATAGTGGGTTTGAGCTGATTCTCGCTGCCTTGTTTATGCCAGTCTAGACACACTTGATTCCCTTACGGAGACATATCAATACATAGGTCTTAAGATTCTTACTAGTCAGATATATTCCTCTGCGGGAAATATGGGGTTTTGAGTCCCTTTCACTGAGGAAGGTGTAGGTCTTGTCTATTCCAAAGTTGGTTTTTGGAACGGTACCTGTCCTTATATCAAACTCTGGTTTTATGCATCACCCCACCTCTCTTTCCCCCTTAAGCAGGCATAAGAGTGTTTTCTAAATGTGAGACACTGTTCTCTTTCCTAACTCATTTCAAGTATAGCCATGTTTACAGCATCTTCATAAGTGATATCTTATGATAAGTTTCTTTTTCTGTGTGACTTATTTCACTTAGAATCATCGTACCTGAATCCACCCATTTTGCTGCTACTGGTCTTATGACATTGATTTCATGGCTGAGGGATATTCCATCGTACATAAGTACCACAATTTTTTGAACCATTTTTATATTTCCTGGGATATTTAAGGTGTACCCAAGTTGAGGTCCTTGTAAGCAGTGCAGCCTTAAATTTTGGGGTGGCTCTGTCTTATTGATTTTCAGTTTTCCCAAAGTATATTCCCTAGACGGGAAGTGCCCTTGGCTCTGTAGCTCTGTTGTTTACTTGTTTTAGGGAACACTATGTACTCCTCCAGAGAGGCAGTTGGCAATTTACATCCCACCCTTCAGCATAACAAGGCTCCCTCTTCTCCAGGGCCTGTCTTGCCTTTCTGGTTTTTACACATTTTGTGGATGTCCCTTTTGACCGGAGGGAAGTGATACTTCTTTGTAGTGCAGATTTGCATTGCCCGCTTGCTTGCTTGGCCAAAAAGGGCGTATGCGTTTTCTCCTGAATATATTCAGGAGAAAACGCATACGCCCTTTTTGGCCAAGTGCATCATTGTCGAAGTTGTGCCCCTCTTCCTGTGCTTTAAAGGCGATTCCAACGTACCTCTTGAAATCTGTTTCCTGCTATTCTGCCTCGCTTTCAAGTCTGCCTCGTTGCCTTCCCTCAACAGATTTTTGGACGATAGTTGTCCTTTATTACTCGGCCAGTTTGTGAATTGCTCTGCCCCTGAGCTCTATTTTTCAACTCGTTTTTGGTGAGCTGACCGCAAGTCCAAAATTTTGGTTCAGGACCTATGCTGGTTTCCGGTGGGGGGCTGAGACTTTGGTTAATTCTTCTTCCTGCCGGGAAATTACAGTGATATGTGCCCGTCCAAATGCCTAACAGCTACTCTCTCATTGGTTCTCCCTCTTCCCTTTCATCCTCTGCCAAATTGGCAACCTGTGCGAACCAGGAGGTTAAAGGGGCTGTCTCTCCATGTTGGGAGATTGATAGTAAAGCAGGTGGAAAGTCAAACCGGAGCACCAGGAGTGGGACTATTCGTTGAGTTTTAAAAACCTTTCGTATTCACAGTGTGTCCGTTCTCTAGGTTTCCCGTACATGTTATAGCTGTAGTAATATTCCCTTCAACCTGGAGAGTTGGGACTCATGAAATGAGTGCCATGCATTATTACTTTAAAGGGTCTGCATTTGCTCACCCAATCTCACCAATCCTGTCAGTCCCAAGTGTCCAGCCTTATGCCACATCCAGCTGTTGTTGTAGATAGGGTCATTCCAGGTTTCATCAGAGACCCTGAAGGAATTGTAAAGAATTTCCCAGTTTTTTTCTTTTGTTTTTGAAATTCCTTTTTATCGTGGGTTTGAGCTGATTCTCGCTGCCATGTTTATGCCAGTCTAGACACACTTGATTCCCTTACAGAGACATATCAATACATAGGTTTTAAGATTCTTACTAGTCAGATATATTCCTCTGCGGGAAATATGGTGTTTTCAGACCCTTTCACTGAGGAAGGTGTAGGTCTTGTCTATTCCATAGTTGGTTTTTGGAGCGGTACCTGTGCTTATATCAAACTCTGGTTTTATGCATCTCCCCACCTCTCTTTCCCCCTTAAGCAGGCATAAGAATGTTTTCTAAATATGAGACACTGTTCTCTTTCCTAACTCAGTTCAAGTGTAGCCATGTTTACAGGATCTTCATAAGTGAAATCTTATGATAAGTTTCTTTTTCTGTGTACCTTATTTCACTTAGAATCATCGTACCTGAATCCACCCATTTTGCTGCTACTGGTCTTATGTCATTGATTTCATGGCTGAGGGATATTCCATCGTACGTAAGTACCACAACTTTTTGAACCATTTTTATATTTCCTGGGATATTTAAGGTGTACCCAAGTTGAGGTCCTTGTAAGCAGTGCAGCCCTAAATTTTGGGGTGGCTCTGTCTTATTGATTTTCAGTTTTCCCAAGGTATATTCCCTAGACTGGAAGTTCCCTTGGCTCTGTAGCTCTGTTGTTTACTTGTTTTAGGGAACACAATGCACTCCTCCAGAGAGGCAGTTGGCAATTTACATCCCGCCCATCAGCATAACAAGGCTCCCTGTTCTCCAGGGCCTGTCTTGCCTTTCTGGTTTTTACACATTTTGTGGATGTCCCTTTTGACCGGTGGGAAGTGATACTTCTTTGTAGTGCAGATTTGCATTGCCCGCTTGCTTGCTTGGCCAAAAAGGGCGTATGCGTTTTCTCCTGAATATATTCAGGAGAAAACGCATATGCCCTTTTTGGCCAAGTGCATCATTGTCGAAGTTGTGCCCCTCTTCCTGTGCTTTAAAGGCGATTCCAACGTACCTCTTGAAATCTGTTTCCTGCTATTCTGGCTTCTTTCAAGTCCGCCTCGTTGCCTTCCCTCAACAGATTTTTGGACGATAGTTGTCCTTTATTACTCGGCCAGTTTGTGAATTGCTGTGCCCCTGAGCTCCATTTTTCAACTCGTTTTTGGTGAGCTGACCGCAAGTCCAAAATTTTGGTTCAGGACCTATACTGGTTCCCGGTGGGTGGCTGAGACTTTGGTTAATTCTTCTTCCTGCCGGGAAATTACAGTGATATGTGCCCGTTCAAATGCCCAACAGCTACTCTCTCATTGGTTCTCCCTCTTCCCTTTCATCCTCTGCCAAATTGGCAACCTGTGCGAACCAGGAGGTTAAAGGGGCTGTCTCTCCAAGTTGGGAGGTTGATAGTAAAGCAGATGGAAAGTCAAACTGGAGCACCAGGCGAGGGACTATTCGTTGAGTTTTAGAAACCTTTCGTATTCACAGTGTGTCCGTGCTCTAGGTTTCCCGTACATGTTATAACTGTAGTAATATTCCCTTCAACCTGGAGAGTTGGGACCCATGGAATGGGTGCCATGCATTATTGCTTTAAAGGGTCTGCATTTGCTCACCCAATCTCACCAATCCTCTCAGTCCCAAGTGTCCAGCCTTATGCCACATCCAGCTATCGTTGTAGATAGGGTCATTCCAGTTTTCATCAGATACTCTGAAGGATTTGTAAAGAATTTCCCAGTTTTTTTGTTTTGTTTTTGAAATTCCTTTTTATAGTGGGTTTGAGCTGATTCTCGCTGCCATGTTTATGCCAGTCTAGACACACTTGATTCCCTTACGGAGACATATCAATACATAGGTCTTAAGATTCTTACTAGTCAGATATATTCCTCTGCGGGAAATATGGGGTTTTGAGTCCCTTTCACTGAGGAAGGTGTAGGTCTTGTCTATTCCATAGTTGGTTTTTGGAACGGTACCTGTCCTTATATCAAACTCTGGTTTTATGCATCACCCCACCTCTCTTTCCCCCTTAAGCAGGCATAAGAGTGTTTTCTAAATGTGAGACACTGTTCTCTTTCCTAACTCATTTCAAGTATAGCCATGTTTACAGCATCTTCATAAGTGATATCTTATGATAAGTTTCTTTTTCTGTGTGACTTATTTCACTTAGAATCATCGTACCTGAATCCACCCATTTTGCTGCTACTGGTCTTATGACATTGATTTCATGGCTGAGGGATATTCCATCGTAGGTAAGTACCACAATTTTTTGAACCATTTTTATATTTCCTGGGATATTTAAGGTGTACCCAAGTTGAGGTCCTTGTAAGCAGTGCAGCCTTAAATTTTGGGGTGGCTCTGTCTTATTGATTTTCAGTTTTCCCAAAGTATATTCCCTAGACGGGAAGTGCCCTTGGCTCTGTAGCTCTGTTGTTTACTTGTTTTAGGGAACACTATGTACTCCTCCAGAGAGGCAGTTGGCAATTTACATCCCACCCTTCAGCATAACAAGGCTCCCTCTTCTCCAGGGCCTGTCTTGCCTTTCTGGTTTTTACACATTTTGTGGATGTCCCTTTTGACCGGAGGGAAGTGATACTTCTTTGTAGTGCAGATTTGCATTGCCCGCTTGCTTGCTTGGCCAAAAAGGGCGTATGCGTTTTCTCCTGAATATATTCAGGAGAAAACGCATACGCCCTTTTTGGCCAAGTGCATCATTGTCGAAGTTGTGCCCCTCTTCCTGTGCTTTAAAGGTGATTCCAACGTACCTCTTGAAATCTGTTTCCTGCTATTCTGCCTCGCTTTCAAGTCCGCCTCGTTGCCTTCCCTCAACAGATTTTTGGACGATAGTTGTCCTTTATTACTCAGCCAGTTTGTGAATTGCTGTGCCCCTGAGCTCTATTTTTCAACTCGTTTTTGGTGAGCTGACCGCAAGTCGAAAATTTTGGTTCAGGACCTATGCTGGTTTCCGGTGGGGGGCTGAGACTTTGGTTAATTCTTCTTCCTGCCGGGAAATTACAGTGATATGTGCCCGTCCAAATGCCTAACAGCTACTCTCTCATTGGTTCTCCCTCTTCCCTTTCATCCTCTGCCAAATTGGCAACCTTTGCGAACCAGGAGGTTAAAGGGGCTGTCTCTCCATGTTGGGAGATTGATAGTAAAGCAGGTGGAAAGTCAAACCGGAGCACCAGGAGTGGGACTATTCGTTGAGTTTTAGAAACCTTTTGTATTCACAGTGTGTCCGTTCTCTAGGTTTCCCGTACATGTTATAGCTGTAGTAATATTCCCTTCAACCTGGAGAGTTGGGACTCATGGAATGGGTGCCATGCATTATTACTTTAAAGGGTCTGCATTTGCTCACCCAATCTCACCAATCCTGTCAGTCCCAAGTGTCCAGCCTTATGCCACATCCAGCTGTCGTTGTAGATAGGGTCATTCCAGCTTTCATCAGAGACCCTGAAGGAATTGTAAAGAATTTCCCAGTTTTTTTGTTTTGTTTTTGAAATTCCTTTTTATCGTGGGTTTGAGCTGATTCTCGCTGCCATGTTTATGCCAGTCTAGACACACTTGATTCCCTTAGAGAGACATATCAATACATAGGTTTTAAGATTCTTACTAGTCAGATATATTCCTCTGCGGGAAATATGGTGTTTTCAGACCCTTTCACTGAGGAAGGTGTAGGTTTGTCTATTCCATAGTTGGTTTTTGGAGCGGTACCTGTGCTTATATCAAACTCTGGTTTTATGCATCACCCCACCTCTCTTTCCCCCTTAAGCAGGCATAAGAATGTTTTCTAAATGTGAGACACTGTTCTCTTTCCTAACTCAGTTCAAGTGTAGCCATGTTTACAGGATCTTCATAAGTGAAATCTTATGATAAGTTTCTTTTTCTGTGTACCTTATTTCACTTAGAATCATCGTACCTGAATCCACCCATTTTGCTGCTACTGGTCTTATGTCATTGATTTCATGGCTGAGGGATATTCCATCGTACGTAAGTACAACAACTTTTTGAACCATTTTTATATTTCCTGGGATATTTAAGGTGTACCCAAGTTGAGGTCCTTGTAAGCAGTGCAGCCCTAAATTTTGGGGTGGCTCTGTCTTATTGATTTTCAGTTTTCCCAAGGTATATTCCCTAGACTGGAAGTTCCCTTGGCTCTGTAGCTCTGTTGTTTACTTGTTTTAGGGAACACAATGCACTCCTCCAGAGAGGCAGTTGGCAATTTACATCCCGCCCATCAGCATAACAAGGCTCCCTGTTCTCCAGGGCCTGTCTTGCCTTTCTGGTTTTTACACATTTTGTGGATGTCCCTTTTGACCGGTGGGAAGTGATACTTCTTTGTAGTGCAGATTTGCATTGCCCGCTTGCTTGCTTGGCCAAAAAGGGCGTATGTGTTTTCTCCTGAATATATTCAGGAGAAAACGCATACGCACTTTTTGGCCAAGTGCATCATTGTCGAAGTTGTGCCCCTCTTCCTGTGCTTTAAAGGCGATTCCAACGTACCTCTTGAAATCTGTTTCCTGCTATTCTGGCTCGCTTTCAAGTCCGCCTCGTTGCCTTCCCTCAACAGATTTTTGGACGATAGTTGTCCTTTATTACTCGGCCAGTTTGTGAATTGTTGTGCCCCTGAGCTCCATTTTTCAACTCGTTTTTGGTGAGCTGACCGCAAGTCCAAAATTTTGGTTCGGGACCTATACTGGTTCCCGGTGGGTGGCCGAGACTTTGGTTAATTCTTCTTCCTGCCGGGAAATTACAGTGATAGGTGCCCGTCCAAATTCCCAACAGCTACTCTCTCATTGGTTCTCCCTCTTCCCTTTCATCCTCTGCCAAATTGGCAACCTGTGCGAACCAGGAGGTTAAAGGGGCTGTCTCTCCAAGTTGGGAGGTTGATAGTAAAGCAGTTGGAAAGTCAAACTGGAGCACCAGGCGAGGGACTATTCGTTGAGTTTTAGAAACCTTTCGTATTCACAGTGTGTCCGTTCTCTAGGTTTCCCGTACATGTTATAACTGTAGTAAGTAATATTCCCTTCAACCTGGAGAGTTGGGACCCATGGAATGGGTGCCATGCATTATTGCTTTAAAGGGTCTGCATTTGCTCACCCAATCTCACCAATCCTCTCAGTCCCAAGTGTCCAGCCTTATGCCACATCCAGCTATCGTTGTAGATAGGGTCATTCCAGTTTTCATCAGATACTCTGAAGGATTTGTAAAGAATTTCCCAGTTTTTTTGTTTTGTTTTTGAAATTCCTTTTTATAGTGGGTTTGAGCTGATTCTCGCTGCCATGTTTATGCCAGTCTAGACACACTTGATTCCCTTACGGAGACATATCAATACATAGGTTTTAAGATTCTTACTAGTCAGATATATTCCTCTGCGGGAAATATGGGGTTTTGAGTCCCTTTCACTGAGGAAGGTGTAGGTCTTGTCTATTCCATAGTTGGTTTTTGGAACGGTACCTGTCCTTATATCAAACTCTGGTTTTATGCATCACCCCACCTCTCTTTCCCCCTTAAGCAGGCATAAGAGTGTTTTCTAAATGTGAGACACTGTTCTCTTTCCTAACTCATTTCAAGTATAGCCATGTTTACAGCATCTTCATAAGTGATATCTTATGATAAGTTTCTTTTTCTGTGTGACTTATTTCACTTAGAATCATCGTACCTGAATCCACCCATTTTGCTGCTACTGGTCTTATGACATTGATTTCATGGCTGAGGGATATTCCATCGTACGTAAGTACCACAATTTTTTGAACCATTTTTATATTTCCTGGGATATTTAAGGTGTACCCAAGTTGAGGTCCTTGTAAGCAGTGCAGGCTTAAATTTTGGGGTGGCTCTGTCTTATTGATTTTCAGTTTTCCCAAAGTATATTCCCTAGACGGGAAGTGCCCTTGGCTCTGTAGCTCTGTTGTTTACTTGTTTTAGGGAACACTATGTACTCCTCCAGAGAGGCAGTTGGCAATTTACATCCCACCCTTCAGCATAACAAGGCTCCCTCTTCTCCAGGGCCTGTCTTGCCTTTCTGGTTTTTACACATTTTGTGGATGTCCCTTTTGACAGGAGGGAAGTGATACTTCTTTGTAGTGCAGATTTGCATTGCCCGCTTGCTTGCTTGGCCAAAAAGGGCGTATGCGTTTTCTCCTGAATATATTCAGGAGAAAACGCATACGCCCTTTTTGGCCAAGTGCATCATTGTCGAAGTTGTGTCCCTCTTCCTGTGCTTTAAAGGCGATTCCAACGTACCTCTTGAAATCTGTTTCCTGCTATTCTGCCTCGCTTTCAAGTCCGCCTCGTTGCCTTCCCTCAACAGATTTTTGGACGATAGTTGTCCTTTATTACTCGGCCAGTTTGTGAATTGCTGTGCCCCTGAGCTCTATTTTTCAACTCGTTTTTGGTGAGCTGACCGCAAGTCCAAAATTTTGGTTCAGGACCTATGCTGGTTTCCGGTGGGGGGCTGAGACTTTGGTTAATTCTTCTTCCTGCCGGGAAATTACAGTGATATGTGCCCGTCCAAATGCCTAACAGCTACTCTCTCATTGGTTCTCCCTCTTCCCTTTCATCCTCTGCCAAATTGGCAACCTGTGCGAACCAGGAGGTTAAAGGGGCTGTCTCTCCATGTTGGGAGATTGATAGTAAAGCAGGTGGAAAGTCAAACCGGAGCACCAGGAGTGGGACTATTCGTTGAGTTTTAGAAACCTTTCGTATTCACAGTGTGTCCGTTCTCTAGGTTTCCCGTACATGTTATAGCTGTAGTAATATTCCCTTCAACCTGGAGAGTTGGGACTCATGGAATGGGTGCCATGCATTATTACTTTAAAGGGTCTGCATTTGCTCACCCAATCTCACCAATCCTGTCAGTCCCAAGTGTCCAGCCTTATGCCACATCCAGCTGTCGTTGTAGATAGGGTCATTCCAGGTTTCATCAGAGACCCTGAAGGAATTGTAAAGAATTTCCCAGTTTTTTTGTTTTGTTTTTGAAATTCCTTTTTATCGTGGGTTTGAGCTGATTCTCGCTGCCATGTTTATGCCAGTCTAGACACACTTGATTCCCTTACAGAGACATATCAATACATAGGTTTTAAGATTCTTACTAGTCAGATATATTCCTCTGCGGGAAATATGGTGTTTTCAGACCCTTTCACTGAGGAAGGTGTAGGTTTGTCTATTCCATAGTTGGTTTTTGGAGCGGTACCTGTGCTTATATCAAACTCTGGTTTTATGCATCACCCCACCTCTCTTTCCCCCTTAAGCAGGCATAAGAATGTTTTCTAAATGTGAGACACTGTTCTCTTTCCTAACTCAGTTCAAGTGTAGCCATGTTTACAGGATCTTCATAAGTGAAATCTTATGATAAGTTTCTTTTTCTGTGTACCTTATTTCACTTAGAATCATCGTACCTGAATCCACCCATTTTGCTGCTACTGGTCTTATGTCATTGATTTCATGGCTGAGGGATATTCCATCGTACGTAAGTACAACAACTTTTTGAACCATTTTTATATTTCCTGGGATATTTAAGGTGTACCCAAGTTGAGGTCCTTGTAAGCAGTGCAGCCCTAAATTTTGGGGTGGCTCTGTCTTATTGATTTTCAGTTTTCCCAAGGTATATTCCCTAGACTGGAAGTTCCCTTGGCTCTGTAGCTCTGTTGTTTACTTGTTTTAGGGAACACAATGCACTCCTCCAGAGAGGCAGTTGGCAATTTACATCCCGCCCATCAGCATAACAAGGCTCCCTGTTCTCCAGGGCCTGTCTTGCCTTTCTGGTTTTTACACATTTTGTGGATGTCCCTTTTGACCGGTGGGAAGTGATACTTCTTTGTAGTGCAGATTTGCATTGCCCGCTTGCTTGCTTGGCCAAAAAGGGCGTATGCGTTTTCTCCTGAATATATTCAGGAGAAAACGCATACGCACTTTTTGGCCAAGTGCATCATTGTCGAAGTTGTGCCCCTCTTCCTGTGCTTTAAAGGCGATTCCAACGTACCTCTTGAAATCTGTTTCCTGCTATTCTGGCTCGCTTTCAAGTCCGCCTCGTTGCCTTCCCTCAACAGATTTTTGGACGATAGTTGTCCTTTATTACTCGGCCAGTTTGTGAATTGTTGTGCCCCTGAGCTCCATTTTTCAACTCGTTTTTGGTGAGCTGACCGCAAGTCCAAAATTTTGGTTCGGGACCTATACTGGTTCCCGGTGGGTGGCCGAGACTTTGGTTAATTCTTCTTCCTGCCGGGAAATTACAGTGATAGGTGCCCGTCCAAATTCCCAACAGCTACTCTCTCATTGGTTCTCCCTCTTCCCTTTCATCCTCTGCCAAATTGGCAACCTGTGCGAACCAGGAGGTTAAAGGGGCTGTCTCTCCAAGTTGGGAGGTTGATAGTAAAGCAGTTGGAAAGTCAAACTGGAGCACCAGGCGAGGGACTATTCGTTGAGTTTTAGAAACCTTTCGTATTCACAGTGTGTCCGTTCTCTAGGTTTCCCGTACATGTTATAACTGTAGTAAGTAATATTCCCTTCAACCTGGAGAGTTGGGACCCATGGAATGGGTGCCATGCATTATTGCTTTAAAGGGTCTGCATTTGCTCACCCAATCTCACCAATCCTCTCAGTCCCAAGTGTCCAGCCTTATGCCACATCCAGCTATCGTTGTAGATAGGGTCATTCCAGTTTTCATCAGATACTCTGAAGGATTTGTAAAGAATTTCCCAGTTTTTTTGTTTTGTTTTTGAAATTCCTTTTTATAGTGGGTTTGAGCTGATTCTCGCTGCCATGTTTATGCCAGTCTAGACACACTTGATTCCCTTACGGAGACATATCAATACATAGGTTTAAGATTCTTACTAGTCAGATATATTCCTCTGCGGGAAATATGGGGTTTTGAGTCCCTTTCACTGAGGAAGGTGTAGGTCTTGTCTATTCCATAGTTGGTTTTTGGAACGGTACCTGTCCTTATATCAAACTCTGGTTTTATGCATCACCCCACCTCTCTTTCCCCCTTAAGCAGGCATAAGAGTGTTTTCTAAATGTGAGACACTGTTCTCTTTCCTAACTCATTTCAAGTATAGCCATGTTTACAGCATCTTCATAAGTGATATCTTATGATAAGTTTCTTTTTCTGTGTGACTTATTTCACTTAGAATCATCGTAACTGAATCCACCCATTTTGCTGCTACTGGTCTTATGACATTGATTTCATGGCTGAGGGATATTCCATCGTACGTAAGTACCACAATTTTTTGAACCATTTTTATATTTCCTGGGATATTTAAGGTGTACCCAAGTTGAGGTCCTTGTAAGCAGTGCAGGCTTAAATTTTGGGGTGGCTCTGTCTTATTGATTTTCAGTTTTCCCAAAGTATATTCCCTAGACGGGAAGTGCCCTTGGCTCTGTAGCTCTGTTGTTTACTTGTTTTAGGGAACACTATGTACTCCTCCAGAGAGGCAGTTGGCAATTTACATCCCACCCTTCAGCATAACAAGGCTCCCTCTTCTCCAGGGCCTGTCTTGCCTTTCTGGTTTTTACACATTTTGTGGATGTCCCTTTTGACAGGAGGGAAGTGATACTTCTTTGTAGTGCAGATTTGCATTGCCCGCTTGCTTGCTTGGCCAAAAAGGGCGTATGCGTTTTCTCCTGAATATATTCAGGAGAAAACGCATACGCCCTTTTTGGCCAAGTGCATCATTGTCGAAGTTGTGTCCCTCTTCCTGTGCTTTAAAGGCGATTCCAACGTACCTCTTGAAATCTGTTTCCTGCTATTCTGCCTCGCTTTCAAGTCCGCCTCGTTGCCTTCCCTCAACAGATTTTTGGACGATAGTTGTCCTTTATTACTCGGCCAGTTTGTGAATTGCTGTGCCCCTGAGCTCTATTTTTCAACTCGTTTTTGGTGAGCTGACCGCAAGTCCAAAATTTTGGTTCAGGACCTATGCTGGTTTCCGGTGGGGGGCTGAGACTTTGGTTAATTCTTCTTCCTGCCGGGAAATTACAGTGATATGTGCCCGTCCAAATGCCTAACAGCTACTCTCTCATTGGTTCTCCCTCTTCCCTTTCATCCTCTGCCAAATTGGCAACCTGTGCGAACCAGGAGGTTAAAGGGGCTGTCTCTCCATGTTGGGAGATTGATAGTAAAGCAGGTGGAAAGTCAAACCGGAGCACCAGGAGTGGGACTATTCGTTGAGTTTTAGAAACCTTTCGTATTCACAGTGTGTCCGTTCTCTAGGTTTCCCGTACATGTTATAGCTGTAGTAATATTCCCTTCAACCTGGAGAGTTGGGACTCATGGAATGGGTGCCATGCATTATTACTTTAAAGGGTCTGCATTTGCTCACCCAATCTCACCAATCCTGTCAGTCCCAAGTGTCCAGCCTTATGCCACATCCAGCTGTCGTTGTAGATAGGGTCATTCCAGGTTTCATCAGAGACCCTGAAGGAATTGTAAAGAATTTCCCAGTTTTTTTGTTTTGTTTTTGAAATTCCTTTTTATCGTGGGTTTGAGCTGATTCTCGCTGCCATGTTTATGCCAGTCTAGACACACTTGATTCCCTTACAGAGACATATCAATACATAGGTTTTAAGATTCTTACTAGTCAGATATATTCCTCTGCGGGAAATATGGTGTTTTCAGACCCTTTCACTGAGGAAGGTGTAGATCTTGTCTATTCCATAGTTAGTTTTTGGAGCGGTACCTGTGCTTATATCAAACTCTGGTTTTATGCATCACCCCACCTCTCTTTCCCCCTTAAGAAGGCATAAGAATGTTTTCTAAATGTGAGACACTGTTCTCTTTCCTAACTCAGTTCAAGTGTAGCCATGTTTACAGGATCTTCATAAGTGAAATCTTATGATAAGTTTCTTTTTCTGTGTACCTTATTTCACTTAGAATCATCGTACCTGAATCCACCCATTTTGCTGCTACTGGTCTTATGTCATTCATTTCATGGCTGAGGGATATTCCATCGTACGTAATTACCACAACTTTTTGAACCATTTTTATATTTCCTGGGATATTTAAGGTGTACCCAAGTTGAGGTCCTTGTAAGCAGTGCAGCCCTAAATTTTGGGGTGGCTCTGTCTTATTGATTTTCAGTTTTCCCAAGGTATATTCCCTAGACTGGAAGTTCCCTTGGCTCTGTAGCTCTGTTGTTTACTTGTTTTAGGGAACACAATGCACTCCTCCAGAGAGGCAGTTGGCAATTTACATCCCGCCCATCAGCATAACAAGGCTCCCTGTTCTCCAGGGCCTGTCTTGCATTTCTGGTTTTTACACATTTTGTGGATGTCCCTTTTGACCGGTGGGAAGTGATACTTCTTTGTAGTGCAGATTTGCATTGCCCGCTTGCTTGCTTGGCCAAAAAGGGCGTATGCGTTTTCTCCTGAATATATTCAGGAGAAAACGCATACGCACTTTTTGGCCAAGTGCATCATTGTCGAAGTTGTGCCCCTCTTCCTGTGCTTTAAAGGCGATTCCAACGTACCTCTTGAAATCTGTTTCCTGCTATTCTGCCTCGCTTTCAAGTCCGCCTCGTTGCCTTCCCTCAACAGATTTTTGGACGATAGTTGTCCTTTATTACTCGGCCAGTTTGTGAATTGTTGTGCCCCTGAGCTCCATTTTTCAACTCGTTTTTGGTGAGCTGACCGCAAGTCCAAAATTTTGGTTCAGGACCTATACTGGTTCCCGGTGGGTGGCTGAGACTTCGGTTAATTCTTCTTCCTGCCGAGAAATTACAGTGATATGTGCCCGTCCAAATGCCCAACAGCTACTCTCTCATTGGTTCTCCCTCTTCCCTTTCATCCTCTGCCAAATTGGCAACCTGTGCGAACCAGGAGGTTAAAGGGGCTGTCTCTCCAAGTTGGGAGGTTGATAGTAAAGCAGATGGAAAGTCAAACTGGAGCACCAGGCGAGGGACTATTCGTTGAGTTTTAGAAACCTTTCGTATTCACAGTGTGTCCGTTCTCTAGGTTTCCCGTACATGTTATAACTGTAGTAATATTCCCTTCAACCTGGAGAGTTGTGACCCATGGAATGTGTGCCAGGCATTTGTGATTTAAAGGGTCTGCATTTTCTCAACCAATCTCACAAATCCTCTTAGACCCAAGTGTCCAGCCTTATGCCACATCCAGCTGTCGTTGTACATAGGGTCATTCCAGGTTTCATCAGAGACCCTGAAGGAATTGTAAAGAATTTCCCAGTCTTTTTGTTTTGTTTTTGAAATTCCTTTTTATAGTGGGTTTGAGCTGATTCTCGCTGCCATGTTTATGCCAGTCTAGACACACTTGATTCCCCTACGGAGACATATCAATACATAGGTTTTAACATTCTTACTAGTCAGATATATTCCTCTGCGGGAACTATGGGGTTTTGAGTCCCTTTCACTGAGAAAGGTGTAGGTCTTTTCTATTCCATAGTTGGTTTTTGGAACGGTACCTGTGCTTATATCAAACTCTGGTTTTATGCATCACCCCACCTCTCCTTCACCCTTAAGCAGGCATAAGAGTGTTTCCTAAATGTGAGACTCTGTTCTCTTTCCTAACTCAGTTCAAGTGTAACCATGTTTACAGGATCTTCATAAGTGATATCTTATGATAAGTTTCTTTTTCTGTGTGACTTATTTCACTTAGAATCATCGTACCTCAATCCACCCATTTTGCTGCTACTTGTCTTATGACATTGATTTCACCGCTGAGGGATATTCCATCGTATGTAAGTACCACAATTTTTTGAACCATTTTTATATTTCCTGGGATATTTAAGGTGTACCCAAGTTGAGGTCCTTGTAAGCAGTGCAGCCCTAAATTTTGGGGTGGCTCTGTCTTATTGATTTTCAGTTTTCCCAAGGTATATTCCCTAGACTGGAAGTGCCCTTGGCTCTGTAGCTCTGTTGTTTACTTGTTTTAGGGAACACAATGCACTCCTCCAGTGAGGCAGTTGGCAATTTACATCCCGCCCATCAGCATAACAAGGCTCCCTGTTCTCCAGGGCCTGTCTTGCCTTTCTGGTTTTTACACATTTTGTGGATGTCCCTTTTGACCGGTGGGAAGTGATACTTCTTTGTAGTGCAGATTTGCATTGCCCGCTTGCTTGCTTGGCCAAAAAGGGCGTATGCGTTTTCTCCTGAATATATTCAGGAGAAAAAGCATACGCCCTTTTAGGCCAAGTGCATCATTGTCGAAGTTGTGCCCCTCTTCCTGTGCTTTAAAGGCGATTCCAACGTACCTCTTGATATCTGTTTCCTGCTATTGTGCCTCGCTTTCAAGTCTACCTCGCTGCCTTCCCTCAACAGATTTTTGACGATAGTTTTCCTTTATTACTCGGCCTGTTTGTGAATTGCTGTGCCCCTAAGCTCCATTTTTCAACTCGTTTTTTGTGAGCTGACCGCATGTCCAAAATTTTGGTTCGGGACCTATGGTGGTTCCCGGTGGGTGGCTGAGACTTTGGTTAATTTTTCTTCCTGCCGGGAAATTACAGTGATATGTGCCCGTCCATATGCCTAACAGCTACTCTCTCATTGGTTCTCCCTCTTCCCTTTCATCCCCTGCCAAATTGGAAACCTGTGCGAACCAGGAGGTTAAAGGGGCTGTCTCTCCAAGTTGGGAGGTTGATAGTAAAGCAGATGGAAATTCAAACCGGAGCACCAGGAGAGGGACTATTCGTTGAGTTTTAGAAACCTTTCGTATTCACAGTGTGTCCGTTCTCTAGATTTCCCGTACATGTTAGAGCTGTAGTAATATTCCCTTCAACCTGGAGAGTTGGGACCCATGGAATGGGTGCCAGGCATTTGTGCTTTAAAGGGTCTGCATTTGCTCACCCAATCTCACCAATCCTCTCAGTCCCAAGTGTCCAGCCTTATGCCACATCCAGCTGTCATTCTAGATAGGGTCATTCCAGGTTTCATCAGAGACCCTGAAGGAATTGTAAAGAATTTCCCAGTTTTTTTGTTTTGTTTTTGAAATTCCTTTTTATAATGGGTTTGAGCTGATTCTCGCTGCCATGTTTATGCCAGTCTAGACACACTTGATTCCCTTACGTAGACATATCAATACATAGGTTTTAAGATTCTTACTAGTCAGATATATTCCTCTGTGGGAAATATGGGGTTTTGAGTCCCTTTCACTGAGGAAGGTGTAGGTCTTGTCTATTCCATAGTTGGTTTTTGGAACGGTACCTGTGCTTATATAAAACTCTGGTTTTATGCATCACCCCACCTCTCCTTCCCCCTTAAGCAGGCATGAGAGTGTTTTCTTAATATGAGACAATGTCTTCTTTCCTAACTCAGTTCAAGTGTAGCCATGTTTACAGGATCTTCATAAGTGATATCTTATGATAAGTTTCTTTTTCTGTGTGACTTATTTCACTTAGAATCATCGTACCTGAATGCACCCATTTTGCTGTTACTGGTCTTATGACATTGATCTCATGGCTGAGGGATATTCCATCGTACGTAAGTACCACAATTTTTTGAACCATTTTTATATTTCCTGGGATACTTAAAGTGTATCCAAGTTGAGGTCCTTGTAAGCAGTGAAGCTCTAAATTTTGGGGTGGCTCTGTCTTCTTGATTTTCAGTTTCCCCAAGGTATATTCCCTAGACTGGAAGTGCCCTTGCCTCTGTAGCTCTGTTCTTTACTTGTTTTAGGGAACACAATGCACTCCTCCAGAGAGGCAGTTCTGAATTTACATCCCGCCCATCAGCATAACAAGGCTCCCTGTTCTCCAAGGCCTGTCTTGCCTTTCTGGTTTTTACACATTTTGTGGATGTCCCTTTTGATTGGTGGGAAGTGATACTTCTTTGTAGTGCAGATTTGCATTGCCCGCTTGCTTGCTTGGCCAAAATGGGCGTATGCGTTTTCTCCTGAATATATTCAGGAGAAAACGCATACGCCCTTTTTGGCCAAGTGCATCATTGTCGAAGTTGTGCCCCTCTTCCTGTGCTTTAAATGCGATTCCAACGTACCTCTTGAAATCTGTTTCCTGCTGTTCTGCCTCACTCTCAAGTACACCTCGTTGCCTTCCCTCAACAGATTTTTGGACGAGAGTTGTCCTTTATTACTCGGCCAGTTTGTGAGTTGCTGTGCCCCTGAGCTCCATTTTTCAACTCGTTTTTGGTGAGCTGACCGCAAGTCCAAAATTTTGGTTCAGGACCTATACTGGTTCCCAGTGGGTGGCTGAGACTTTGGTTAATTCTTCTTCTTCCCGGGATATTAGAGTGATATGTGCCCGTCCAAATGACTATCAGCTACTCTCTCATTGGTTCTCCCTCTTCCCTTTCATCCTCTCCCAATTTGGCAACCTGTGTGATCCAGGAGGTAAAAAGGGCTGTCTCTCCAAGTTGGGAGGTTGATAGTAAAGCAGATGGAAAGTCAAACCGGAGCACCAGTAGAGGGACTATTCGTTGAGTTTTAGAAACCTTTCGTATTCACAGTGTGTCCGTTCTCTAGGTTTCCCGTACATGTTATAGCTGTAGTAATATTCCCTTCAACCTGGAGAGTTGGGACCCATGGAATGGGTTCCAGGCATTTCTGCTTTAAAGGGTCTGCATTTGCTCACCCAATCTCACCAATCCTCTCAGTCCCAAGTGTCCCTCATTATGCCACATCCAGCTGTCATTGTAGATAGGGTCTTTCAAGGGTTCATCAGAGACCCTGAAGTAATTGTAAAGAATTTCCCAGTTTTTTTGTTTTGTTTTTGAAATTCCTTTTTATAGGGGGTTTGAGCTGATTCTCGCTGCCATGTTTATGCCAGTCTAGACACACTTGATTCCCTTACGGAGACATATCAATACATAGGTTTTAAGATTCTTACTAGTCAGATATATTCCTCTGCGGGAAATATGGGGTTTTGAGTCCCTTTCACTGAGGAAGGTGTAGGTCTTGTCTATTCCATAGTTGGTTTTTGGAACGGTACCTGTGCTTATATCAAACTCTGGTTTTATGCATCACGCCACCTCTCTTTCCCCCTTAAGCAGGCATAAGAGTGTTTTCTAAATGTGAGACACTGTTCTCTTTCCTAACTCATTTCAAGTATAGCCATGTTTACAGGATCTTCATAAGTGATATCTTATGATAAGTTTCTTTTTCTCTGTGACTTATTTCACTTAGAATCATCGTACCTGAATCCACCCATTTTGCTGCTACTGGTCTTATGACATTGATTTCATGGCTGAGGGATATTCCATCGTACGTAAGTACCACAATTTTTTGAACCATTTTTATATTTCCTGGGATATTTAAGGTGTACCCAAGTTGAGGTCCTTGTAAGCAGTGCAGCCTTAAATTTTGGGGTGGCTCTGTCTTATTGATTTTCAGTTTTCCCAAAGTATATTCCCTAGACGGGAAGTGCCCTTGGCTCTGTAGCTCTGTTGTTTACTTGTTTTAGGGAACACTATGTACTCCTCCAGAGAGCAGTTGGCAATTTACATCCCACCCTTCAGCATAACAAGGCTCCCTCTTCTCCAGGGCCTGTCTTGCCTTTCTGGTTTTTACACATTTTGTGGATGTTCCTTTTGACCGGAGGGAAGTGATACTTCTTTGTAGTGCAGATTTACATTGCCCGCTTGCTTGCTTGGCAAAAAAGGGCGTATGCATTTTCTCCTGAATATATTCAGGAGAAAACGCATACGCCCTTTTTGGCCAAGTGCATCATTGTCGATGTTGTGCCCCTCTTCCTGTGCTTTAAAGGCGATTCCAACGTACCTCTTGAAATCTGTTTCCTGCTATTCTGGCTCGCTTTCAAGTCCGCCTCGTTGCCTTCCCTCAACAGATTTTTGGACGATAGTTGTCCTTTATTAATCGGCCAGTTTGTGAATTGCTGTGCCCCTGAGCTCTATTTTTCAACTCGTTTTTTGTGAGCTGACCGCAAGTCGAAAATTTTGGTTCAGGACCTATGCTGGTTTCCGTTGGGGGGCTGAGACTTTGGTTAATTCTTCTTCCTGCCGGGAAATTACAGTGATATGTGCCCGTCCAAATGCCTAACAGCTACTCTCTCATTGGTTCTCCCTCTTCCCTTTCATCCTCTGCCAAATTGGCAACCTGTGCGAACCAGGAGTTTAAAGGGGCTGTCTCTCCATGTTGGGAGATTGATAGTAAAGCAGGTGGAAAGTCAAACCGGAGCACCAGGAGTGGGACTATTCGTTGAGTTTTAGAAACCTTTCGTATTCACAGTGTGTCCGTTCTCTAGGTTTCCCGTACATGTTATAGCTGTAGTAATATTCCCTTCAACCTGGAGAGTTGGGACTCATGGAATGGGTGCCATGCATTATTACTTTAAAGGGTCTGCATTTGCTCACCCAATCTCACCAATCCTGTCAGTCCCAAGTGTCCAGCCTTATGCCACATCCAGCTGTCGTTGTAGATAGGGTCATTCCAGGTTTCATCAGAGACCCTGAAGGAATTGTAAAGAATTTCCCAGTTTTTTTCTTTTGTTTTTGAAATTCCTTTTTATCGTGGGTTTGAGCTGATTCTCGCTGCCATGTTTATGCCAGTCTAGACACACTTGATTCCCTTACAGAGACATATCAATACATAGGTTTTAAGATTCTTACTAGTCAGATATATTCAACTGCGGGAAATATGGTGTTTTCAGACCCTTTCACTGAGGAAGGTGTAGGTCTTGTCTATTCCATAGTTGGTTTTTGGAGCGGTACCTGTGCTTATATCAAACTCTGGTTTTATGCATCACCCCACCTCTCTTTCCCCCTTAAGCAGGCATAAGAATGTTTTCTAAATGTGAGACACTGTTCTCTTTCCTAACTCAGTTCAAGTGTAGCCATGTGTACAGGATCATCATAAGTGATATCTTATGATAAGTTTCTTTTTCTGTGTGACTTATTTCACTTAGAATCATCGTACCTGAATCCACCCATTTCGCTGCTACTGGTCTTATGACATTGATTTCATGGCTGAGGGATATTCCATCGTACGTAGGTACCACAATTTTTTGAACCATTTTTATATTTCCTGGGATATTTAAGGTGTACCCAAGTTGAGGTCCTTGTAAGCAGTGCAGACCTATAGTTTGGGGTGGCTCTGGCTTATTGATTTTCAGTTTTCCCAAGGTATATTCCCTAGACTGGAAGTGCCCTTGGCTCTGTAGCTCTGTTCTTTACTTGTTTTAGGGATCACAATGCAATCCTCCAGAGAGGCAGTTGGCAAGTTACATCCGCCCCATCAGCATAACAAGGCTCCCTGTTCTCCAGGGCCTGTCTTGCCTTTCTGGTGTTTACACATTTTGTGGATGTCCCTTTTGACCGGTGGGAAGTGATACTTCTTTGTAGTGCAGATTTGCATTGCCCGCTTGCTTGCTTGGCCAAAAAGGGCGTATGCGTTTTCTCCTGAATATATTCAGCAGAAAACGCATACGCCCTTTTTGGCCAAGTGCATCATTGTCGAAGTTGTGCCCCTCTTCCTGTGCTTTAAAGGCGATTCCAACGTACCTCTTGAAATCTGTTTCCTGGTATTCTGCCTCGCTTTCAAGTCCGCCTCGTTGCCTACCCTTTACAGATTTTTGGACGATAGTTGTCCTTTATTACTCTGCCAGTTTGTGAATTGCTGTGCCCTTGCGCTCCATTTTTCAACTCGTTTTTTTGTGAGCTGACCAGGAGTGCAAAATTTTGGTTCAGGACCTATGCTGGTTCACGGTGGGGGTCTGAGACTTTGGTTAATTCTTCTTCCTGCTGGGAAGTTAGAGTGATATGTGCCCGTCCTAATGCCTAACAGCTACTCTCTCATTGGTTCTCCCTCTTCCCTTTCACCTCTGCCAAATTGGCAACCTGTGCGAGCCAGGAGGTTAAAGGGGCTGTCTCTCCAAGTTGGGAGATTGATAGTAAAGCAGATTGAAAGTCAAACCGGAGCACCAGGAGAGGGACTATTCGTTGAGTTTTAGAAACCTTTCGTATTCACAGTGTGTCCGTTCTCTAGGTTTACCGTACATGTTATAGCTGTAGTAATATTCCCTTCATCCTGGAGAGTTGGGACCCATGGAATGGGTGCCAGGCATTTGTGCTTTAAAGGGTCTGCATTTGCTCACCCAATCCCACCAATCGTCTCAGTCCCAAGTGTCCAGCCTTATGCCACATCCAGCTGTCGTTGTAGATAGGGTCATTCCAGGTTTCATCAGAGACCCTGAAGGAATTGTAAAGAATTTCCCAGTTTTTTTGTTTTGTTTTTGAAATTCCTTTTTATAGTGGGTTTGAGCTAATTCCCGCTGCCATGTTTATGCCAGTCTAGACACACTTGATTCCCTTATGGAGACATATCAATACATAGGTTTTAAGATTCTTACTAGTCAGATATATTCCTCTGTGGGAAATATGGGGTTTTGAGTCCCTTTCACTGAGGAAGGTGTAGCTCTTGTCTATTCCATAGTTGGTTTTTCGAGCAGTGCCTGTGCTTATATCAAACTCTGGTTTTAGGCATCACCCCACATCTCCTTCACCCTTAAGCAGGCATAAGAGTGTTTCCTAAATGTGAGACTCTGTTCTCTTTTCTAACTCAGTTCAAGTGTAGCCATGTTTACAGGATCTTCATAAGTGATATCTTATGATAAGTTTCTTTTTCTGTGTGACTTATTTCACTTAGAATCATCGTACCTGAATCCACCCATTTTGCTGCTACTGGTCTTATGACATTGATTTCATGGCTGAGGGATATTCCATCGTAGGTAAGTACCACAATTTTTTGAACCATATTTATATTTCCTGGGATACTTAAGGTGTACCCAAGTTGAGGTCCTTGAAAGCAGTGCAGCCCTAAATTTTGGGGTGGCTCTGTCTTATTGATTTTCAGTTTTCCCAAGGTATATTCCCTAGACGGGAAGTGCCCTTGGCTCTGTAGCTCTGTTGTTTACTTGTTTTAGGGAACACAGTGCACTCCTCCAGAGAGGCAGTTGGCAGTTTACATCCCGCCCATCAGCATAACAAGGCTTCCTGTTCTCCAGGGCCTGTCTTGCCATTCTGGTTTTTACACATTTTGTGGATGTCCCTTTTGACAGGTGGGAAGTGATACTTCTTTGTAGTGCAGATTTGCATTGCCCACTTGCTTGCTTGGCCAAAAAGGGTGTATGCGTTTTCTCCTGAATATATTCAGGAGAAAATGCATACGCCCTTTTTGGCCAAGTGCATCATTGTCGAAGTTGTGCCCCTCTTCCTGTGCTTTAAAGGCGATTCCAACGTACCTCTTGAAATCTGTTTCCTGCTATTCTGCCTCGCTTTCAAGTCCGCCTCGTTGCCTTCCCTTTACAGATTTTTGGACGATAGTTGTCCTTTATTACTCTGAAAGTTTGTGAATTGCTGTGCCCTTGCGCTCCATTTTTCAACTCGTTTTTTTGTGAGCTGACCAGGAGTGCAAAATTTTGGTTCAGGACCTATGCTGGTTCACGGTGGGGGTCTGAGACTTTGGTTAATTCTTCTTCCTGCTGGGAAGTTAGAGTGATATGTGCCCGTCCTAATGCCTAAGAGCTACTCTCTCATTGGTTTTCCCTCTTCCCTTTCATCCTCTGCCAAATTGGCAACCTGTGCGAGCCAGGAGGTTAAAGGGGCTGTCTCTCCAAGTTGGGAGATTGATAGTAAAGCAGATTGAAAGTCAAACCGGAGCACCAGGAGAGGGACTATTCGTTGAGTTTTAGAAACCTTTCGTATTCACAGTGTGTCTGTTCTCTAGGTTTACCGTACATGTTATAGCTGTAGTAATATTCCCTTCATCCTGGAGAGTTGGGACCCATGGAATGGGTGCCAGGCATTTGTGCTTTAAAGGGTCTGCATTTGCTCACCCAATCCCACCAATCGTCTCAGTCCCAAGTGTCCAGCCTTATGCCACATCCAGCTGTCGTTGTAGATAGGGTCATTCCAGGTTTCATCAGAGACCCTGAAGGAATTGTAAAGAATTTCCCAGTTTTTTTGTTTTGTTTTTGAAATTCCTTTTTATAATGGGTTTGAGCTGATTCTCGCTGCCATGTTTATGCCAGTCTAGACACACTTGATTCCCTTACGTAGACATATCAATACATAGGTTTTAAGATTCTTACTAGTCAGATATATTCCTCTGTGGGAAATATGGGGTTTTGAGTCCCTTTCACTGAGGAAGGTGTAGGTCTTGTCTATTCCATAGTTGGTTTTTGGAACGGTACCTGTGCTTATATCAAACTCTGGTTTTATGCATCACCCCACCTCTCCTTCCCCCTTAAGCAGGCATAAGAGTGTTTTCTAAATGTGAGACACTGTTCTCTTTCCTAACTCAGTTCAAGTGTAGCCATGTGTACAGGATCATCATAAGTGATATCTTATGATAAGTTTCTTTTTCTCTGTGACTTATTTCACTTAGAATCATCGTACCTGAATCCACCCATTTTGCTGCTACTGGTCTTATGACATTGATTTCATGGCTGAGGGATATTCCATCGTACGTAAGTACCACAAATTTTTGAACCATTTTTATATTTCCTGGGATATTTAAGGTGTACCCAAGTTGAGGTCCTTGTAAGCAGTGCAGACCTATATTTTGGGATGGCTCTGGCTTATTGATTTTCAGTTTTCCCAAGGTATATTCCCTAGACTGGAAGTGCCCTTGGCTCTGTAGCTCTGTTCTTTACTTGTTTTAGGGAACACAATGCACTCCTCCAGAGAGGCAGTTGGCAAGTTACATCCGCCCCATCAGCATAAAAAGGCTCCCTGTTCTCCAGGGCCTGTCTTGCCTTTCTGGTGTTTACACATTTTGTGGATGTCCCTTTTGACCGTTGGGAAGTGATACTTCTTTGTAGTGCAGATTTGCATTGCCCGCTTGCTTGCTTGGCCAAAAAGGGCGTATGCGTTTTCTCCTGAATATATTCAGGAGAAAACGCATACGCCCTTTTTGGCCAAGTGCATCATTGTCGAAGTTGTGCCCCTCTTCCTGTGCTTTAAAGGCGATTCCAACGTACCTCTTGAAATCTGTTTCCTGCTATTCTGCCTCGCTTTCAAGTCTGCCTCGTTGCCTTCCTTTAACAGATTTTTGGACGATAGTTGTCCTTTATTACTCGGCCAGTTTGTGAATTGATGTGCCCTTGAGCTCCATTTATCAACTCGTTTTTTGTGAGCTGACCGCAAGTCCAAAATTTTGGTTCAGGATTTATGCTGGTTCCCGGTGGGGTGCTGAGACTTTGGTTAATTCTTCTTCCTGCTGGGATATTAGAGTGATATGTGCCCGTCCAAATGCCTAACAGCTATTCTCTCATTGGTTCTCCCTCTTCCCTTTCATCCTCTCCCAATTTGGCAACCTGTGCGAACCAGGAGGTTAAAGGGGCTGTCTCTCCAAGTTGTGAGGTTGATAGTAAAGCAGATGGTAAGTCAAACCGGAGCACCAGGAGAGGGACTATTCGTTGAGTTTTAGAAACCTTTCGTATTCACAGTGTGTCCGTTCTCTAGGTTTCCCGTACATGTTATAGCTGTAGTAATATTCCCTTCATCCTGGAGAGTTGGGACCCATGGAATGGGTGCCAGGCATTTGTGCTTTAAAGGGTCTGCATTTGCTCACCCAATCCCACCAATCGTCTCAGTCCCAAGTGTCCAGCCTTATGCCACATCCAGCTGTCGTTGTAGATAGGGTCATTCCAGGTTTCATCAGAGACCCTGAAGGAATTGTAAAGAATTTCCCAGTTTTTTTGTTTTGTTTTTGAAATTCCTTTTTATAATGGGTTTGAGCTGATTCTCGCTGCCATGTTTATGCCAGTCTAGACACACTTGATTCCCTTACGTAGACATATCAATACATAGGTTTTAAGATTCTTACTAGTCAGATATATTCCTCTGTGGGAAATATGGGGTTTTGAGTCCCTTTCACTGAGGAAGGTGTAGGTCTTGTCTATTCCATAGTTGGTTTTTGGAACGGTACCTGTGCTTATATCAAACTCTGGTTTTATGCATCACCCCACCTCTCCTTCCCCCTTAAGCAGGCATAAGAGTGTTTTCTAAATGTGAGACACTGTTCTCTTTCCTAACTCAGTTCAAGTGTAGCCATGTGTACAGGATCATCATAAGTGATATCTTATGATAAGTTTCTTTTTCTCTGTGACTTATTTCACTTAGAATCATCGTACCTGAATCCACCCATTTTGCTGCTACTGGTCTTATGACATTGATTTCATGGCTGAGGGATATTCCATCGTACGTAAGTACCACAAATTTTTGAACCATTTTTATATTTCCTGGGATATTTAAGGTGTACCCAAGTTGAGGTCCTTGTAAGCAGTGCAGACCTATATTTTGGGATGGCTCTGGCTTATTGATTTTCAGTTTTCCCAAGGTATATTCCCTAGACTGGAAGTGCCCTTGGCTCTGTAGCTCTGTTCTTTACTTGTTTTAGGGAACACAATGCACTCCTCCAGAGAGGCAGTTGGCAAGTTACATCCGCCCCATCAGCATAACAAGGCTCCCTGTTCTCCAGGGCCTGTCTTGCCTTTCTGGTGTTTACACATTTTGTGGATGTCCCTTTTGACCGTTGGGAAGTGATACTTCTTTGTAGTGCAGATTTGCATTGCCCGCTTGCTTGCTTGGCCAAAAAGGGCGTATGCGTTTTCTCCTGAATATATTCAGGAGAAAACGCATACGCCCTTTTTGGCCAAGTGCATCATTGTCGAAGTTGTGCCCCTCTTCCTGTGCTTTAAAGGCGATTCCAACGTACCTCTTGAAATCTGTTTCCTGCTATTCTGCCTCGCTTTCAAGTCTGCCTCGTTGCCTTCCTTTAACAGATTTTTGGACGATAGTTGTCCTTTATTACTCGGCCAGTTTGTGAATTGATGTGCCCTTGAGCTCCATTTATCAACTCGTTTTTTGTGAGCTGACCGCAAGTCCAAAATTTTGGTTCAGGATTTATGCTGGTTCCCGGTGGGGTGCTGAGACTTTGGTTAATTCTTCTTCCTGCTGGGATATTAGAGTGATATGTGCCCGTCCAAATGCCTAACAGCTATTCTCTCATTGGTTCTCCCTCTTCCCTTTCATCCTCTCCCAATTTGGCAACCTGTGCGAACCAGGAGGTTAAAGGGGCTGTCTCTCCAAGTTGTGAGGTTGATAGTAAAGCAGATGGTAAGTCAAACCGGAGCACCAGGAGAGGGACTATTCGTTGAGTTTTAGAAACCTTTCGTATTCACAGTGTGTCCGTTCTCTAGGTTTCCCGTACATGTTATAGCTGTAGTAATATTCCCTTCAACCTGGACTGTTGGGACCCATGGAATGGGTGCCATGCATTATTGCGTTAAAGGGTCTGCATTTGCTCACCCAATCTTACCAATCCTCTCAGTCCCAAGTGTCCAGCCTTATGCCACATCCAGCTGTCATTGTAGATAGGGTCATTCAAGGTTTCATCAGAGACCCTGAAGGAATTGTAAAGAATTTCCCAGATTTTTTGTTTTGTTTTTGAAATTCCTTTTTATAGTGGGTTTGAGCTGATTCTGGCTGCCATGTTTATGCCAATCTAGACATCCTTGATTCCCTTACGGCGACATATCAATACATAGGTTTTAAGATTCTTACTAGTCAGATATATTCCTCTGCGGGAAATATGGGGTTTTGAGTCCCTTTCACTGAGGAAGGTGTAGGTCTTGTCTATTCCATAGTTGGTTTTTGGAACGGTACCTGTGCTTATATAAAACTCTGGTTTTATGCATCACCCCACCTCTCCTTCCCCCTTAAGCAGGCATGAGAGTGTTTTCTTAATATGAGACAATGTCTTCTTTCCTAACTCAGTTCAAGTGTAGCCATGTTTACAGGATCTTCATAAGTGATATCTTATGATAAGTTTCTTTTTCTCTGTGACTTATTTCACTTAGAATCATCGTACCTGAATCCACCCATTTTGCTGTTACTGGTCTTATGACATTGATCTCATGGCTGAGGGATATTCCATCGTACGTAAGTACCACAATTTTTTGATCCATTTTTATATTTCCTGGGATACTTAAAGTGTATCCAAGTTGAGGTCCTTGTAAGCAGTGCAGCTCTAAATTTTGGGGTGGCTCTGTCTTCTTGATTTTCAGTTTCCCCAAGGTATATTCCCTAGACTGGAAGTGCCCTTGGCTCTGTAGCTCTGTTCTTTACTTGTTTTAGGGAACACAATGCACTCCTCCAGAGAGGCAGTTCTGAATTTACATCCCGCCCATCAGCATAACAAGGCTCCCTGTTCTCCAAGGCCTGTCTTGCCTTTCTGGTTTTTACACATTTTGTGGATGTCCCTTTTGATTGGTGGGAAGTGATACTTCTTTGTAGAGCAGATTTGCATTGCCCACTTGCTTGCTTGGCCAAAATGGGTGTATGCGTTTTCTCCTGAATATACTCAGGAGAAAACGCATACGCCCTTTTTGGCCAAGTGCATCATTGTCGAAGTTGTGCCCCTCTTCCTGTGCTTTAAAGGCGATTCCAACGTACCTCTTGAAATCTGTTTCCTGCTGTTCTGCCTCGCTCTCAAGTACACCTCGTTGCCTTCCCTCAACAGATTTTTGGACGAGAGTTGTCCTTTATTACTCGGCCAGTTTGTGAGTTGCTGTGCCCCTGAGCTCCATTTTTCAACTCGCTTTTGGTGAGCTGACCGCAAGTCCAAAATTTTGGTTCAGGACCTATACTGGTTCCCAGTGGGTGGCTGAGACTTTGGTTAATTCTTCTTCTTCCCGGGATATTAGAGTGATATGTGCCCGTCCAAATGACTATCAGCTACTCTCTCATTGGTTCTCCCTCTTCCCTTTCATCCTCTCCCAATTTGGCAACCTGTGTGATCCAGGAGGTAAAAAGGGCTGTCTCTCCAAGTTGGGAGGTTGATAGTAAAGCAGATGGAAAGTCAAACCGGAGCACCAGTAGAGGGACTATTCGTTGAGTTTTAGAAACCTTTCGTATTCACAGTGTGTCCGTTCTCTAGGTTTCCCGTACATGTTATAGCTGTAGTAATATTCCCTTCAACCTGGAGAGTTGGGACCCATGGAATGGGTTCCAGGCATTTCTGCTTTAAAGGGTCTGCATTTGCTCACCCAATCTCACCAATCCTCTCAGTCCCAAGTGTCCCTCATTATGCCACATCCAGCTGTCATTGTAGATAGGGTCTTTCAAGGGTTCATCAGAGACCCTGAAGTAATTGTAAAGAATTTCCCAGTTTTTTTGTTTTGTTTTTGAAATTCCTTTTTATAGGGGGTTTGAGCTGATTCTCGCTGCCATGTTTATGCCAGTCTACACACACTTGATTCCCTTACGGAGACATATCAATACATAGGTTTTAAGATTCTTACTAGTCAGATATATTCCTCTGCGGGAAATATGGGGTTTTGAGTCCCTTTCACTGAGGAAGGTGTAGGTCTTGTCTATTCCATAGTTGGTTTATGGAACGGTACCTATGCTTATATCAAACTCTGGTTTTATGCATCACCCCACCTCTCTTTCCCCCTTAAGCAGGCATAAGAGTGTTTTCTAAATGTGAGACACTGTTCTCTTTCCTAACTCAGTTCAAGTATAGCCATGTTTACAGCATCTTCATAAGTGATATCTTATGATAAGTTTCTTTTTCTCTGTGACTTATTTCACTTAGAATCATCGTACCTGAATCCACCCATATTGCTGCTACTGGTCTTATGACATTGATTTCATGGCTGAGGGATATTCCATCGTACGTAAGTACCACAATTTTTTGAACCATTTTTATATTTCCTGGGATATTTAAGGTGTACCCAAGTTGAGGTCCTTGTAAGCAGTGCAGCCTTAAATTTTGGGGTGGCTCTGTCTTATTGATTTTCAGTTTTCCCAAAGTATATTCCCTAGACGGGAAGTGCCCTTGGCTCTGTAGCTCTGTTGTTTACTTGTTTTAGGGAACACTATGTACTCCTCCAGAGAGGCAGTTGGCAATTTACATCCCACCCTTCAGCATAACAAGGCTCCCTCTTCTCCAGGGCCTGTCTTGCCTTTCTGGTTTTTACACATTTTGTGGATGTTCCTTTTGACCGGAGGGAAGTGATACTTCTTTGTAGTGCAGATTTGCATTGCCCGCTTGCTTGCTTGGCAAAAAAGGGCGTATGCATTTTCTCCTGAATATATTCAGGAGAAAACGCATACGCCCTTTTTGGCCAAGTGCATCATTGTCGAAGTTGTGCCCCTCTTCCTTTGCTTTAAAGACGATTCCAACGTACCTCTTGAAATCTGTTTCCTGCTATTCTGGCTCGCTTTCAAGTCCGCCTCGTTGCCTTCCCTCAACAGATTTTTGGACGATAGTTGTCCTTTATTACTCGGCCAGTTTGTGAATTGCTGTGCCCCTGAGCTCTATTTTTCAACTCGTTTTTTGTGAGCTGACCGCAAGTCGAAAATTTTGGTTCAGGACCTATGCTGGTTTCCGTTGGGGGGCTGAGACTTTGGTTAATTCTTCTTCCTGCCGGGAACTTACACTGATATGTGCCCGTCCAAATGCCTAACAGCTACTCTCTCATTGGTTCTCCCTCTTCCCTTTCATCCTCTGCCAAATTGGCAACCTGTGCGAACCAGGAGTTTAAAGGGGCTGTCTCTCCATGTTGGGAGATTGATAGTAAACCAGGTGGAAAGTCAAACCGGAGCACCAGGAGTGGGACTATTCGTTGAGTTTTAGAGACCTTTCGTATTCACAGTGTGTCCGTTCTCTAGGTTTCCCGTACATGTTATAGCTGTAGTAATATTCCCTTCAACCTGGAGAGTTGGGACTCATGGAATGGGTGCCATGCATTATTACTTTAAAGGGTCTGCATTTGCTCACCCAATCTCACCAATCCTGTCAGTCCCAACTGTCCAGCCTTATGCCACATCCAGCTGTCGTTGTAGATAGGGTCATTCCAGGTTTCATCAGAGACCCTGAAGGAATTGTAAAGAATTTCCCAGTTTTTTTGTTTTGTTTTTGAAATTCCTTTTTATCGTGTGTTTGAGCTGATTCTCGCTGCCATGTTTATGCCAGTCTAGACACACTTGATTCCCTTACAGAGACATATCAATACATAGGTTTTAAGATTCTTACTAGTCAGATATATTCCTCTGCGGGAAATATGGTGTTTTCAGACCCTTTCACTGAGGAAGGTGTAGGTCTTGTCTATTCCATAGTTGGTTTTTGGAGCGGTACCTGTGCTTATATCAAACTCTGGTTTTATGCATCACCCCACCTCTCTTTCCCGCTTAGCAGGCATAAGAATGTTTTCTAAATGTGAGACACTGTTCTCTTTCCTAACTCAGTTCAAGTGTAGCCATGTTTACAGGATCTTCATAAGTGAAATCTTATGATAAGTTTATTTTTCTGTGTGACTTATTTCACTTAGAATCATCGTACCTGAATCCACCCATTTTGCTGCTACTGGTCTTATGACATTGATTTCATGGCTGAGGGATATTCCATCGTACGTAAGTACCACAACTTTTTGAACCATTTTTATATTTCCTGGGATATTTAAGGTGTACCCAAGTTGAGGTCCTTGTAAGCAGTGCAACCCTAAATTTTGGGGTGGCTCTGTCTTATTGATCTTCAGTTTTCCCAAGGTATATTCCCTAGACTGGAAGTTCCCTTGGCTCTGTAGCTCTGTTGTTTACTTGTTTTAGGGAACACAATGCACTCCTCCAGAGAGGCAGTTGGCAATTTACATCCCGCCCATCAGCATAACAAGGCTCCCTGTTCTCCAGGGCCTGTCTTGCCTTTCTGGTTTTTACACATTTTGTGGATGTCCCTTTTGACCGGTGGGAAGTGATACTTCTTTGAAGTGCAGATTTGCATTGCCCGCTTGCTTGCTTGGCCAAAAAGGGCGTATGCATTTTCTCCTGAATATATTCAGGAGAAAACGCATACGCCCTTTTTGGCCAAGTGCATCATTGTCGAAGTTGTGCCCCTCTTCCTGTGCTTTAAAGGCGATTCCAACGTACCTCTTGAAATCTGTTTCCTGCTATTCTGCCTCGCTTTCAAGTCCGCCTCGTTGCCTTCCCTCAAAAGATTTTTGGACGATAGTTGTCCTTTATTACTCGGCCAGTTTGTGAATTGTTGTGCCCCTGAGCTCCATTCTTCAACTCGTTTTTGGTGAGCTGACCGCAAGTCCAAAATTTTGCTTCAGGACCTATACTGGTTCCCGGTGGGTGGCTGAGACTTTGGTTAATTCTTCTTCCTGCCGGGAAATTACAGTGATATGTGCCCGTCCAAATGCCCAACAGCTACTCTCTCATTGGTTCTCCCTCTTCCCTTTCATCCTCTGCCAAATTGGCAACCTGTGCGAACCAGGAGGTTAAAGGGGCTGTCTCTCCAAGTTGGGAGGTTGATAGTAAAGCAGATGGAAAGTCAAACTGGAGCACCAGGCGAGGGACTATTCGTTGAGTTTTAGAAACCTTTCGTATTCACAGTGTGTCCGTTCTCTAGGTTTCCCGTACATGTTATAACTGTAGTAATATTCCCTTCAACCTGGAGAGTTGGGACCCATGGAATGGGTGCCATGCATTATTGCTTTAAAGGGTCTGCATTTGCTCACCCAATCTCACCAATCGTCTCAGTCCCAAGTGTCCAGCCTTATGCCACATCCAGCTATCGTTGTAGATAGGGTCATTCCAGTTTTCATCAGATACTCTGAAGGATTTGTAAAGAATTTACCAGTTTTTTTGTTTTGTTTTTGAAATTCCTTTTTATAGTGGGTTTGAGCTGATTCTCGCTGCCATGTTTATTCCAGTCTAGACACACTTGATTCCCTTACGGAGACATATCAATACATAGGTTTTAAGATTCTTACTAGTCAGATATATTCCTCTGCGGGAAATATGGGGTTTTGAGTCCCTTTCACTGAGGAAGGTGTAGGTCTTGTCTCTTCCATAGTTGGTTTTTGGAACGTTACCTGTCCTTATATCAAACTCTGGTTTTATGCATCACCCCACCTCTCTTTCCCACTTAAGCAGGCATAAGGGTGTTTTCTAAATGTGAGACACTGTTCTCTTTCCTAACTCATTTCAAGTATAGCCATGTTTACAGCATCTTCATAAGTGATATCTTATGATAAGTTTCTTTTTCTCTGTGACTTATTTCACTTAGAATCATCGTACCTGAATCCACCCATTTTGCTGCTACTGGTCTTATGACATTGATTTCATGGCTGAGGGATATTCCATCGTACGTAAGTACCACAATTTTTTGAACCATTTTTATATTTCCTGGGATATTTAAGGTGTACCCAAGTTGAGGTCCTTGTAAGCAGTGCAGCCTTAAATTTTGGGGTGGCTCTGTCTTTTTGATTTTCAGTTTTCCCAAAGTATATTCCCTAGACGGGAAGTGCCCTTGGCTCTGTAGCTCTGTTGTTTACTTGTTTTAGGGAACACTATGTACTCCTCCAGAGAGGAAGTTGGCAATTTACATCCCACCCTTCAGCATAACAAGGCTCCCTCTTCTCCAGGGCCTGTCTTGCCTTTCTGGTTTTTACACATTTTGTGGATGTTCCTTTTGACCAGAGGGAAGTGATACTTCTTTGTAGTGCAGATTTGCATTGCCCGCTTGCTTGCTTGGCCAAAAAGGGCGTATGCGTTTTCTCCTGAATATATTCAGGAGAAAACGCATACGCCCTTTTTGGCCAAGTGCATCATTGTCGAAGTTGTGCCCCTCTTCCTGTGCTTTAAAGGTGATTCCAACGTACCTCTTGAAATCTGTTTCCTGCTATTCTGCCTCGCTTTCAAGTCCGCCTCGTTGCCTTCCCTCAACAGATTTTTGGACGATAGTTGTCCTTTATTACTCGGCCAGTTTGTGAATTGCTGTGCCCCTGAGCTCTATTTTTCAACTCGTTTTTGGTGAGCTGACCACAAGTCCAAAATTTTGGTTCAGGACCTATGCTGGTTTCCGGTGGGGGGCTGAGACTTTGGTTAATTTTTCTTCCTGCCGGGAAATTACAGTGATATGTGCCCGTCCAAATGCCTAACAGCTACTCTCTCATTGGTTCTCCCTCTTCCCTTTCATCCTCTGCCAAATTGGCAACCTGTGCGAACCAGGAGGTTAAAGGGGCTGTCTCTCCATGTTGGGAGATTGATAGTAAAGCAGGTGGAAAGTCAAACCGGAGCACCAGGAGTGGGACTATTCGTTGAGTTTTAGAAACCTTTCGTATTCACAGTGTGTCCGTTCTCTAGGTTTCCCGTACATGTTATAGCTGTAGTAATATTCCCTTCAACCTGGAGAGTTGGGACTCATGGAATGGGTGCCATGCATTATTACTTTAAAGGGTCTGCATTTGCTCACCCAATCTCACCAATCCTGTCAGTCCCAAGTGTCCAGCCTTATGCCACATCCAGCTGTCGTTGTAGATAGGGTCATTCCAGGTTTCATCAGAGACCCTGAAGGAATTGTAAAGAATTTCCCAGTTTTTTTCTTTTGTTTTTGAAATTCCTTTTTATCGTGGGTTTGAGCTGATTCTCGCTGCCATGTTTATGCCAGTCTAGACACACTTGATTCCCTTAGAGAGACATATCAATACATAGGTTTTAAGATTCTTACTAGTCAGATATATTCCTCTGCGGGAAATATGGTGTTTTCAGACCCTTTCACTGAGGAAGGTGTAGGTCTTGTCTATTCCATAGTTGGTTTTTGGAGCGGTACCTGTGCTTATATCAAACTCTGGTTTTATGCATCACCCCACCTCTCTTTCCCCCTTAAGCAGGCATAAGAATGTTTTCTAAATATGAGACACTGTTCTCTTTCCTAACTCAGTTCAAGTGTAGCCATGTTTACAGGATCTTCATAAGTGAAATCTTATGATAAGTTTCTTTTTCTGTGTACCTTATTTCACTTAGAATCATCGTACCTGAATCCACCCATTTTGCTGCTACTGGTCTTATGTCATTGATTTCATGGCTGAGGGATATTCCATCGTACGTAAGTACCACAACTTTTTGAACCATTTTTATATTTCCTGGGATATTTAAGGTGTACCCAAGTTGAGGTCCTTGTAAGCAGTGCAGCCCTAAATTTTGGGGTGCCTCTGTCTTATTGATTTTCAGTTTTCCCAAGGTATATTCCCTAGACTGGAAGTTCCCTTGGCTCTGTAGCTCTGTTGTTTACTTGTTTTAGGGAACACAATGCACTCCTCCAGAGAGGCAGTTGGCAATTTACATCCCGCCCATCAGCATAACAAGGCTCCCTGTTCTCCAGGGCCTGTCTTGCCTTTCTGGTTTTTACACATTTTGTGGATGTCCCTTTTGACCGGTGGGAAGTGATACTTCTTTGTAGTGCAGATTTGCATTGCCCGCTTGCTTGCTTGGCCAAAAAGGGCGTATGCGTTTTCTCCTGAATATATTCAGGAGAAAACGCATACGCCCTTTTTGGCCAAGTGCATCATTGTCGAAGTTGTGCCCCTCTTCCTGTGCTTTAAAGGCGATTCCAACGTACCTCTTGAAATCTGTTTCCTGCTATTCTGGCTCGCTTTCAAGTCCGCCTCGTTGCCTTCCCTCAACAGATTTTTGGACGATAGTTGTCCTTTATTACTCGGCCAGTTTGTGAATTGCTGTGCCCCTGAGCTCCATTTTTCAACTCGTTTTTGGTGAGCTGACCGCAAGTCCAAAATTTTGGTTCAGGACCTATACTGGTTCCCGGTGGGTGGCTGAGACTTTGGTTAATTCTTCTTCCTGCCGGGAAATTACAGTGATATGTGCCCGTCCAAATGCCCAACAGCTACTCTCTCATTGGTTCTCCCTCTTCCCTTTCATCCTCTGCCAAATTGGCAACCTGTGCGAACCAGGAGGTTAAAGAGGCTGTCTCTCCAAGTTGGGAGGTTGATAGTAAAGCAGATGGAAAGTCAAACTGGAGCACCAGGCGAGGGACTATTCGTTGAGTTTTAGAAACCTTTCGTATTCACAGTGTGTCCGTTCTCTAGGTTTCCCGTACATGTTATAACTGTAGTAATATTCCCTTCAACCTGGAGATTTGCGACCCATGGAATGGGTGCCATGCATTATTGCTTTAAAGGGTCTGCATTTGCTCACCCAATCTCACCAATCCTCTCAGTCCCAAGTGTCCAGCCTTATGCCACATCCAGCTATCATTGTAGATAGGGTCATTCCAGTTATCATCAGATACTCTGAAGGATTTGTAAAGAATTTCCCAGTTTTTTTGTTTTGTTTTTGAAATTCCTTTTTATAGTGGGTTTGAGCTGATTCTCGCTGCCATGTTTATGCCAGTCTAGACACACTTGATTCCCTTACGGAGACATATCAATACATATGTCTTAAGATTCTTACTAGTCAGATATATTCCTCTGCGGGAAATATGGGGTTTTGAGTCCCTTTCACTGAGGAAGGTGTAGGTCTTCTCTATTCCATAGTTAGTTTTTGGAACGGTACCTGTCCTTATATCAAACTCTGGTTTTATGCATCACCCCACCTCTCTTTCCCCCTTAAGCAGGCATAAGAGTGTTTTCTAAATGTGAGACACTGTTCTCTTTCCTAACTCATTTCAAGTATAGCCATGTTTACAGCATCTTCATAAGTGATATCATATGATAAGTTTCTTTTTCTGTGTGACTTATTTCACTTAGAATCATCGTACCTGAATCCACCCATTTTGCTGCTACTGGTCTTATGACATTGATTTCATGGCTGAGGGATATTCCATCGTACGTAAGTACCACAATTTTTTGAACCATTTTTATATTTCCTGGGATATTTAAGGTGTACCCAAGTTGAGGTCCTTGTAAGCAGTGCAGCCCTAAATTTTGGGGTTGCTCTGTCTTATTGATTTTCAGTTTTCCCAAAGTATATTCCCTAGAGGGGAAGTGCCCTTGGCTCTCTAGCTCTGTTGTTTACTTGTTTTAGGGAACACTATGTACTCCTCCAGAGAGGCAGTTGGCAATTTACATCCCACCCTTCAGCATAAAAAGGCTCCCTCTTCTCCAGGGCCTGTCTTGCCTTTCTGGTTTTTACACATTTTGTGGATGTCCCTTTTGACCAGAGGGAAGTGATACTTCTTTGTAGTGCAGATTTGCATTGCCCGCTTGCTTTCTTGGCCAAAAAGGGCGTATGCGTTTTCTCCTGAATATATTCAGGAGAAAACGCATACGCCCTTTTTGGCCAAGTGCATCATTGTCGAAGTTGTGCCCCTCTTCCTGTGCTTTAAAGGCGATTCCAACGTACCTCTTGAAATCTGTTTCCTGCTATTCTGCCTCGCTTTCAAGTCCGCCTCGTTGCCTTCCCTCAACAGATTTTTGGACGATAGTTGTCCTTTATTACTCGGCCAGTTTGTGAATTGCTGTGCCCCTGAGCTCCATTTTTCAACTCGTTTTTGGTGAGCTGACCGCAAGTCCAAAATTATGGTTCAGGAACTATACTGGTTCCCGGTGCGTGGCTGAGACTTTGGTTAAATCTTCTTCCTGCCGGGAAATTACAGTGATATGTGCCCGTCCAAATGCCTAACAGCTACTCTCTCATTGGTTCTCCCTCTTCCCTTTCATCCTCTGCCAAATTGGCAACCTGTGCGAACCAGGAAGTTAAAGGGGCTGTCTCTCCAAGTTGGGAGGTTGATAGTAAAGCAGATGGAAAGTCACACCGGAGCACCAGGAGAGGGACTATTCGTTGAGTTTTAGAAACCTTTCGTATTCACAGTGTGTCTGTTCTCTAGGTTTCCCGTACATGTTATAACTGTAGTAATATTCCCTTCAACCTGGAGTGTTGCGACCCATGGAATGGGTGCCATGCATTATTGCTTTAAAGGGTCTGCATTTGCTCACCCAATCTCACCAATCCTGTCAGTCCCAAGTGTCCAGCCATATGCCACATCCAGCTGTCGTTGTAGATAGGGTCATTCCAGGTTTCATCAGAGACCCTGAAGGAATTGTAAAGAATTTCCCAGTTTTTTTGTTTTGTTTTTGAAATTCCTTTTTATCGTGGGTTTGAGCTGATTCTCGCTGCCATGTTTATGCCAGTCTAGACACACTTGATTCCCTTATGGAGACATATCAATACATAGGTTTTAAGATTCTTACTAGTCAGATATATTCCTCTGCGGGAAATATGGGGTTTTGAGTCCCTTTCACTGAGGAAGGTGTAGGTCTTTTCTATTCCATAGTTGGTTTTTGGAACGGTACCTATGCTTATATCAAATTCTGGTTTTATGCATCACCCCACCTCTCCTTCCCCCTTAAGCAGGCATAAGAGTGTTTTCTAAATGTGAGACACTGTTCTCTTTCCGAACTCAGTTCAAATGTAGCCATGTTTACAGCATCTTCATAAGTGATATCTTATGATAAGTTTCTTTTTCTGTGTGACTTATTTCACTTAGAATCATCGTACCTGAATCCACCCATTTTGCTGCTACTGGTCTTATGACATTGATTTCATGGCTGAGGGATATTCCATCGTACGTAAGAACCACAATTTTTTGAACCATTTTTATATTTCCTGGGATATTTAAGGTGTACCCAAGTTGAGGTCCTTGTAAGCAGTGCAGCCCTAAATTTTGTGGTGGCTCTGTCTTATTGATTTTCAGTTTTCCCAAAGTATATTCCCTAGACTGGAAGTGCCCTTGGCTCTGTAGCTCTGTTCTTTACTTGTTTTAGGGAACACAATGTACTCATCCAGAGAAGCAGTTGGCAATTTACATCCCACCCTTCAGCATAACAAGGCTCCCTGTTCTCCAAGGCCTGTCTTGCCTTTCTGGTTTTTACACATTTTGTGGATGTCCCTTTTGACCGGAGGGAAGTGATACTTGTTTGTAGTGCAGATTTGCATTGCGCGCTTGCTTGCTTGGCCAAAAAGGGCGTATGCGTTTTCTCCTGAATATATTCAGGAGAAAACGCATACGCCCTTTTTGGCCAAGTGCATCATTGTCGAAGTTGTGCCCCTCTTCCTGTGCTTTAAAGGCGATTCCAACGTATCTCTTGAAATCTGTTTCTTGCTATTCCTCCTCGCATTCAAGTCCTCCTAGTTGCCTTCCCTCAACAGATTTTTGGACGATAGTTGTCCTTTATTACTCGGCCAGTTTGTGAATTGCTGTGCCCCTGAGCTCCATATTTCAACTCGTTTTTGGTGAGCTGACCGCAAGTCCAAAATTTTGGTTCAGGGCCTATACTGGTTCCCGGTGGGGGGCTGAGACTTTTGTTAATTCTTCTTCCTGCCGGGAAATTACAGTGATATGTGCCCGTCCAAATGCCTAACAGCTACTCTCTCATTGGTTCTCCCTCTTCCCTTTCATCCTCTGCCAAATTGGCAACCTGTGTGAAACAGGAGGTTAAAGGGGCTGTCTCCCCAAGTTGGGAGGTTGATAGTAAAGCAGATGGAAAGTCAAACCGGAGCACCAAGAGAGGGACTATTCGTTGAGGTTTAGAAACCTTTCGTATTCACAGTGTGTCCGTTCTCTAGGTTTCCCGTATATGTTATAACTGCAGTAATATACCCTTCAACCTGGAGAGTTGGGACCCATGGAATGGGTGCCATGCATGATTGCTTTAAAGGGTCTGCATTTTCTCACCCAATCTCACCAATCCTCTCAGTCCCAAGTGTCCAGCCTTATGCCACATCCAGCTGTCGTTGTAGATAGGGTCATTTCAGGTTTCATCAGAGACCCTGAAGGATTTGTAAAGAATTTGCCAGTTTTTTTGTTTTGTTTTTGAAATTCCTTTTTATAGTGGGTTTGAGCTGATTCTCGCTGCCATGTTTATGCCAGTCTAGACACACTTGATTCCCTTACGGAGACATATCAATACATAGGTTTTAAGATTCTTACTAGTCAGATATATTCCTCTGCGGGAAGTATGGGGTTTTGAGTCCCTTTCACTGACGAAGGTGTAGGTCTTGTCTATTCCATAGTTGGCTTTGGAACGGTACCTGTGCTAATATCAAAGTCTGGTTTTATGCATCACCCCACCTCTCCTTCCCCCTTAAGTAGGCATATCAGTGTTTTCTAAATGTGAGACACTGTTCTCTTTCCTAACTCAGTTCAAGTGTAGCCATGTTTACAGGATCTTCATAAGTGATATCTTATGATAAGTTTCTTTTTCTGTGTGACTTATTTCACTTAGAATCATCGTACCTGAATCCACCCATTTTGCTGCTACTGGTCTTATGACATTGATTTCATGGCTGAGGGGTATACCATCGTACGTAAGTACCACAATTTTTTGAACCATTTTTATATTTCCTGGGATATTTAAGGTGTACCCAAGTTGAGGTCCTTGTAAGCAGTGCAGCCCTAAATTTTGGGGTGGCTCTGTCTTATTGATTTTCAGTTTTCCCAAAGTATATTCCCTAGAGGGGAAGTGCCCTTGGCTCTGTAGCTCTGTTGTTTACTTGTTTTAGGGAACACTATGTACTCCTCCAGAGAGGCAGTTGGCAATTTACATCCCACCCTTCAGCATAACAAGGCTCCCTCTTCTCCAGGGCCTGTCTTGCCTTTCTGGTTTTTACACATTTTGTGGATGTCCCTTTTGACCGGAGGGAAGTGATACTTCTTTGTAGTGCAGATTTGCATTGCCCGCTTGCTTGCTTGGCCAAAAAGGGCGTATGCGTTTTCTCCTGAATATATTCAGGAGAAAACGCATACGCCCTTTTTGGCCAAGTGCATCATTGTCGAAGTTGTGCCCCTCTTCCTGTGCTTTAAAGGCGATTCCAACGTACCTCTTGAAATCTGTTTCCTGCTATTCTGCCTCGCTTTCAAGTCCGCCTCGTTGCCTTCCCTCAACAGATTTTTGGACGATAGTTGTCCTTTATTACTCGGCCAGTTTGTGAATTGCTGTGCCCCTGAGCTCCATTTTTCAACTCGTTTTTGGTGAGCTGACCGCAAGTCCAAAATTATGGTTCAGGAACTATGCTGGTTCCCGGTGGGTGGCTGAGACTTTGGTTAAATCTTCTTCCTGCCGGGAAATTACAGTGATATGTGCCCGTCCAAATGCCTAACAGCTACTCTCTCATTGGTTCTCCCTCTTCCCTTTCATCCTCTGCCAAATTGGCAACCTGTGCGAACCAGGAGGTTAAAGGGGCTGTCTCTCCAAGTTGGGAGGTTGATAGTAAAGCAGATGGAAAGTCACACCGGAGCACCAGGAGGGGGACTATTCGTTGAGTTTTAGAAACCTTTCGTATTCACAGTGTGTCCGTTCTCTAGGTTTCCCGTACATGTTATAGCTGTAGTAATATTCCCTTCAACCTGGAGAGTTGGGACTCATGGAATGGGTGCCATGCATTATTACTTTAAAGGTTCTGCATTTTCTCACCCAATCTCACCAATCCTGTCAGTCCCAAGTGTCCAGCCTTATGCCACATCCAGCTGTCATTGTAGATAGGGTCATTCCAGGTTTCATCAGAGACCCTGAAGGAATTGTAAAGAATTTCCCAGTTTTTTTCTTTTGTTTTTGAAATTCCTTTTTATCGTGGGTTTGAGCTGATTCTCGCTGCCATGTTTATGCCAGTCTAGACACACTTGATTCCCTTACAGAGACATATCAATACATAGGTTTTAATATTCTTACTAGTCAGATATATTCCTCTGCGGGAAATATGGTGTTTTCAGACCCTTTCACTGAGGAAGGTGTAGGTCTTGTCTATTCCATAGTTGGTTTTTGGTGCGGTACCTGTGCTTATATCAAACACTGGTTTTATGCATCACCCCACCTCTCTTTCCCCCTTAAGCAGGCATAAGAATGTTTTCTAAATGTGAGACACTGTTCTCTTTCCTAACTCAGTTCAAGTGTAGCCATGTTTACAGGATCTTCATAAGTGAAATCTTATGATAAGTTTCTTTTTCTGTGTACCTTATTTCACTTAGAATCATCGTACCTGAATCCACCCATTTTGCTGCTACTGGTCTTATGTCATTGATTTCATGGCTGAGGGATATTCCATCGTACGTAAGTACCACAATTTTTTGAACCATTTTTATATTTCCTGGGATATTTAAGGTGTACCCAAGTTGAGGTCCTTGTAAGCAGTGCTGCCTTAAATTTTGGGGTGGCTCTGTCTTATTGATTTTCAGTTTTCCCAAAGTATATTCCCTAGACTGGAAGTGCCCTTGGCTCTGTAGCTCTGTTGTTTACTTGTTTTAGGGAACACAATGCACTCCTCCAGAGAGGCAGTTGGCAATTTACATCCCGCCCATCAGCATAACAAGGCTCCCTGTTCTCCAGGGCCTGTCTTGCCTTTCTGGTTTTTACACATTTTGTGGATGTCCCTTTTGACCGGTGGGAAGTGATACTTCTTTGTAGTGCAGATTTGCATTGCCCGCTTGCTTGCTTGGCCAAAAAGGGCGTATGTGTTTTCTCCTGAATATATTCAGGAGAAAACGCATATGCCCTTTTTGGCCAAGTGCATCATTGTCGAAGTTGTGCCCCTCTTCCTGTGCTTTAAAGGCGATTCCAACGTATCTCTTGAAATCTGTTTCCTGCTATTCTGCCTCGCTTTCAAGTCCGCCTCGTTGCCTTCCCTCAACAGATTTTTGGACGATAGTTGTCCTTTATTACTCGGCCAGTTTGTGAATTGCTGTGCCCCTGAGCTCCATTTTTCAACTCGTTTTTGGTGAGCTGACCGCAAGTCCAAAATTTTGGTTCAGGGCCTATACTGGTTCCCGGTGGGGGGCTGAGACTTTTGTTAATTCTTCTTCCTGCCGGGAAATTACAGTGATATGTGCCCGTCCAAATGCCTAACAGCTACTCTCTCATTGGTTCTCCCTCTTCCCTTTCATCCTCTGCCAAATTGGCAACCTGTGTGAAACAGGAGGTTAAAGGGGCTGTCTCCCCAAGTTGGGAGGTTGATAGTAAAGCAGATGGAAAGTCAAACCGGAGCACCAAGAGAGGGACTATTCGTTGAGGTTTAGAAACCTTTCGTATTCACAGTGTGTCCGTTCTCTAGGTTTCCCGTATATGTTATAACTGCAGTAATATACCCTTCAACCTGGAGAGTTGGGACCCATGGAATGGGTGCCATGCATGATTGCTTTAAAGGGTCTGCATTTTCTCACCCAATCTCACCAATCCTCTCAGTCCCAAGTGTCCAGCCTTATGCCACATCCAGCTGTCGTTGTAGATAGGGTCATTTCAGGTTTCATCAGAGACCCTGAAGGATTTGTAAAGAATTTGCCAGTTTTTTTGTTTTGTTTTTGAAATTCCTTTTTATAGTGGGTTTGAGCTGATTCTCGCTGCCATGTTTATGCCAGTCTAGACACACTTGATTCCCTTACGGAGACATATCAATACATAGGTTTTAAGATTCTTACTAGTCAGATATATTCCTCTGCGGGAAGTATGGGGTTTTGAGTCCCTTTCACTGACGAAGGTGTAGGTCTTGTCTATTCCATAGTTGGCTTTGGAACGGTACCTGTGCTAATATCAAAGTCTGGTTTTATGCATCACCCCACCTCTCCTTCCCCCTTAAGTAGGCATATCAGTGTTTTCTAAATGTGAGACACTGTTCTCTTTCCTAACTCAGTTCAAGTGTAGCCATGTTTACAGGATCTTCATAAGTGATATCTTATGATAAGTTTCTTTTTCTGTGTGACTTATTTCACTTAGAATCATCGTACCTGAATCCACCCATTTTGCTGCTACTGGTCTTATGACATTGATTTCATGGCTGAGGGGTATACCATCGTACGTAAGTACCACAATTTTTTGAACCATTTTTATATTTCCTGGGATATTTAAGGTGTACCCAAGTTGAGGTCCTTGTAAGCAGTGCAGCCCTAAATTTTGGGGTGGCTCTGTCTTATTGATTTTCAGTTTTCCCAAAGTATATTCCCTAGAGGGGAAGTGCCCTTGGCTCTGTAGCTCTGTTGTTTACTTGTTTTAGGGAACACTATGTACTCCTCCAGAGAGGCAGTTGGCAATTTACATCCCACCCTTCAGCATAACAAGGCTCCCTCTTCTCCAGGGCCTGTCTTGCCTTTCTGGTTTTTACACATTTTGTGGATGTCCCTTTTGACCGGAGGGAAGTGATACTTCTTTGTAGTGCAGATTTGCATTGCCCGCTTGCTTGCTTGGCCAAAAAGGGCGTATGCGTTTTCTCCTGAATATATTCAGGAGAAAACGCATACGCCCTTTTTGGCCAAGTGCATCATTGTCGAAGTTGTGCCCCTCTTCCTGTGCTTTAAAGGCGATTCCAACGTACCTCTTGAAATCTGTTTCCTGCTATTCTGCCTCGCTTTCAAGTCCGCCTCGTTGCCTTCCCTCAACAGATTTTTGGACGATAGTTGTCCTTTATTACTCGGCCAGTTTGTGAATTGCTGTGCCCCTGAGCTCCATTTTTCAACTCGTTTTTGGTGAGCTGACCGCAAGTCCAAAATTATGGTTCAGGAACTATGCTGGTTCCCGGTGGGTGGCTGAGACTTTGGTTAAATCTTCTTCCTGCCGGGAAATTACAGTGATATGTGCCCGTCCAAATGCCTAACAGCTACTCTCTCATTGGTTCTCCCTCTTCCCTTTCATCCTCTGCCAAATTGGCAACCTGTGCGAACCAGGAGGTTAAAGGGGCTGTCTCTCCAAGTTGGGAGGTTGATAGTAAAGCAGATGGAAAGTCACACCGGAGCACCAGGAGGGGGACTATTCGTTGAGTTTTAGAAACCTTTCGTATTCACAGTGTGTCCGTTCTCTAGGTTTCCCGTACATGTTATAGCTGTAGTAATATTCCCTTCAACCTGGAGAGTTGGGACTCATGGAATGGGTGCCATGCATTATTACTTTAAAGGTTCTGCATTTTCTCACCCAATCTCACCAATCCTGTCAGTCCCAAGTGTCCAGCCTTATGCCACATCCAGCTGTCATTGTAGATAGGGTCATTCCAGGTTTCATCAGAGACCCTGAAGGAATTGTAAAGAATTTCCCAGTTTTTTTCTTTTGTTTTTGAAATTCCTTTTTATCGTGGGTTTGAGCTGATTCTCGCTGCCATGTTTATGCCAGTCTAGACACACTTGATTCCCTTACAGAGACATATCAATACATAGGTTTTAATATTCTTACTAGTCAGATATATTCCTCTGCGGGAAATATGGTGTTTTCAGACCCTTTCACTGAGGAAGGTGTAGGTCTTGTCTATTCCATAGTTGGTTTTTGGTGCGGTACCTGTGCTTATATCAAACACTGGTTTTATGCATCACCCCACCTCTCTTTCCCCCTTAAGCAGGCATAAGAATGTTTTCTAAATGTGAGACACTGTTCTCTTTCCTAACTCAGTTCAAGTGTAGCCATGTTTACAGGATCTTCATAAGTGAAATCTTATGATAAGTTTCTTTTTCTGTGTACCTTATTTCACTTAGAATCATCGTACCTGAATCCACCCATTTTGCTGCTACTGGTCTTATGTCATTGATTTCATGGCTGAGGGATATTCCATCGTACGTAAGTACCACAATTTTTTGAACCATTTTTATATTTCCTGGGATATTTAAGGTGTACCCAAGTTGAGGTCCTTGTAAGCAGTGCTGCCTTAAATTTTGGGGTGGCTCTGTCTTATTGATTTTCAGTTTTCCCAAAGTATATTCCCTAGACTGGAAGTGCCCTTGGCTCTGTAGCTCTGTTGTTTACTTGTTTTAGGGAACACAATGCACTCCTCCAGAGAGGCAGTTGGCAATTTACATCCCGCCCATCAGCATAACAAGGCTCCCTGTTCTCCAGGGCCTGTCTTGCCTTTCTGGTTTTTACACATTTTGTGGATGTCCCTTTTGACCGGTGGGAAGTGATACTTCTTTGTAGTGCAGATTTGCATTGCCCGCTTGCTTGCTTGGCCAAAAAGGGCGTATGTGTTTTCTCCTGAATATATTCAGGAGAAAACGCATATGCCCTTTTTGGCCAAGTGCATCATTGTCGAAGTTGTGCCCCTCTTCCTGTGCTTTAAAGGCGATTCCAACGTATCTCTTGAAATCTGTTTCCTGCTATTCTGCCTCGCTTTCAAGTCCGCCTCGTTGCCTTCCCTCAACAGATTTTTGGACGATAGTTGTCCTTTATTACTCGGCCAGTTTGTGAATTGCTGTGCCCCTGAGCTCCATTTTTCAACTCGTTTTTGGTGAGCTGACCGCAAGTCCAAAATTATGGTTCAGGAACTATACTGGTTCCCGGTGGGTGGCTGAGACTTTGGTTAAATCTTCTTCCTGCCGGGAAATTACAGTGATATGTGCCCGTCCAAATGCCTAACAGCTACTCTCTCATTGGTTCTCCCTCTTCCCTTTCATCCTCTGCCAAATTGGCAACCTGTGCGAACCAGGAGGTTAAAGGGGCTGTCTCTCCAAGTTGGGAGGTTGATAGTAAAGCAGATGGAAAGTCACACCTGAGCACCAGGAGAGGGACTATTCGTTGAGTTTTAGAAACCTTTCGTATTCACAGTGTGTCCATTCTCTAGGTTTCCCGTACATGTTATAACTGTAGTAATATTCCCTTCAACCTGGAGAGTTGGGACCCATGGAATGTGTGCCATGCATTATTGCTTTAAAGGGTCTGCATTTGCTCACCCAATCTCACCAATCCTCTCAGTCCCAAGTGTCCAGCCTTATGCCACATCCAGCTGTCGTTGTACATAGGGTCATTCCAGGTTTCATCAGAGACTCTGAAGGAATTGTAAAGAATTTCCCAGTTTTTTTGTTTTGTTTTTGAAATTCCTTTTTATCGTGGGTTTCAGCTGATTCTCGCTGCCATGTTTATGCCAGTCTAGACACACTTGATTCCCTTACGGAGACATATCAATATATAGGTTTTAAGATTCTTACTAGTCAGATATATTCCTCTGCGGGAAATATGGGGTTTTGAGTCCCTTTCACTGAGGAAGGTGTAGGTCTTGTCTATTCCATAGTTGGTTTTTGGAACGGTACCTGTGCTTATATCAAACTCTGGTTTTATGCATCACCCCACCTCTCTTTCCCGCTTAAGCAGGCATGAGAATGTTTTCTAAATGTGAGACACTGTTCTCTTTCCTAACTCAGTTCAAGTGTAGCCATGTTTACAGGATCTTCATAAGTGATATCTTATGATAAGTTTCTTTTTCTGTGTGACTTATTTCACTTAGAATCATCGTACCTGAATCCACCCATTTTGCTGCTACTGGTCTTATGTCATTGATTTCATGGCTGAGGGATATTCCATCGTATGTAAGTACCACAATTTTTTGAAACATTTTTATATTTCCTGGGATATTTAAGGTGTACCCAAGTTGAGGTCCTTGTAAGCAGTGCAGCCCTAAATTTTGGGGTGGCTCTGTCTTATTGATTTTCAGTTTTCCCAAGGTATATTCCCTAGACTGGAAGTGCCCTTGGCTCTGTAGCTCTGTTCTTTACATGTTTTAGGGAACACAATGCACTCCTCCAGAGGGGCAGTTGGCAATTTACATCCCGCCCATCAGCATAACAAGGCTCCCTGTTCTCCAGGGCCTGTCTTGCCTTTCTGGTTTTTACACATTTTGTGGATGTCCCATTTGACCGGTGGGAAGTGATACTTCTTTGTAGTGCAGATTTGCATTGCCCGCTTGCTTGCTTGGCCAAACAGGGTGTATGCGTTTTCTCCTGAATATATTCAGCAGAAAACGCATACGCCCTTTTTGGCCAAGTGCATCATTGTCGAAGTTGTGCCCCTCTTCCTGTGCTTTAAAGGTGATTCCAACGTACCTCTTGAAATCTGTTTCCTGCTATTCTGCCTCGCGTTCAAGTCCTCCTAGTTGCCTTCCCTCAACAGATTTTTGGACGATAGTTGTCCTTTATTACTCGGCCAGTTTGTGAATTGCTGTGCCCCTGAGCTCCATTTTTCAACTCGTTTTTGGTGAGCTGACCGCAAGTCCAAAATTTTGATTCAGGACCTATACTGGTTCCCGGTGGGTGGCTGAGACTTTGGTTAATTCTTCTTCCTGCCGGGAAATTACAGTGTTATGTGCCCGTCCAAATGCCTAACAGCTACTCTCTCATTGGTTCTCCCTCTTCCCTTTCATCCTCTGCCAAATTGGAAACCTGTGCAAAACAGGAGGTTAAAGGGGCTGTCTCTCCAAGTTGGGAGGTTGATAGTAAAGCAGATGGAAAGTCAAACCGGAGCACCAGGAGAGGGACTATTCGTTGAGTTTTAGAAACCTTTCGTATTCACAGTGTGTCTGTTCTCTAGGTTTCCCGTACATGTTATAACTGTAGTAATATTCCCTTCAACCTGGAGAGTTGCGACCCATGGAATGGGTGCCATGCATTATTGCTTTAAAGGGTCTGCATTTGCTCACCCAATCTCACCAATCCTGTCAGTCCCAAGTGTCCAGCCATATGCCACATCCAGCTGTCGTTGTAGATAGGGTCATTCCAGGTTTCATCAGAGACCCTGAAGGAATTGTAAAGAATTTCCCAGTTTTTTTGTTTTGTTTTTGAAATTCCTTTTTATCGTGGGTTTGAGCTGATTCTCGCTGCCATGTTTATGCCAGTCTAGACACACTTGATTCCCTTATGGAGACATATCAACACATAGGTTTTAAGATTCTTACTAGTCAGATATATTCCTCTGTGGGAAATATGGGGTTTTGAGTCCCTTTCACTGAGGAAGGTGTAGGTCTTTTCTATTCCATAGTTGGTTTTTGGAACGGTACCTATGCTTATATCAAATTCTGGTTTTATGCATCACCCCACCTCTCCTTCCCCCTTAAGCAGGCATAAGAGTGTTTTCTAAATGTGAGACACTGTTCTCTTTCCGAACTCAGTTCAAATGTAGCCATGTTTACAGCATCTTCATAAGTGATATCTTATGATAAGTTTCTTTTTCTGTGTGACTTATTTCACTTAGAATCATCGTACCTGAATCCACCCATTTTGCTGCTACTGGTCTTATGACATTGATTTCATGGCTGAGGGATATTCCATCGTACGTAAGAACCACAATTTTTTGAACCATTTTTATATTTCCTGGGATATTTAAGGTGTACCCAAGTTGAGGTCCTTGTAAGCAGTGCAGCCCTAAATTTTGTGGTGGCTCTGTCTTATTGATTTTCAGGTTTCCCAAAGTATATTCCCTAGACTGGAAGTGCCCTTGGCTCTGTAGCTCTGTTCTTTACTTGTTTTAGGGAACACAATGTACTCATCCAGAGAAGCAGTTGGCAATTTACATCCCACCCTTCAGCATAACAAGGCTCCCTGTTCTCCAAGGCCTGTCTTGCCTTTCTGGTTTTTACACATTTTGTGGATGTCCCTTTTGACCGGAGGGAAGTGATACTTGTTTGTAGTGCAGATTTGCATTGCCCGCTTGCTTGCTTGGCCATAAAGGGCGTATTCGTTTTCTCCTGAATATATTCACTAGAAAACGCATACGCCCTTTTTGGCCAAGTGCATCATTGTCGAAGTTGTGCCCCTCTTCCTGTGCTTTAAAGGCGATTCCAACGTATCTCTTGAAATCTGTTTCCTGCTATTCTGGCTCACGTTCAAGTCCTCCTAGTTGCCTTCCCTCAACAGATTTTTGGACGATAGTTGTCCTTTATTACTCGGCCAGTTTGTGAATTGCTTTGCCCCTGAGCTCCATATTTCAACTCGTTTTTGCTGAGCTGACCGCAAGTCCAAAATTTTGGTTCAGGACCTATACTGGTTCCCGGTGGGGGGCTGAGACTTTGGTTAATTCTTCTTCCTGCCTGGAAATTACAGTGATATGTGCCCGTCCAAATGCCTAACAGCTACTCTCTCATTGGTTCTCCCTCTTCCCTTTCATCCTCTGCCAAATTGGCAACCTGTGCTAACCAGGAGGTTAAAGGGGCTGTCTCTCCAAGTTGGGAGGATGATAGTAAAGCAGGTGTAAAGTCAAACCGGAGCACCAGGAGAGGGACTATTCGTTGAGTTTCAGAAACCTTTCGTATTCACAGTGTGTCCGTTCTCTAGGTTTCCCGTACATGTTATAGCTGTAGTAATATTCCCTTCAACCTGGAGAGTTGGGACCCATGGAATGGGTGCCATGCATTATTGCTTTAAAGGGTCTGCATTTGCTCACCCAATCTCACCAATCCTCTCAGTCCCAAGTGTCCAGCCTTATGCCACATCCAGCTGTCATTGTAGATAGGGTCATTCCAGGTTTCATCAGAGACCCTGAAGGAATTGTAAAGAATTTCCCAGTTTTTTTGTTTTGTTTTTGAAATTCCTTTTTATAGTGGGTTTGAGCTGATTCTCGCTGCCATGTTTATGCCAGTCTAGACACACTTGATTCCCTTACGGAGACATATCAATACATAGGTTTTAAGATTCTTACTAGTCAGATATATTCCTCTGCGGGAAATATGGGGTTTTGAGTCCCTTTCACTGAGGAAGGTGTAGGTCTTGTCTACTCCATAGTTGGTGTTGGAACGGTACCTGTGCTTATATCAAACTCTGGTTTTATGCATCACCCCACCTCTCCTTCCCCCTTAAGCAGGCATAAGAGTGTTTTCTAAATGTGAGACACTGTTCTCTTTCCTAACTCAGTTCAAGTGTAGCCATGTTTACAGGATCTTCATAAGTGATATCTTATGATAAGTTTCTTTTTCTGTGTACCTTATTTCACTTAGAATCATCGTACCTGAATCCACCCATTTTGCTGCTACTGGTCTTATGTCATTGATTTCATGGCTGAGGGATATTCCATCGTACGTAAGTACCACAATTTTTTGAACCATTTTTATATTTCCTGGGATATTTTAGGTGTACCCAAGTTGAGGTCCTTGTAAGCAGTGCAGCCCTAAATTTTGGGGTGGCTCTGTCTTATTGATTTTCAGTTTTCCCAAGGTATATTCCCTAGACTGGAAGTGCCCTTGGCTCTGTAGCTCTGTTGTTTACTTGTTTTAGGGAACACAATGCACTCCTCCAGAGAGGCAGTTGGCAATTTACATCCCGCCCATCAGCATAACAAGGCTCCCTGTTCTCCAGGGCCTGTCTTGCCTTTCTGGTTTTTACACATTTTGTGGATGTCCCTTTTGACCGGTGGGAAGTGATACTTCTTTGTAGTGCAGATTTGCATTGCCCGCTTGCTTGCTTGGCCAAAAAGGGCGTATGCGTTTTCTCCTGAATATATTCAGGAGAAAACGCATACGCCCTTTTTGGCCAAGTGCATCATTGTCGAAGTTGTGCCCCTCTTCCTGTGCTTTAAAAGCGATTCCAACGTACCTCTTGAAATCTGTTTCCTGCTATTCTGCCTCACTTTCAAGTCCGCCTCGTTGCCTTCCCTCAACAGATTTTTGGACGATAGTTGTCCTTTATTACTCGGCCAGTTTGTGAATTGCTGTGCCCCTGAGCTCCATTTTTCCACTCGTTTTTGGTGAGCTGACCGCAAGTCCAAAATTTTGGTTCAGGACCTATACTGGTTCCCAGTGGGTGGCTGAGACTTTGGTTAATTCTTCTTCCTGCCGGGAAATTACAGTGATATATGCCCGTCCAAATGCCTAACAGCTACTCTCTCAATGGTTCTCCCTCTTCCCTTTCATCCTCTGCCAAATTGGCAACCTGTGCGAACCAGGAGGTTAAAGGGGCTGTCTCTCCAAGTTGGGAGGTTGATAGTAAAGCAGATGGAAAGTCAACCCGGAGCACCAGGAGAGGGACTATTCGTTGAGTTTTAGAAACCTTTCGTATTCACAATGTGTCCGTTCTCTAGGATTCCCGTACATGTTATAGCTGTAGTAATATTCCCTTCAACCTGGAGAGTTGGGACCCATGGAATGTGTGCCATGCATTATTGCTTTAAAGGGTCTGCATTTGCTCACCCAATCTCACCAATCCTCTCAGTCCCAAGTGTCCAGCCTTATGCAACATCCAGCTATCGTTGTAGATAGGGTCATTCCAGGTTTCATCAGAGACTCTGAAGGAATTGTAAAGAATTTCCCAGTTTTTTTGTTTTGTTTTTGAAATTCCTTTTTATCGTGGGTTTGAGCTGATTCTCACTGCCATGTTTATGCCAGTCTAGACACACTTGATTCCCTTACGGAGACATATCAATACATAGGTTTTGAGATTCTTACTAGTCAGATATATTCCTCTGCGGGAAATATGGTGTTTTGAGACTCTTTCACTGAGGAAGGTGTAGGTCTTGTCTATTCCATAGTTGGTTTCTGGAACGGTACCTGTGCTTATATCAAACTCTGGTTTTATGCATCACCCCACCTCTCTTTCCCCCTTAAGCAGGCATAAGAATGTTTTCTAAATGTGAGACACTGTCCTCTTTCCTAACTCAGTTCAAGTGTAGCCATATTTACAGGATCTTCATAAGTGATATCTTATGATAAGTTTCTTTTTCTGTGTACCTTATTTCACTTAGAATCATCGTACCTGAATCCACCCATTTTGCTGCTACTGGTCTTATGACATTGATTTCATGGCTGAGGGATATTCCATCGTACGTAAGTACCACAATTTTCTGAACCATTTTTATATTTCCTGGGATATTTAAGGTGTACCCAAGTTGAGGTCCTTGTAAGCAGTGCAGCCCTAAATTTTGGGGAGGCTCTGTCTTATTGATTTTCAGTTTTCCCAAGGTATATTCCCTAGACTGGAAGTGCCCTTGGCTCTGTAGCTCTGTTCTTTACATGTTTTAGGGAACACAATGCACTCCTCCAGAGGGGCAGTTGGCAATTTACATCCCGCCCATCAGCATAACAAGGCTCCCTGTTCTCCAGGGCCTGTCTTGCCTTTCTGGTTTTTACACATTTTGTGGATGTCCCATTTGACCGGTGGGAAGTGATACTTCTTTGTAGTGCAGATTTGCATTGCCCGCTTGCTTGCTTGGCCAAACAGGGCGTATGCGTTTTCTCCTGAATATATTCAGCAGAAAACGCATACGCCCTTTTTGGCCAAGTGCATCATTGTCGAAGTTGTGCCCCTCTTCCTGTGCTTTAAAGGCGATTCCAACGTACCTCTTGAAATCTGTTTCCTGCTATTCTGGCTCGCGTTCAAGTCCTCCTAGTTGCCTTCCCTCAACAGATTTTTGGACGATAGTTGTCCTTTATTACTCGGCCAGTTTGTGAATTGCTGTGCCCCTGAGCTCCATTTTTCAACTCGTTTTTGGTGAGCTGACCGCAAGTCCAAAATTTTGGTTCAGGAACTATACTGGTTCCCGGTGGGTGGCTGAGACTTTGGTTAATTCTTCTTCCTGCCGGGAAATTACAGTGTTATGTGCCCGTCCAAATGCCTAACAGCTACTCTCTCATTGGTTCTCCCTCTTCCCTTTCATCCTCTGCCAAATTGGAAACCTGTGCAAAACAGGAGGTTAAAGGGGCTGTCTCTCCAAGTTGGGAGGTTGATAGTAAAGCAGATGGAAAGTCAAACCGGAGCACCAGGAGAGGGACTATTCGTTGAGTTTTAGAAACCTTTCGTATTCACAGTGTGTCTGTTCTCTAGGTTTCCCGTACATGTTATAACTGTAGTAATATTCCCTTCAACCTGGAGAGTTGCGACCCATGGAATGGGTGCCATGCATTATTGCTTTAAAGGGTCTGCATTTGCTCACCCAATCTCACCAATCCTGTCAGTCCCAAGTGTCCAGCCATATGCCACATCCAGCTGTCGTTGTAGATAGGGTCATTCCAGGTTTCATCAGAGACCCTGAAGGAATTGTAAAGAATTTCCCAGTTTTTTTGTTTTGTTTTTGAAATTCCTTTTTATCGTGGGTTTGAGCTGATTCTCGCTGCCATGTTTATGCCAGTCTAGACACACTTGATTCCCTTATGGAGACATATCAATACATAGGTTTTAAGATTCTTACTAGTCAGATATATTCCTCTGCGGGAAATATGGGGTTTTGAGTCCCTTTCACTGAGGAAGGTGTAGGTCTTTTCTATTCCATAGTTGGTTTTTGGAACGGTACCTATGCTTATATCAAATTCTGGTTTTATGCATCACCCCACCTCTCCTTCCCCCTTAAGCAGGCATAAGAGTGTTTTCTAAATGTGAGACACTGTTCTCTTTCCGAACTCAGTTCAAATGTAGCCATGTTTACAGCATCTTCATAAGTGATATCTTATGATAAGTTTCTTTTTCTGTGTGACTTATTTCACTTAGAATCATCGTACCTGAATCCACCCATTTTGCTGCTACTGGTCTTATGACATTGATTTCATGGCTGAGGGATATTCCATCGTACGTAAGAACCACAATTTTTTGAACCATTTTTATATTTCCTGGGATATTTAAGGTGTACCCAAGTTGAGGTCCTTGTAAGCAGTGCAGCCCTAAATTTTGTGGTGGCTCTGTCTTATTGATTTTCAGTTTTCCCAAAGTATATTCCCTAGACTGGAAGTGCCCTTGGCTCTGTAGCTCTGTTCTTTACTTGTTTTAGGGAACACAATGTACTCATCCAGAGAAGCAGTTGGCAATTTACATCCCACCCTTCAGCATAACAAGGCTCCCTGTTCTCCAAGGCCTGTCTTGCCTTTCTGGTTTTTACACATTTTGTGGATGTCCCTTTTGACCGGAGGGAAGTGATACTTGTTTGTAGTGCAGATTTGCATTGCCCGCTTGCTTGCTTGGCCAAAAAGGGCGTATGCGTTTTCTCCTGAATATATTCAGGAGAAAACGCATACGCCCTTTTTGGCCAAGTGCATCATTGTCGAAGTTGTGCCCCTCTTCCTGTGCTTTAAAGGCGATTCCAACGTATCTCTTGAAATCTGTTTCCTGCTATTCTGGCTCGCGTTCAAGTCCTCCTAGTTGCCTTCCCTCAACAGATTTTTGGACGATAGTTGTCCTTTATTACTCGGCCAGTTTGTGAATTGCTGTGCCCCTGAGCTCCATATTTCAACTCGTTTTTGGTGAGCTGACCGCAAGTCCAAAATTTTGGTTCAGGACCTATACTGGTTCCCGGTGGGGGGCTGAGACTTTGGTTAATTCTTCTTCCTGCCTGGAAATTACAGTGATATGTGCCCGTCCAAATGCCTAACAGCTACTCTCTCATTGGTTCTCCCTCTTCCCTTTCATCCTCTGCCAAATTGGCAACCTGTGCTAACCAGGAGGTTAAAGGGGCTGTCTCTCCAAGTTGGGAGGATGATAGTAAAGCAGGTGTAAAGTCAAACCGGAGCACCAAGAGAGGGACTATTCGTTGAGTTTTAGAAACCTTTCGTATTCACAGTGTGTCCGTTCTCTATGTTTCCCGTACATGTTATAGCTGTAGTAATATTCCCTTCAACCTGGAGAGTTGAGACCCATGGAATGGGTGCCATGCATTATTGCTTTAAAGGGTCTGCATTTGCTCACCCAATCTCACCAATCCTCTCAGTCCCAAGTGTCCAGCCTTATGCCACATCCAGCTGTCGTTGTAGATAGGGTCATTCCAGGTTTCATCAGAGACCCTGAAGGAATTGTAAAGAATTTCCCAGTTTTTTTGTTTTGTTTTTGAAATTCCTTTTTATAGTGGGTTTGAGCTGATTCTCGCTGCCATGTTTATGCCAGTCTAGACACACTTGATTCCCTTACGGAGACATATCAATACATAGGTTTTAAGATTCTTACTAGTCAGATATATTCCTCTGCGGGAAATATGGGGTTTTGAGTCCCTTTCACTGAGGAAGGTGTAGGTCTTGTCTATTCCATAGTTGGTGTTGGAACGGTACCTGTGCTTATATCAAACTCTGGTTTTATGCATCACCCCACCTCTCCTTCCCCCTTAAGCAGGCATAAGAGTGTTTTCAAAATGTGAGACACTGTTCTCTTTCGTAACTCAGTTCAAGTGTAGCCATGTTTACAGGATCTTCATAAGTGATATCTTATGATAAGTTTCTTTTTCTGTGTACCTTATTTCACTTAGAATCATCGTACCTGAATCCACCCATTTTGCTGCTACTGGTCTTATGTCATTGATTTCATGGCTGAGGGATATTCCATCGTACGTAAGTACCACAATTTTTTGAACCATTTTTATATTTCCTGGGATATTCTAGGTGTACCCAAGTTGAGGTCCTTGTAAGCAGTGCAGCCCTAAATTTTGGGGTGGCTCGCTCTTATTGATTTTCAGTTTTCCCAAGGTATATTCCCTAGACTGGAAGTGCCCTTGGCTCTGTAGCTCTGTTCTTTACTTGTTTTAGGGAACACAATGCACTCCTCCAGAGAGGGAGTTGGCAATTTACATCCCGCCCATCAGCATAACAAGGCTCCCTCTTCTCCAGGGCCTGTCTTGCCTTTCTGGTTTTTACACATTTTGTGGATGTCCCTTTTGACTGGTGGGAAGTGATACTTCTTTGTAGTGCAGATTTGCATTGCCCGCTTGCTTGCTTGGCCAAAAAGGTTGTATGCATTTTCTCCTGAATATATTCAGGAGAAAATGCATACGCCCTTTTTGGCCAAGTGCATCATTGTCGAAGTTGTGCCCCTCTTCCTGTGCTTTAAAGGCGATTCCAACGTACCTCTTGAAATCTGTTTCCTGCTATTCTGCCTCGCTTTCAAGTCCGCCTCGTTGCCTTCCCTCAACAGATTTTTGGATGATAGTTGTCCTTTATTACTCGGCCTGTTTGTGAATTGCTGTGCCCCTGAGCTCCATTTTTCAACTCGTTTATGGTGAGCTGACCGCAAGTCCAAAATTTTGGTTCAGGACCTATACTGTTTCCCGGTGGGGGGCTGAGACTTTGGTTAATTCTTCTTCCTGCCGGGAAATTACAGTGGTATGTACCCGTCCAAATGCCTAACAGCTACTCTCTCATTGGTTCTCCCTCTTCCCTTTCATCCTCTGCCAAATTGGCAACCTGTGCTAACCAGGAGGTTAAAGGGGCTGCCTCTCCAAGTTGGGAGGATGATAGTAAAGCAGGTGTAAAGTCAAACCGGAGCACCAGGAGAGGGACTATTCATTGAGTTTTAGAAACCTTCCGTATTCACAGTGTGTCCGTTCTCTAGGTTTCCCGTACATGTTATAGCTGTAGTAATATTCCCTTCAACCTGGAGAGTTGGGACTCATTGAATGGGTGCCATGCATTATTACTTTAAAGGGTCTGCATTTGCTCACCCAATCTCACCAATCCTCTCAGTCCCAAGTGTCCAGCCTTATGCCACATCCAGCTGTCGTTGTAGATAGGGTCATTCCAGGTTTCATCAGAGACCCTGAAGGAATTGTAAAGAATTTCCCAGTTTTTTTGTTTTGTTTTTGAAATTCCTTTTTATAGTGGGTTTGAGCTGATTCTCGCTGCCATGTTTATGCCAGTCTAGACACACTTGATTCCCTTACGGAGACATATCAATACATAGGTTTTAAGATTCTTACTAGTCAGATATATTCCTCTGCGGGAAATATGGGGTTTGGGTCCCTTTCACTGAGGAAGGTGTAGGTCTTGTCTATTCCATAGTTGGTTTTTGGAACGGTACATGTGCTTATATCAAACTCTGGTTTTATGCATCACCCCACCTCTCCTTCCCCCTTAAGCAGGCATAAGAGTTTTTTCTAAATGTGAGACACTGTTCTCTTTCCTTACTCAGTTCAAGTGTAGCCATGTTTACAGGATCTTCATAAGTGATATCTTATGATAAGTTTCTTTTTCTCTGTGACTTATTTCACTTAGAATCATCGTACCTGAATCCACCCAATTTGCTGCTACTGGTCTTATGACATTGATTTCATGGCTGAGGGATATTCCATCGTACGTAAGTACCACAATTTTTTGAACCATTTTTATATTTCCTGGGATATTTAAGGTGTACCCAAGTTGAGGTCCTTGTAAGCAGTGCAGCCCTAAATTTTGGGGAGGCTCTGTCTTATTGATTTTCAGCTTTCCCAAGGTATATTCCCTAGACTGGAAGTGCCCTTGGCGCTGTAGCTCTGTTCTTTACTTGTTTTAAGGAACACAATGCACTCCTCAGGAGAGTCAGTTGGCAATTTACATCCCGCCCATCAGCATAACAAGGCTCCCTCTTCTCCAGGGCCTGTCTTGCCTTTCTGGTTTTTACACATTTTGTGGATGTCCCTTTTGAACGGTGGGAAGTGATACTTCTTTGTAGTGCAGATTTGCATTGCCCGCTTGCTTGCTTGGCCAAAAAGGTTGTAGGCGTTTTCTCCTGAATATATTCAGGAGAAAACGCATACGCCCTTTTTGGCCAAGTGCATCATTGTCGAAGTTGTGCCCCTCTTCCTGTGCTTTAAAGGCGATTCCAACATACCTCTTGAAATCTGTTTCCTGCGATTCTGCCTCGCTTTCAAGTCCGCCTCGTTGCCTTCCCTCAACAGATTTTTGGACGATAGTTGTCCTTTATTACTCGGCCAGTTTGTGAATTGCTGTGCCTCTGAGCTCCATTTTTCAACTCGTTTTTTGTGAGCTGACCGCAAGTCCAAAATTTAGGTTCAGGAACTATATTGGTTCCCGGAGGGTGCCTGAGACTTTGGTTAATTCTTCTTCCTGCCAGGAAATTGCAGTGATATGTGCCCGTCCAAATGCCTAACAGCTACTCTCTCATTGGTTCTCCCTCTTCCCTTTCATCCTCTGCCAAATTGGCAAGCTGTGTGAACCAGGAGGTTAAAGGTGCTGTCTCTCCAAGTTGGGAGGTTGATAGTAAAGCAGGTGGAAAGTCAAACCGGAGCACCAGGAGAGGGACTATTCGTTGAGTTTTAGAAACCTTTCGTATTCACAGTGTGTCCGTTCTCTAGGTTTCCCGTACATGTTATAGCTGTAGTGATATTCCCTTCATCCTGGAGAGTTGGGACCCATGGAATGGGTGCCAGGCATTTGTGCTTTAAATGGTGTGCATTTGCTCACCCAGTCTCACCAATCGTCTCAGTCCCAAGTGTCCCTCCTTATGTCACATCAAGCTGTTGTTGTAGATAGGGTCATTCCAGGTTTCATCAGAGACCCTGAAGGAATTGTAAAGATTTTCCCAGTTTTTTTGTTTTGTTTTTGAAATTCCTTTTTATAGTGGGTTTGTGCTGATTCTCGCTGCCATGTTTATGCCAGTCTAGACACACTTGATTCCCTTACAGAGACATATCAATACATAGGTTTTAAGGTTCTTACTAGTCAGATATATTCCTCTGCGGGAAATATGGGGTTTTGAGTCCCTTTCACTGAGGAAGTTGTAGGTCTTGTCTATTCCATAGTTGGTTTTTGGAACGGTACCTGTTCTTATATCAAACTCTGGTTTTATGCATCACCCCACCTCTCCTTTCCCCTTAAGCAGGCTTAAGAGTGTTTTCTAAATGTGAGACACTGTTCTCTTTCCTAACTCAGTTCAAGTGTAGCCATGTTTACAGGATCTTCATAAGTGATATCTTATGATAAGTTTCTTTTTCTGTGTGACTTATTTCACTTAGAATCATCGTACCTGAATCCACCCATTTTGCTGCTACTGGTCTTATGACATTGATTTCATGGCTGAGGGATATTCCATCGTACGTAAGTACCACAATTATTTGAACCCTTTTTATATTTCCTGGGATATTTAAGGTGTACCCAAGTTGATGTCCTTGTAAGCAGTGCAGCCCTAAATTTTGGGGTGGCTCTGTCTTATTGATTTTCAGTTATCCCAAGGTATATTCCCTAGACTGGAAGTGCCCTTGGCTCTGTAGCTCTGTTCTTTGTTTGTTTTAGGGAACACAATGTACTCCTCCAGAGAGGCAGTTGGCAATTTACATCCCGCCCATCAGCATAACAAGGCTCCCTGTTCTCCAGGGCCTGTCTTGCCTTTCTGGTTTTTACACATTTTGTGGATGTCCCTTTTGACCGGTGGGAAGTGATACTTCTTTGTAGTGCAGATTTGCATTGCCCGCTTGCTTGCTTGGCCAAAAAGGGCGTATGCGTTTTCTCCTGAATATATTCAGGAGAAAACGCATACGCCCTTTTTGGCCAAGTGCATCATTGTCGAAGTTGTGCCCCTCTTCCTGTGCTTTAAATGCGATTCCAACGTACCTCTTGAAATCTGTTTCCTGCTATTCTGCCTCGCTTTCAAGTCCGCCTCGTTGCCTTCCCTCAACAGATTTTTGGACGATAGTTGTCCTTTATTACTCAGCCAGTTTGTGAATTGCTGTGCCCCTGAGCTCCATTTTTCAACTCGTTTTTGGTGAGCTGACCGCAAGTCCAAAATTTTGGTTCAGGACCTATACTGGTTCCCGGTGGGTGGCTGAGACTTTGGTTAATTCTTCTTCCTGCCTGGAAATTACAGTGATATGTGCCCGTCCAAATGCCTAACAGCTACTCTCTCATTGGTTCTCCCTCTTCCCTTTCACCCTCTGCCAAATTGGCAACCTGTGCAAACCAGGAGGTTAAAGGGGCTGTCTCTCCAAGTTGGGAGGATGATAGTAAAGCAGGTGTAAAGTCAAACCGGAGCACCAGGAGAGGGACTATTCGTTGAGTTTTAGAAACCTTTCATATTCACAGTGTGTCCGTTCTCTAGGTTTCCCGTACATGTCATAGCTGTAGTAATATTCCCTTCAGCCTGGAGAGTTGGGACCCATGGAATGGGTGCCATGCATTATTGCTTTAAAGGGTCTGCATTTGCTCACCCAATCTCACCAATCCTCTCAGTCCCAAGTGTCCAGCCTTATGCCACATCCAGCTGTCGTTGTAGATACGGTCATTCCAGGTTTCATCAGAGACCCTGAAGGAATTGTAAAGAATTTCCCAGTTTTTTTGTTTTGTTTTTGAAATTCCTTTTTATAGTGGGTTTGAGCTGAATCTCGCTGCCATGTTTATGCCAGTCTAGACACACTTGATTCCCTTACGGAGACATATCAATACATAGGTTTTAAGATTCTTACTAGTCAGATATATTCCTCTGCGGGAAATATGGGGTTTTGAGTCCCTTTCACTGAGGAAGGTGTAGTTCTTGTCTATTCCATAGTTGGTTTTTGGAACGGTACTTGTGCTTATATCAAACTCTGGTTTTATGCATCACCCCACCTCTCCTTCCCCCTTAAGCAGGCATAAGAGTGTTTTCTAAATGTGAGACACTGTTCTCTTTCCTAACTCAGTTCAAGTGTAGCCATGTGTACAGGATCTTCATAAGTGATATCTTATGATAAGTTTATTTTTCTCTGTGACTTATTTCACTTAGAATCATCGTAACTGAATACACCCATTTTGCTGCTACTGGTCTTATGACATTGATTTCATGGCTGAGGGATATTCCATCGTACGTAAGTACCACAATTTTTTGAACCATTTTTATATTTCCTAGGATATTTAAGGTGTACCCAAGTTGAGGTCCTTCTAAGCAGTGCAGCCCTAAATTTTGGGGTGGCTCTGTCTTATTGATTTTCAGTTTTCCAAAGGTATATTCCCTAGACTGGAAGTGCCCTTCTGCTCTGTAGCTCTGTTCTTTACTTGTTTTAGGGAACACAATGCACTCCTCCAGAGAGGCAGTTGGCAATTTACATGCCGCCCATCAGCATAACAAGGCTCCCTGTTCTCCAGGACCTGTCTTGCCTTTCTGGTTTTTACACATTTTGTGGATGTGTCTTTTGACCGGTGGGAAGTGATACTTCTTTGTAGTGCAGATTTGCATTGCCCGCTTGCTTGCTTGGCCAAAAAGGGCGTATGCGTTTTCTCCTGAATATGTTCAGGAGAAAACGCATACGCCCTTTTTGGCCAAGTGCATCATTGTCGAAGTTGTGCCCCTCTTCCTGTGCTTTAAAGGCGATTCCAACGTACCTCTTGAAATCTGTTTCCTGCTATTCTGCCTCGCTTTCAAGTCCGCCTCGTTGCCTTCCCTCAACAGATTTTTGGACGATAGTTGTCCTTTATTACTCGGCCAGTTTGTGAATTGCTGTGCCCCTGAGCTCCATTTTTCAACTTGTTTTTGGTGAGGTGACCGCAAGTCCGAAATTTTGGTTCAGGACCTATGCTGGTTCCCTGTGGGGGGCTGAGACTTTGGTTAATTCTTCTTCCTGCCGGGAAATTACAGTGATATGTGCCCGTTCAAATGCCTAACAGCTACTCTCTCATTGGTTCTCCCTTTTCCCTTTCATCCTCTGCCAAATTGGCAACCTGTGCGAACCAGGAGGTTAAAGGGGCTGTCTCTTCAAGTTGGGAGGTTGATAGTAAAGCAGATGGAAAGTCAAACAGGAACACCAGGAGAGGGACTATTCGTTGAGTTTTAGAAACCTTTCGTATTCACAGTGTGTCCGTTCTGTAGGTTTCCCGTACATGTTATAGCTGTACTAATATTCCCTTCAACCTGGAGAGTTGGGACCCATGGAATGGGTGCCAGGCATTTGTGTTTTAAAGGGTCTGCATTTGCTCACCCAATCTCACCAATCGTCTCAGTCCCAAGTGTCCAGCCTTATGCCACATCCAGCTGTCTTTGTAGATAGGGTCATTCCAGGTTTCATCAGAGACCCTGAAGGAATTGTAAAGAATTTCCCAGTTTTTTTTGTGTTGTTTTTGAAATTCCTTTTTATAGTGGGTTTGAGCTGATTCTCGCTGCCATGTTTATGCCAGTCTAGACACACTTGATTCCCTTACGGAGACATATCAATACACAGGTTTTAACATTCTTACAAGTCAGATATATTCCCCTGTGGGAAATATGGTGTTTTGAGTCCCTTTCACTGAGGAAGGTGTAGGTCTTGTCTATTCCATAGGTGGTGTTTGGAACGGTACCTGTGCTTATATCAAACTCTGGTTTTATGCATCACCCCACCTCTCCTTCCCCCTTAAGCAGGCATAAGAGTGTTTTCTAAATGTGAGACACTGTTCTCTTTCCTAACTCAGTTCAAGTGTAGCCATGTTTACAGGATCTTCATAAGTGATATCTTATGATAAGTTTCTTTTTCTGTGTACCTTATTTCACTTAGAATCATCGTACCTGAATCCACCCATTTTGCTGCTACTGGTCTTATGTCATTGATTTCATGGCTGAGGGATATTCCATCGTACGTAAGTACCACAATTTTTTGAACCATTTTTATATTTCCTGGGATATTTAAGGTGTACCCAAGTTGAGGTCCTTGTAAGCAGTGCAGCCCTAAATTTTGGGGTGGCTCTGTCTTATTGATTTTCAGTTTTCCCAATGTATATTCCCTGGACTGGAAGTGCCCTTGGCTCTGTAGCTCTGTTGTTTACTTGTTTTAGGGAACACAATGCACTCCTCCAGAGAGGCAGTTGGCAATTTACATCCCGCCCATCAGCATAACAAGGCTCCCTGTTCTCCAGGGCCTGTCTTGCCTTTCTGGTTTTTACACATTTTGTGGATGTCCCTTTTGACTGGTGGGAAGTGATACTTCTTTGTAGTGCAGATTTGCATTGCCCGCTTGCTTGCTTGGCCAAAAAGGGCGTATGCGTTTTCTCCTGAATATATTCAGGAGAAAACGCATACGCCCTTTTTGGCCAAATTCATCATTGTCGAAGTTGTGCCCCTCTTCCTGTGCTTTAAAGGCGATTCCAACGTACCTCTTGAAATCTGTTTCCTGCTATTCTGCCTCGCTTTCAAGTCCGCCTCGTTGCCTACCCTCAAAAGATTTTTGACCGATAGTTGTCCTTTATTACTCGGCCAGTTTGTGAATTGCTGTGCCCCTCAGCTCCATTTTTCAACTCGTTTTTGGTGAGCTGACTGCAAGTCCAAAATTTTGGTTCAGGACCTATGCTGGTTCCCGGTGGGGGGCTGAGACTTTGGTTAATATTTCTTCCTGCCGGGAAGTTAGAGTGATATGTGCCCATTCAAATGCCTAACAGCTACTCTCTCATTGGTTCTCCCTCTTCCCTTTCATCCTCTGCCAATTTGGCAACCTGTGCGAACCAGGAGGTTAAAGGGGCTGTCTCTCCAAGTTGGGAGGTTGATAGTAAAGCAGATGGAAAGTCAAACCGGAGCACCAGGAGAGGGACTATTCGTTGAGTTTTAGAAACCTTTCGTATTCACAGTGTGTCCGTTCTCTAGGTTTCCCGTACATGTTATAACTGTAGTAATATTCCCTTCAAACTGGAGAGTTGGGACCCATGGAATGGTGCCATGCATTATTGCTTTAAAGGGTCTGCATTTGCTCACCCAATCTCACCAATCGTCTCAGTCCCAAGTGTCCCTACTTATGCCACTTCCAGCTGTCATTGTAGATAGGGTCATCCCAGGTTTCTTCAGAGACCCTGAAGGAATTGTAAAGAATTTCCCAGTTTTTTTTGTTTTGTTTTTGAAATTCCTTTTTATAGTGGGTTTGAGCTGATTCTTGCTGCCATGTTTACGCCAGTCTAGACACACTTGATTCCCTTATGGAGACATATCAATACATAAGTTTTAAGATTCTTACTAGTTAGATATATTCCTCTGCGGGAAATATGGGGTTTTGAGTCCCTGTCACTGAGGAAGGTGTAGGTCATGTCTATTCCATAGTTGGTTTTTGGATCGATACCTGTGCTTATATTAAACTCTGGTTTTATGCATCACTCCACCTCTCCTTCCCCCTTAAGCAGGCATAAGAGTGTTTTCTAAATGTGAGACTCTGTTCTCTTTCCTAACTAAGTTCAAGTGTAGCCATGTTTACAGGATCATCATAAGTGATATCTTATGATAAGTTTCTTTTTCTGTGTGACTTATTTCACTTAGAATCATCGTACCTGAATCCACCCATTTTGCTGCTACTGGTCTTATGACATTGATTTCATGCCTGAGGGATATTCCATCGTACGTAAGTACCACAATTTTTTGAACCATTTTTATATTTCCTGGGATATTTAATGTGTACCCAAGTTGAGGTCCTTGTAAGCAGTGCAGCCCTAAATTTTGGGGTGGCTCTGTCTTATTGATTTTCAGTTTTCCCAAGGTATATTCCCTAGACTGAATGTGCCCTTGGCTCTGTAGCTCGGTTCTTTACTTTTTTTAGGGAATACAATGTACTCCTCCAGAGAGGCAGTTGGCAATTTACATCCCGTCCATCAGCATAACAAGGCTCCCTGTTCTGCAGGGCCTGTCTTGCCTTTTTGGTTTTTACACATTTTGTGGATGTCCCTTTTGACCGGTGGGAAGTGATACTCCTTTGTAGTGCAGATTTGCATTGCCCGCTTGCTTGCTTGGCCAAAAAGGGCGTATGCGTTTTCTCCTGAATATATTCAGGAGAAAACGAATACGGAATTTTTTGCCAAGTGCATCATTGTCGAAGTTGTGCCCCTCTTCCTGTGCTTTAAAGGCGATTCCAACGTACCTATTGAAATCTGTTTCCTGCTATTCTGCCTCGCATTCAAGTCCGCCTCGTTGCCTTCCCTCAACAGATTTTTGGACGATAGTTGTCCTTTATTACTCGGCCAGTTTGTGAATTGCTGTTCCCCTGAGCTCCATTTTTCAACTCGTTTTTGGTGAGCTGACCGCAAGTCCAAAATTTTTGTTCAGGAACTATGCAGTTTCCCGGTGGGGGGCTGAGACTTTGGTTAATTATTCTTCCTGCCGGGAAGTTAGAGTGATATGTGCCCGTTCAAAAGCCTAACAGCTACTCTCTCATTGGTTCTCCCTCTTCCCTTTCATCCTCTGCCAAATTGGCAACCTGTGCGAACCAGGAGGTTTAAGGGGCTGTCTCTCCAAGTTGGGAGGTTGATAGTAAAGCAGATGGAAAGTCAAACCGGAGCACCAGTAGAGGGACTATTCGTTGCGTTTTAGAAATCTTTCGTATTCAAAGTGTGTCCGTTCTCTAGGTTTCCGGTACATGTTATAACTGTAGTAATATTCCCTTCAACCTGGAGAGTTGGGACCCATGGAATGGGTGCCATGCATTATTGCTTTAAAGGGTCTGCATTTGCTCACCCAATCTCACAATCCTCTCAGTCCCAAGTGTGCAGCCTTATGCCACATCCAGCTGTCGTTGTAAATAGGGTCATTCCAGGTTTCATCAGAGACCCTGAAGGAATTGTAAAGAATTTCCCAGTTTTTTTTTTTTGTTTTTGAAATTCCTTTTTATAGTGGGTTTGAGCTGATTCTCCCTGCCATGTTTATGCCAGTCTAGACACACTTGATTCCCTTACGGAGACATATCAATACATAGGTTTTAAGATTCTTACTAGTCAGATATATTCCTCTGCGGGAAATATGGGGTTTTGAGTCCCTTTCACTGAGGAAGGTGTAGGTCTTGTCTATTCCATAGTTGGTTTTTGGAACGGTACCTGTGATGATATCAAACTCTGGTTTTATGCATCACCCCACCTCTCCTTCCCCCTTAAGCAGGCATAAGAGTGTTTTCTAAATGTGAGACACTGTTCTCTTTCCTAACTCAGTTCAAGTGTAGCCATGTTTACAGGATCTTCATAAGTGATATCTTATGATAAGTTTCTTTCTCTGTGACTTATTTCACTTAGAATCATCATACCTGAATCTAACCATTTTGCTGCTACTGGTCTTATGACATTGATTTCATGGCTGAGGGATATTCCATCGTACGTAAGTACCACAATTTTTTGAACCATTTTTATATTTCCTGGGATATTTAAGATGTACCCAAGTTGAGGTCCTTGTAAGCAGTGCAGCCCTAAATTTTGGGGTGGCTCTGTCTTATTGATTTTCAGTTTTCCCAAGGTATATTCCCTAGACTGGAAGTGCCCTTGGCTCTGTAGCTCTGTTCTTTACTTGTTTTAGGGAACACAATGCCCTCCTCCAGAGAGGCAGTTGGCAATTTACATCCCGCCCATCAGCATAACAAGGCTCCCTGTTCTCCAGGGCCTGTCTTGCCTTTCTGGTTTTTACACATTTTGTGGATGTCCCTTTTGACCGGTGGGAAGTGATACTCCTTTGTAGTGCAGATTTGCATTGCCCGCTTGCTTGCTTGGCCAAAAAGGACGTATGCGTTTTCTCCTGAATATATTCAGGAGAAAACGCATACGCCCTTTTTGGCCAAGTGCATCATTGTCGAAGTTGTGCCCCTCTTCCTGTGATTTAAAGGCGATTCCAACGTACCTCTTGAAATCTGTTTCCTGCTATTCTGCCTCTCTTTCAAGTCCGCCTCGTTGCCTTCCCTCAACAGATTTTTGGATGATAGTTGTCCTTTATTAATCGGCCAGTTTGTGAATTGCTGTGCCCCTGAGCTCCATTTTTCAACTCGTTTTTGGTGAGCTGACCGCAAGTCCAAAATTTTGGTTCAGGACCTATACTGGTTCCAGGTGGGTGGCTGAGACTTTGGTTAATTCTTCTTCCTGCCGGGACATTACAGTGATATGTGCCCGTCCAAATGCCTAACAGCTACTCTCTCATTGGTTCTCCCTCTTCCCTTTCATCCTCTGCCAAATTGGCAACCTGTGCGAACCAGGAGGTTAAAGGGGCTGTCTCTCCAAGTTGGGAGGTTGATAGTAAAGCAGATGGAAAGTCAAACCGGAGCACCAGGAGAGGGACTATTCGTTGAGTTTTAGAAACCTTTCGTATTCACAGTGTGTCCGTTCTCTAGTTTTCCGGTACATGTTATAACTGTAGTAATATTCCCTTCAACCTGGAGAGTTGGGACCCATGGAATGGGTGCCATGCATTATTGCTTTAAAGGGTCTGCATTTGCTCACCAAATCTCACCAATCGTCTCAGTCCCAAGTGTCCAGCCTTATGCCACATCCAGCTGTCGTTGTAGATAGGGTCATTCCAGGTTTCATCAGAGACCCTGAAGGAATTGTAAAGAATTTCCCAGTTTTTTGTTTTGTTTTTGAAATTCCTTTTTATAGTGGGTTTGAGCTGATTCTCGCTGCCATGTTTATGCCAGTCTAGACACACTTGATTCCCTTATGGAGACATATCAATACATAGGTTTTAAGATTCTTACTAGTCAGATATATTCCTCTGCGGGAAATATGGGGTTTTGAGTCCCTTTCACTGAGGAAGGTGTAGGTCTTGTCTATTCCATAGTTGATTTTTGGAACGGTACCTGTTCTTATATCAAACTCTGGGTTTATGCATCACCCCACCTCTCCTTCCCCCTTAAGCAGGCATAAGGGTGTTTTCTAAATGTGAGACACTGTTCTCTTTCCTAACTCAGTTCAAGTGTAGCCATGTTTACAGGATCTTCATAAGTGATATCTTATGATAAGTTTCTTTTTCTCTGTGACTTATTTCACTTAGAATCATTGTACCTGAATCTACCCATTTTGCTGCTACTGGTCTTATGACATTGATTTCATGGCTGAGGGATATTCCATCGTATGTAAATACCACAATTTTTTGAACCATTTTTATATTTCCTGGGATATTTAAGGTGTACCCAAGTTGAGGTCCTTGTAAGCAGTGCAGCCCTAAATTTTGGGGTGGCTCTGTCTTATTGATTTTCAGTTTTCCCAAGGTATATTCCCTAGACTGGAAGTGCCCTTGGCCCTGTATTTCAGTTCTTTACTTGTTTTAGGGAACACAATGCACTCCTCCAGAGAGGCAGTTGGCAATTTACATCCCGCCCATCAGCATAACAAGGCTCCCTGTTCTCCAGGGCCTGTCTTGCCTTTCTGGTTTTTACACATTTTGTGGATGTCCCTTTTGACCGGTGGGAAGTGATACTTCTTTGTAGTGCAGATTTGCATTGCCCGCTTGCTTGCTTGGCCAAAAAGGGCGTATGCGTTTTCTCCTGAATATATTCAGGAGAAAACGCATACGCCCTTTTTGGCCAAGTGCATCATTGTCGAAGTTGTGACCCTCTTCCTGTGCTTTAAAGGCGATTCCAACGTACCTCTTGAAATCTGTTTCCTGCTATTCTGCCTCGCTTTCAAGTCCGCCTCGTTTCCTTCCCTCAACAGGTTTTTGGATGATAGTTGTCCTTTATTACTCGGCCAGTTTGTGAATTGCTGTGCCCCTGAGCACCATTTTTCAACTCGTTTTTCGTGAGCTGACCGCAAGTCCAAAATTTTGGTTCAGGACCTATACTGGTTCCCGGTGGGTGGCTGAGACTTTGGTTAATTCTTCTTCCTCCTGGGAAATTACAGTGATATGTGCCCGTCCAAATGCCTAACAGCTACTCTCTCATTGGTTCTCCCTCTTCCCTTTCATCCTCTGCCAAATTGGCAACCTGTGCGAACCAGGAGGATAAAGGGGCTGTCTCTCCAAGTTGGGAGGTTGATAGTAAAGCAGATGAAAAGTCAAACCGGAGCACCAGGAGAGGGACTATTCGTTGAGTTTTAGAAATCTTTCGTATTCACAGTGTGTCCGTTCTCTAGGTTTCCGGTACATGTTATAACTGTAGTAATATTCCCTTCAACCTGGAGAGTTGGGACCCATGGAATGGGTGCCATGCATTATTGCTTTAAAGGGTCTGCATTTGCTCACCAAATCTCACCAATCGTCTCAGTCCCAAGTGTCCAGCCTTATGCCATATCCAGCTGTCGTTGTAGATAGGGTCATTCCAGGATTCATCAGAGACCCTGAAGGAATTGTAAAGAATTTCCCAGTTTTTTTGTTTTGTTTTTGAAATTCCTTTTTATAGTGGGTTTGAGCTGATTCTCGCTGCCATGTTTATGCCAGTCTAGACACACTTGATTCCCTTACGGAGACATATCAATACATAGGTTTTAAGATTCTTACTAGTCAGATATATTCCTCTGCGGGAAATATGGGGTTTTGAGTCCCTTTCACTGAGGAAGGTGCAGGTCTTGTCTACTCCATAGTTGGTTTTTGGAACGGTACCTGTGCTTATATCAAACTCTGGTTTTATGCATCACCCCACCTCTCCTTCCCCCTTAAGCAGGCATAAGAGTGTTTTCTAAATGTGAGACACTGTTCTCTTTCCTAACTCAGTTCAAGTGTAGCCATGTTTACAGGATCTTCATAAGTGATATCTTATGATAAGTTTCTTTTTCTCTGTGACTTATTTCACTTAGAATCATCGTACCTGAATCTTCCCATTTTGCTGCTACTGGTCTTATGACATTGATTTCATGGCTGAGGGATATTCCATCGTACGTAAGTATCACAATTTTTTGAACCATTTTTATATTTCCTGGGATATTTAAGGTGTACCCAAGTTGAGGTCCTTGTAAGCAGTGCAGCCCTAAATTTTGGGTGGCTCTGTCTTATTGATTTTCAGTTTTCCCAAGGTATATTCCCTAGACTGGAAGTGCCCTTGGCTCTGTAGCTCTGTTCTTTACTTGTTTTAGGGAACACAATGCACTCCTCCAGAGAGGCAGTTGGCAATTTACATCCCGCCCATCAGCATAACAAGGCTCCCTGTTCTCCAGGGCCTGTCTTGCCTTTCTGGTTTTTACACATTTTGTGGATGTCCCTTTTGACCGTTGGGAAGTGATACTTCTTTGTAGTGCAGATTTGCATTGCCCGCTTGCTTGCTTGGCCAAAAAGGGCGTATGCGTTTTCTCCTGAATATATTCAGGAGAAAACGCATACGCCCTTTTTGGCCAAGTGCATCATTGTCGAAGTTGTGCCCCTCTTCCTGTGCTTTAAAGGCAATTCCAACGTACCTCTTGAAATCTGTTTCCTGCTATTCTGCCTCGTTTTCAAGTCCGCCTCGTTTCCTTCCCTCAACAGGTTTTTGGATGATAGTTGTCCTTTATTACTCGGCCAGTTTGTGAATTGCTGTGCCCCTGGGCACCATTTTTCAACTCGTTTTTGGTGAGCTGACCGCAAGTCCAAATTTTTGGTTCTGGACCTATACTGGTTCCCGGTGGATGGCTGAGACTTTGGTTAATTCTTCTTCCTGCCGGGAAATTACAGTGATATGTGCCCGTCCAAATGCCTAACAGCTACTCTCTCATTGGTTCTCCCTCTTCCCTTTCATCCTCTGCCAAATTGGCAACCTGTGCGAACCAGGAGGATAAAGGGGCTGTCTCTCCAAGTTGGGAGGTTGATAGTAAAGCAGATGAAAAGTCAAACCGGAGCACAAGGAGAGGGACTATTCGTTGAGTTTTAGAAACCTTTCGTATTCACAGTGTGTCCGTTCTCTAGGTTTCCGGTACATGTTATAACTGTAGTAATACTCCCTTCAACCTGGAGAGTTGGGACCGATGGAATGGGTGCCATGCATTATTGCTTTAAAGGGTCTGCATTTGCTCACCCTATCTCACCAATCGTCTCAGTCCCAAGTGTCCAGCCTTATGCCACATCCAGCTGTCATTGTAGATAGGGTCATTCCAGGTTTCATCAGAGACCCTGAAGGAATTGTAAAGAATTTCCCAGTTTTTTGTTTTGTTTTTGAAATTCCTTTTTATAGAGGGTTTGAGCTGATTCTCGCTGCCATGTTTATGCCAGTCTAGACACACTTGATTCCCTTACGGAGACATATCAATACATAGGTTTTAAGATTCTTACTAGTCAGATATATTCCTCTGCGGGAAATATGGGGTTTTGAGTCCCTTTCACTGAGGAAGGTGTAGGTCTTGTCTATTCCATAGTTGATTTTTGGAACGGTACCTGTTCTTATATCAAACTCTGGGTTTATGCATCACCCCACCTCTCCTTCCCCCTTAAGCAGGCATAAGGGTGTTTTCTAAATGTGAGACACTGTTCTCTTTCCTAACTCAGTTCAAGTGTAGCCATGTTTACAGGATCTTCATAAGTGATATCTTATGATAAGTTTATTTTTCTGTGTGACTTATTTCACTTAGAATCATTGTACCTGAATCTACCCATTTTGCTGCTACTGGTCTTATGACATTGATTTCATGGCTGAGGGATATCCCATCGTACGTAAATACCACAATTTTTTGAACCATTTTTATATTTCCTGGGATATTTAAGGTGTACCCAAGTTGAGGTCCTTGTAAGCAGTGCAGCCCTAAATTTTGGGGTGGCTCTGTCTTATTGATTTTCAGTTTTCCCAAGGTATATTCCCTAGACTGGATGTGCCCTTGGCCATGTAGTTCAGTTCTTTACTTGTTTTAGGGAACACAATGCACTCCTCCAGAGAGGCAGTTGGCAATTTACATCCCGCCCATCAGCATAACAAGGCTCCCTGTTCTCCAGGGCCTGTCTTGCCTTTCTGGTTTTTACACATTTTGTGGATGTCCCTTTTGACCGGTGGGAAGTGATACTTCTTTGTAGTGCAGATTTGCATTGCCCGCTTGCTTGCTTGGCCAAAAAGGGCGTATGCGTTTTCTCCTGAATATATTCAGGAGAAAACGCATACGCCCTTTTTGGCCAAGTGCATCATTGTCGAAGTTGTGACCCTCTTCCTGTGCTTTAAAGGCGATTCCAACGTACCTCTTGAAATCTGTTTCCTGCTATTCTGCCTCGCTTTCAAGTCCGCCTCGTTTCCTTCCCTCAACAGGTTTTTGGATGATAGTTGTCCTTTATTACTCGGCCAGTTTGTGAATTGCTGTGCCCCTGAGCACCATTTTTCAACTCGTTTTTGGTGAGCTGACCGCAAGTCCAAAATTTTGGTTCAGGACCTATACTGGTTCCCGGTGGGTGGCTGAGACTTTGGTTAATTCTTCTTCCTGCCGGGAAGTTAGAGTGATATGTGCCCGACCAAATACCTAACAGCTACTCTCTCATTGGTTCTCCCTCTTCCCTTTCATCCTCTGCCAAATTGGAGACCTGTGTGAACCAGGAAGTTGAAGGGGCTGTCTCTCCAAGTTAGGAGATTGATAGTAAAGCAGATGGAAAGTCAAACCGGAGCACCAGGAGAGTGACTATTCGTTGAGTTTTAGAAACCTTTCATATTCACAGTGTGTCCGTTCTATAGGTTTCTCGTACATGTTATAACTGTAGTAATATTCCCTTCAACCTGGAGAGTTGGGACCCATGGAATGGGTGCCATGCATTATTGCTTTAAAGGGTCTGCATTTGCTCACCCTATCTCACCAATCCTCTCAGTCCCAAGTGTCCAGCCTTATGCCACATCCAGCTGTCGTTGTAGATAGGGTCATTCCAGGTTTCATCAGAGACCCTGAAGGAATTGTAAAGAATTTCCCTGTTTTTTTGTTTTGTTTTTGAAATTCCTTTTTATAGTGTGTTTGAGCTGATTCTCGCTGCCATGTTTATGCCAGTCTAGACACACTTGATTCCCTTACGGAGACATATCAATACATAGGTTTTAAGATTCTTACTAGTCAGATATATTCCTCTGCGGGAAATATGGGGTTTTGAGTCCCTTTCACTGAGGAAGGTGCAGGTCTTGTCTATTCCATAGTTGGTTTTTGGAACGGTACCTGTGCTTATATCAAACTCTGGTTTTATGCATCTCCCCACCTCACCTTCCCCCTTAAGCAGGCATAAGAGTGTTTTCTAAATGAGAGTCACTGTTCTCTTTCCTAACTCATTTCAAGTGTAGCCATGTTTACAGGATCTTCATAAGTGATATCCTATGATAAGTATCTTTTTCTGTGCGACTTATTTCACTTAGAATCATCGTACCTGAATCCACCCATTTTGCTGCTACTGGTCTTATGACATTGATTTCATGGCTGAGGGATATTCCATCGTATGTAAGTACCACAATTTTTTGAACCATTTTTATATTTCCTGGGATATTTAAGGTGTACCCAAGTTGAGGTCCTTGTAAGCAGTGCAGCCCTAAATTTTGGGGTGGCTCTGTCTTATTGATTTTCAGTTTTCCCAAGGTATATTCCCTAGACTGGAAGTGCCCTTGGCTCTGTAGCTCTGTTCTTTACTTGTTTTAGGGAACACAATTCACTCCCCCAGAGAGGCAGTTGGCAATTTACATCCCGCCCATCAGCATAACAAGGCTCCCTGTTCTCCAGGGCCTGTCTTGCCTTTCTGGTTTTTACACATTTTGTGGATGTCCCTTTTGACCGGTGGGAAGTGATACTTTTTTGTAGTGCAGATTTGCATTGTCCGCTTGCTTGCTTGGCCAAAAAGGGCGTATGCGTTTTCTCCTGAATATATTCAGGAGAAAACGCATAAGCCCTTTTTGGCCAAGTGCATCATTGTCGAATTTGTGCCCCTCTTCCTGTGCTTTAAAGGCGATTCCAACGTACGTCTTGAAATCTGTTTCCTGCTATTCTGCCTCGCTTTCAAGTCCGCCTCGTTGCCTTCCCTCAACAGATTTTTGGACGATAGTTGTCCTTTATTACTCGGCCAGTTTGTGAATTGCTGTGCCCCTGAGCTCCATTTTTCAACTCGTTTTTGGTGAGCTGACCGCAAGTCCAAAATTTTTGTTCAGGACCTATGCTGGTTACCGGTGGGTGGCTGAGACTTTGGTTAATTCTTCTTCCTGACGGGACATTACAGTGAAATATGCCCGTCCTAATGCCTAACAGCTACTCTCTCATTGGTTCCCCCTCTTCCTTTTCATCCTCTGCCAAATTGGCAACCTGTGCGAACCAGGAGGTTAAAGGGGCTGTCTCTCCAAGTTGGGAGGTTGATAGTAAAGCAGATGGAAAGTCAAACCGGAGCACCAGGAGAGGGACTATTCGTTGAGTTTTAGAAACCTTTCGTATTCACAGAGTGTCCATTCTCTAGGATTCCGATACATGTTATAACTGTAGTAATATTCCCTTCAACCTGGAGAGTTGGGACCCATGGAATGGGTGCCATGCATTATTACTTTAAAGGGTCTGCATTTGCTCACCCAATCTCACCAATCCTCTCAGTCCCAAGTGTCCAGCCTTATGCCACATCCAGCTGTCGTTGTAGATAGGGTCATTCCAGGCTTCATCAGAGACCCTGAAGGAATTGTAAAGAATTTCCCAGTTTTTTTGTTTTGTTTTTGAAATTCCTTTTTATAGTGGGTTTGAGCTGATTCTCGCTGCCATGTTTATGCCAGTATAGACACACTTGATTCCCTTACGGAGACATATCAATCCATAGGTTGTAAGATTATTACTAGTCAGATATATTCCTCTGCGGGAAATATGGGGTTTTGAGTCCCTTTCACTGAGGAAGGTGTAGGTCTTGTCTATTCCATAGTTGGTTTCTGGAACGGTACCTGTGCTTATATCAAACTCTGGGTTTATGCATCACCCCACCTCTCCTTCCCCCTTAAGCAGGCATAAGAGTGTTTTCTAAATGTGAGACACTGTTCTCTTTCCTAACTCAGTTCAAGTGTAGCCATGTTTACAGGATCTTCATAAGTGATATCTTATGATAAGTTTCTTTCTCTGTGACTTATTTCACTTAGAATCATCGTACCTGAATCTACCCATTTTGCTGCTACTGGTCTTATGACATTGATTTCATGGCTGAGGGATATTCCATCGTACGTAAGTACCACAATTTTTTGAACCATTTTTATATTTCCTGGGATATTTAAGATGTACCCAAGTTGAGGTCCTTGTAAGCTGTGCAGCCTTAAATTTTGGGGTGGCTCTGTCTTATTGATTTTCAGTTTTCCCAAGGTATATTCCCTAGACTGGAAGTGCCCTTGGCTCTGTAGCTCTGTTCTTTACTTGTTTTAGGGAACACAATGCCCTCCTCCAGAGAGGCAGTTGGCAATTTACATCCCGCCCATCAGCATAACAAGGCTCCCTGTTCTCCAGGGCCTGTCTTGCCTTTCTGGTTTTTACACATTTTGTGGATGTCCCTTTTGACCGGAGAGAAGTGATACTTCTTTGTAGTGCAGATTTGCATTGCCCGCTTGCTTGCTTGGCCAAAAAGGGCGTATGCGTTTTCTCCTGAATATATTCAGGAGAAAACGCATACGCCCTTTTTGGCCAAGTGCATCATTGTCGAAGTTGTGCCCCTCTTCCTGTGCTTTAAAGGCGATTCCAACGTACCTCTTGAAATCTGTTTCCTGCTATTCTGCCTCGCTTTCAAGTCCGCCTCGTTGCCTTCCCTCAACAGATTTTTGGATGATAGTTGTCCTTTATTACTCGGCCAGTTTGTGAATTGCTGTGCCCCTGAGCTCCATTTTTCAACTCGTTTTTGGTGAGCTGACCGCAAGCCCAAAATTTTGGTTCAGGACCTATACTGGTTCCAGGTGGGTGGCTGAGACTTTGGTTAATTCTTCTTCCTGCCGGGAAATTACAGTGATATGTGCCCGTCCAAATGCCTAACAGCTACTCTCTCATTGGTTCTCCCTCTTCCCTTTCATCCTCTGCCAAATTGGCAACCTGTGCGAATCAGGAGGTTAAAGGGGCTGTCTCTCCAAGTTGGGAGGTTGATAGTAAAGCAGATGGAAAGTCAAACTGGAGCACCAGGAGAGGGACTATTCGTTGAGTTTTAGAAACCTTTCGTATTCACAGTGTGTCCGTTCTCTAGTTTTCCGGTACATGTTATAACTGTAGTAATATTCCCTTCAACCTGGAGAGTTGGGACCCATGGAATGGGTGCCATGCATTATTGCTTTAAAGGGTCTGCATTTGCTCACCAAATCTCACCAATCGTCTCAGTCCCAAGTGTCCAGCCTTATGCCACATCCAGCTGTCATTGTAGATAGGGTCATTCCAGGTTTCATCAGAGACCCTGAAGGAATTGTAAAGAATTTCCCAGTTTTTTGTTTTGTTTTTGAAATTCCTTTTTATAGTGGGTTTGAGCTGATTCTCGCTGCCATGTTTATGCCAGTCTAGACACACTTGATTCCCTTACGGAGACATATCAATACATAGGTTTTAAGATTCTTACTAGTCAGATATATTCCTCTGCGGGAAATATGGGGTTTTGAGTCCCTTTCACTGAGGAAGGTGTAGGTCTTGTCTATTCCATAGTTGATTTTTGGAACGGTACCTGTTCTTATATCAAACTCTGGGTTTATGCATCACCCCACCTCTCCTTCCCCCTTAAGCAGGCATAAGGGTGTTTTCTAAATGTGAGACACTGTTCTCTTTCCTAACTCAGTTCAAGTGTAGCCATGTTTACAGGATCTTCATAAGTGATATCTTATGATAAGTTTCTTTTTCTCTGTGACTTATTTCACTTAGAATCATTGTACCTGAATCTACCCATTTTGCTGCTACTGGTCTTATGACATTGATTTCATGGCTGAGGGATATTCCATCGTACGTAAATACCACAATTTTTTGAACCATTTTTATATTTCCTGGGATATTTAAGGTGTACCCAAGTTGAGGTCCTTGTAAGCAGTGCAGCCCTAAATTTTGGGGTGGCTCTGTCTTATTGATTTTCAGTTTTCCCAAGGTATATTCCCTAGACTGGAAGTGCCCTTGGCCCTGTAGTTCAGTTCTTTACTTGTTTTAGGGAACACAATGCACTCCTCCAGAGAGGCAGTTGGCAATTTACATCCCGCCCATCAGCATAACAAGGCTCCCTGTTCTCCAGGGCCTGTCTTGCCTTTCTGGTTTTTACACATTTTGTGGATGTCCCTTTTGACCGGTGGGAAGTGATACTTCTTTGTAGTGCAGATTTGCATTGCCCGCTTGCTTGCTTGGCCAAAAAGGGCGTATGCGTTTTCTCCTGAATATATTCAGGAGAAAACGCATACGCCCTTTTTGGCCAAGTGCAACATTTTCGAAGTTGTGCCCCTCTTCCTGTGCTTTAAAGGCGATTCCAATGTACCTCTTGAAATCTGTTTCCTGCTATTCTGCCTCGCTTTCAAGTCCGCCTCGTTGCCTTCCCTCAACAGATTTTTGGATGATAGTTGTCCTTTATTACTCGGCCAGTTTGTGAATTGCTGTGCCCCTGAGCTCCATTTTTCAACTCGTTTTTGGTGAGCTGACCGCAAGTCCAAAATTTTGGTTCAGGACCTATACTGGTTCCCGGTGGGTGGCTGAGACTTTGGTTAATTCTTCTTCCTGCCGGGAAGTTAGAGTGATATGTGCCCGACCAAATACCTAACAGCTACTCTCTCATTGTTCTCCCTCTTCCCTTTCATCCTCTGCCAAATTGGAGACCTGTGTGAACCAGGAAGTTGAAGGGGCTGTCTCTCCAAGTTAGGAGATTGATAGTAAAGCAGATGGAAAGTCAAACCGGAGCACCAGGAGAGTGACTATTCGTTGAGTTTTAGAAACCTTTCATATTCACAGTGTGTCCGTTCTATAGGTTTCTCGTACATGTTAAAACTGTAGTAATATTCCCTTCAACCTGGAGAGTTGGGACCCATGGAATGGGTGCCATGCATTATTGCTTTAAAGGGTCTGCATTTGCTCACCCTATCTCACCAATCCTCTCAGTCCCAAGTGTCCAGCCTTATGCCACATCCAGCTGTCGTTGTAGATAGGGTCATTCCAGGTTTCATCAGAGACCCTGAAGGAATTGTAAAGAATTTCCCTGTTTTTTTGTTTTGTTTTTGAAATTCCTTTTTATAGTGTGTTTGAGCTGATTCTCGCTGCCATGTTTATGCCAGTCTAGACACACTTGATTCCCTTACGGAGACATATCAATACATAGGTTTTAAGATTCTTACTAGTCAGATATATTCCTCTGCGGGAAATATGGGGTTTTGAGTCCCTTTCACTGAGGAAGGTGCAGGTCTTGTCTATTCCATAGTTGGTTTTTGGAACGGTACCTGTGCTTATATCAAACTCTGGTTCTGTGCATCACCCAACCTCACCTTCCCCCTTAAGCAGGCATAAGAGTGTTTTCTAAATGTGAGACATTCTTCTCTTTCCTAACTCAGTTCAAGTGTAGCCATGTTTACAGGATCTTCATAAGTGATATCCTATGATAAGTATCTTTTTCTGTGCGACTTATTTCACTTAGAATCATCGTACCTGAATCCACCCATTTTGCTGCTACTGGTCTTATGACATTGATTTCATGGCTGAGGGATATTCCATCGTATGTAAGTACCACAATTTTTTGAACCATTTTTATATTTCCTGGGATATTTAAGGTGTACCCAAGTTGAGGTCCTTGTAAGCAGTGCAGCCCTAAATTTTGGGGTGGCTCTGTCTTATTGATTTTCAGTTTTCCCAAGGTATATTCCCTAGACTGGAAGTGCCCTTGGCTCTGTAGCTCTGTTCTTTACTTGTTTTAGGGAACACAATGCACTCCCCCAGAGAGGCAGTTGGCAATTTACATCCCGCCCATCAGCATAACAAGGCTCCCTGTTCTCCAGGGCCTGTCTTGCCTTTCTGGTTTTTACACATTTTGTGGATGTCCCTTTTGACCGGTGGGAAGTGATACTTCTTTGTAGTGCAGATTTGCATTGTCCGCTTGCTTGCTTGGCCAAAAAGGGCGTATGCGTTTTCTCCTGAATATATTCAGGAGAAAACGCATACGCCCTTTTTGGCCAAGTGCATCATTGTCGAAGTTGTGCCCCTCTTCCTGTGCTTTAAAGTCAATTCCAACGTACATCTTGAAATCTGTTTCCTGCTATTCTGCCTCGCTTTCAAGTCCACCTCGTTGCCTTCCCTCAACTGATTTTTGGACGATAGTTGTCCTTTATTACTCGGCCAGTTTGTGAATTGCTGTGCCCCTGAGCTCCATTTTTCAACTCGTTTTTGGTGAGCTGACCGCAAGTCCAATATTTTGGTTCAGGACCTATACTGGTTCCCGGTGGGTGGCTGAGACTTTGGTTAATTATTCTTCCTGCCGGGAAATTACAGTGATATGTGCCCGTCCAAATGCCTAACAGCTACTCTCTCATTGGTTCTCCCTCTTCCCTTTCATCCTCTGCCAAATTGGCAACCTGTGCGAACCAAGAGGTTAAAGGGGCTGTCTCTCCAAGTTGGGAGGTTGATAGTAAAGCAGACGGAAAGTCAAACCGGAGCACCAGGAGAGGGACTATTCGTTGAGTTTTAGAAACCTTTCGTATTCACAGTGTGTCCGTTCTCTAGGTTTCCCGCACATGTTATAGCTGTAGTAATATTCCCTTCAACCTGGAGAGTTCGGACCCATGGAATGGGTGCCATGCATTATTGCTTTAAAGGGTCTGCATTTGCTCACCCAATCTCACCAATCGTCTCTGTCCCAAGTGTCCCTCCTTATGCCACATCCAGCTGTCGTTGTAGATAGGGTCATTCCAGGGTTCATCAGAGACCCTGAAGGAATTGTAAAGAATTTCCCAGTTTTTTTGTTTTGTTTTTGAAATTCCTTTTTATAGTGGGTTTGAGCTGATTCTCGTTGCCATGTTTATGCCAGTCTAGACACACTTGATTCCCTTACGGAGACATATCAATCCATAGGTTTTAAGATTCTTACTAGTCAGATATATTCCTCTGCGGGAAATACGGTGTTTTGAGTCCCTTTCACTGAGGAAGGTGTAGGTCTTGTCTATTCCATAGTTGGTTTTTGGAACGGTACCTGTGCTTATATCAAACTCTGGGTTTATGCATCACCCCACCTCTCCTTCCCCCTTAAGTAGGCATAAGAGTGTTTTCTAAATGTGAGACACTGTTCTCTTTCCTAACTCAGTTCAAGTGTAGCCATGTTTACATGATCTTCATATGTGATATCTTATGATAAGTTTCTTTCTCTGTGACTTATTTCACTTAGAATCATCGTACCTGAATCTACCCATTTTGCTGCTACTGGTCTTATGACATTGATTTCATGGCTGAGGGATATTCCATCGTACGTAAGTACCACAATTTTTTGAACCATTTTCATATTTCCTGGGATATTTAAGGTGTACCCAAGTTGAGGTCCTTGTAAGCAGTGCAGCCCTAAATTTTGGGGTGGCTCTGTCTTATTGATTTTCAGTTTTCCCAAGGTATATTCCCTAGACTGGAAGTGCCCTTGGCTCTGTAGCTCTGTTGTTTACTTGTTTTAGGGAACACAATGCACTCCTCCAGAGAGGCAGTTGGCAATTTACATCCCGCCCATCAGCATAACAAGGCTCCCTGTTCTCCAGGGCCTGTCTTGCCTTTCTGGTTTTTACACATTTTGTGGATGTCCCTTTTGACCGGTGGGAAGTGATACTTCTTTGTAGTGCAGATTTGCATTGCCCGCTTGCTTGCTTGGCCAAAAAGGGCGTATGCGTTTTCTCCTGAATATATTCAGGAGAAAACGCATACGCCCTTTTTGGCCAAGTGCATCATTGTCGAAGTTGTGCCCCTCTTCCTGTGCTTTAATGGCGATTCCAACGTACCTCTTGAAATCTGTTTCCTGCTATTCTGCCTCGCTTTCACGTCCGCCTCGCTGCCTTCCCTCAACAGATTTTTGGACGATAGTTGTCCTTTATTACTCAGCCAGTTTGTGAATTGCTGTGCCCCTGAGCTCCATTTTTCAACTCGTTTTTGGTGAGCTTACCGCAAGGCCAAAATTTTGGTTCAGGACCTATACTGGTTCCCGGTGGGTGGCTGAGACTTTGGTTAATTCTTCTTCCTGCCGGGAAATTACAGTGATATGTGCCCGTCGAAATGCCTAACAGCTAATTTCTCATTGGTTCTCCCTCTTCCTTTTCATCCTCTGCCAAACTGGCAACCTGTGTGAACCAGGAGGTTAAAGGGGCAGTCTCTCCAAGTTGGGAGGTTGATAGTAAAGCAGATGGAAAGTCAAACCGGAGCACCAGGAGAGGGACTATTCGTTGAGTTTTAGAAACCTTTCGTATTCACAGTGTGTCCATTCTCTAGGTTTCCGGTACATGTTATAACTGTAGTAATATGCCCTTCAACCTGGAGAGTTGGGACCCATGGAATGGGTGCCATGCATTATTGCTTTAAAGGGTCTGCATTTGCTCACCAAATCTCACCAATCGTCTCAGTCCCAAGTGTCCAGCCTTATGCCACATCCAGCTGTCGTTGTAGATAGGGTCATTCCAGGGTTCATCAGAGACCCTGAAGGAATTGTAAAGAATTTCCCAGTTTTTTTGTTTTGTTTTTGAAATTCCTTTTTATAGTGGGTTTGAGCTGATTCTCGCTGCCATGTTTATGCCAGTCTAGACACACTTGATTCCCTTATGGAGACATATCAATACATAGGTTTTAAGATTCTTACTCATCAGATATATTCCTCTGAGGGAAATATGGGGTTTTGAGTCCCTTTCACTGGGGAAGGTGTAGGTCTTGTCTATTCCATAGTTGGTTTTTGGAACGGTACCTGTGCTTATATCAAACTCTGGGTTTATGCATCACCCCACCTCTCCTTCCCCCTTTAGCAGGCATAAGAGTGTTTTCAAAATGTGAGACATTCTTCTCTTTCCTAACTCAGTTCAAGTGTAGCCATGTTTACAGGATCTTCATAAGTGATATCTTATGATAAGTTTCTTTTTCTGTTGACTTATTTCACTTAGAATCATCGTACCTGAATCCACCCATTTTGCTGCTACTGGTCTTATGACATTGATTTCATGGCTGAGGGATATTCCATCCTACGTAAGTACCACAATTTTTTGAACCATTTTTATATTTCCTGGGATATTTAAGGTGTACCCAAGTTGAGGTCCTTGTAAGCAGTGCAGCCCTAAATTTTGTGGTGGCTCTGTCTTATTGATTTTCAGTTTTCCCAAGGTATATTCCCTAGACTGGAAGTGCCCTTGGCTCTGTAGCTCTGTTCTTTACTTGTTTTAGGGAACACAATGCACTCCTCCAGAGAGGCAGTTGGCAATTTACATCCCGCCCATCAGCATAACAAGGCTCCCTGTTCTCCAGGGCCTGTCTTGCCTTTCTGGTTTTTACACATTTTGTGGATGTCCCTTTTGACCGGTGGGAAGTGATACTTCTTTGTAGTACAGATTTGCATTGCCCGCTTGCTTCCTTGGCCAAAGGAGAAAACGCATACGCCCTTTTTGGCCAAGTGCATCATTGTCGAAGTTGTGCCCCTCTTCCTGTGCTTTAAAGGCGATTCCAACGTGCCTCTTGAAATCTGTTTCCTGCTATTCTGCCTCGCTTTCAATTCCGCCTCGTTGTCTTCCCTCAACAGATTTTTGGACGATAGTTGTCCTTTATTACTCGGCCAGTTTGTGAATTGCTGTGCCCCTGAGCTCCATTTTTCAACTCGTTTTTGGTGAGCTGACCGCAAGTCCAAAATTTTGGTTCAGGACCTATACTGGTTCCCGGTGGGTGGCTGAGACTTTGGTTAATTCTTCTTCCTGCCGGGAAATTACAGTGATATGTGCCCGTCCAAATGCCTAACAGCTACTCTCTCATTGGTTCTCCCTCTTCCCTTTCATCCTCTGCCAAATTGGAAACCTGTGCGAACCAGGAGGTTAAAGGGGCTGTCTCTCCAAGTTGGGAGGTTGATAGTAAAGCAGATGGAAAGTCAAACCGGATCACCATGATAGGGACTATTCGTTTAGGTTTAGAAACCATTTGTATTCACAGTGTGTCCGTTTTCTAGGTTTCCGGTACGTGTTATAACTGTAGTAATATTCCCTTCAACCTGGAGAGTTGGGACCCATGGAATGGGTGCCATGCATTATTACTTTAAAGGGTCTGCATTTGCTCACCAAATCTCACCAATCGTCTCAGTCCCAAGTGTCCAGCCTTATGCCACATCCAGCTGTCATTGTAGATAGGGTCATTCCAGGGTTCATCAGAGACCCTGAAGGAATTGTAAAGAATTTCCCAGTTTTTTTGTTTTGTTTTTGAAATTCCTTTTTATAGTGGGTTTGAGCTGATTCTCGCTGCCATGTTTATGCCAGTCTAGACACACTTGATTCCCTTACGGAGACATATCAATACATAGATTTTAAGATTCTTACTAGTCAGATATATTCCTCTGCGGGAAATATGGGGTTTTGAGTACCTTTCACTGAGGAAGGTGTAGGTCTTGTCTATTCCATAGTTGGTTTTTGGAACGGTACCTGTGCTTATATCAAACTCTGGGTTTATGCATCACCCCACCTCTCCTTCCCCCTTAAGCAGGCATAAGAGTGTTTTCTAAATGTGAGACACTGTTCTCTTTCCTAACTCAGTTCAAGTGTAGCCATGTTTAGAGGATCTTCATAAGTGATATCTTATGATAAGTTTCTTTCTCTGTGACTTATTTCACTTAGAATCATCGTACCTGAATCTACCCATTTTGCTGCTCCTGGTCTTATGACATTGATTTCATGGCTGAGGGATATTCCATCGTACGTAAGTACCACAATTTTTTGAACCATTTTTATATTTCCTGGGATATTTAAGGTGTACCCAAGTTGAGGTCCTTGTAAGCAGTGCAGCCCTAAATTTTGGGGTGGCTCTGTCTTATTGATTTTCAGTTTTCCCAAGGTATATTCCCTAGACTGGAAGTGCCCTTGGCTCTGTAGCTCTGTTGTTTACTTGTTTTAGGGAACACAATGCACTCCTCCAGAGAGGCAGTTGGCAATTTACATCCCGCCCATCAGCATAACAAGGCTCCCTGTTCTCCAGGGCCTGTCTTGCCTTTCTGGTTTTTACACATTTTGTGGATGTCCCTTTTGACCGGTGGGAAGTGATACTTCTTTGTAGTGCAGATTTGCATTGCCCGCTTGCTTGCTTGGCCAAAAAGGGCGTATGCGTTTTCTCCTGAATATATTCAGGAGAAAACGCATAAGCCCTTTTTGGCCAAGTGCATCATTGTCGAAGTTGTGCCCCTCTTCCTGTGCTTTAAATGCGATTCCAACGTACCTCTTGAAATCTGTTTCCTGCTATTCTGCCTCGCTTTCAAGTTCAGCTCGTTGCCTTCCCTCAACAGATTTTTGGATGATACTTGTCCTTTATTACTCGGCCAGTTTGTGAATTGCAGTGCCCCTGAGCTCCATTTTTCAACTCGTTTTTGGTGAGCTGACCGCAAGTCCAAAATTTTGGTTCAGGACCTATACTGGTTCCCGGTGGGTGGCTGAGACTTTGGTTAATTCTTCTTCCTGCCGGTAATTTAGAGTGATATGTGCCCGTCCAAAGGCCTAACAGCTAATCTCTCATTGGTTCTCCCTCATCCCTTTCATCCTCTGCCAAATTGGAAACCTGTGCGAACCAGGAGGTTAAAGGGGCTGTCTCTCCAAGTTGGGAGGTTGATAGTAAAGCAGATGGAAAGTCAAACCGGAGCACCAGGAGAGGGACTATTCGTTGAGTTTTAGAAACCTTTCGTATTCACAGTGTGTCCGTTTTCTAGGTTTCCCGTACATGTTATAGCTGTAGTAATATTCCCTTCAACCAGGAGAGTTGGGACCCATGGAATGGGTGCCAGGCATTTGTGCTTTATAGGGTCTGCATTTGCTCACCCAATCTCACTAAACGTCTCAGTCCCAAGTGTCCCTCCTTATGCCACATCCAGCTGTCATTGTAGATAGGGTCATTCCAGGTTTCATCAGAGACCCTGAAGGAATTGTAAAGAATTTCCCAGTTTTTTTGTTTTGTTTTTGAAATTCCTTTTTATAGTGGGTTTGAGCTGATTCTCGCTGCCATGTTTATGCCAGTCTAGACACAGTTGATTCCCTTACGGAGATATATCAATCCATAGGTTTTAAGATTCTTACTAGTCAGATATATTCCTCTGTGGGAAATATGGTGTTTTGAGTCCCTTTCACTGAGGAAGGTGTAGGTCTTGTCTATTCCATAGTTGGTTTTTGGAACGGTACCTGTGCTTATATCAAACTCTGGTTTTATGCATCACCCCACCTCTCCTTCCCCCTTAAGCAGGCATAAGAGTGTTTTCTAAATGTGAGACCCTGTTCTCTTTCCTAACTCAGTTCAAGTGTAGCCATGTTTACAGGATCTTCATAAGTGATATCTTATGATAAGTTTCTTTTTCTGTGTGACTTATTTCACTTAGAATCATCGTACCTGAATCCACCCATTTTGCTGCTACTGGTCTTATGACATTGATTTCATGGCTGAGGGATATTCCATCGTACGTAAGTACCACAATTTTTTGAACCATTTTTATATTTCCTGGGATATTTAAGGTGTACCCAAGTTGAGGTCCTTGTAAGCAGTGCAGCCCTAAATTTTGGGGTGGCTCTGTCTTATTGATTTTCAGTTTTCCCAAGGTATATTCCCTAGACTGGAAGTGCCCTTGGCTCTGTAGCTCTGTTCTTTACTCGTTTTAGGGAACACAATGCACTCCTCCAGAGCGGCAGTTGGCAATTTACATCCCGCCCATCAGCATAACAAGGCTCCCTGTTCTCCAGGGCCTGTCTTGCCTTTCCGGTTTTTACACATTTTGTGGATGTTCCTTTTGACCGGTGGGAAGTGATACTACTTTGTAGTGCAGATTTGCATTGCCCGCCTGCTTGCTTGGCCAAAAAGGGCGTATGCGTTTTCTCCTGAATATATTCAGGAGAAAACGCATACGCCCTTTTTGGCCAAGTGCATCATTGTCGAAGTTGTGCCCCTCTTCCTGTGCTTTAAAGGCGATTCCAACGTACCTCTTGAAATCTGTTTCCTGCTATTCTGCCTCGCGTTCAAGTCCTCCTAGTTGCCTTCCCTCAACAGATTTTTGGACGAGAGTTGTCCTTTATTACTCGGCCAGTTTGTGAATTGCTGTGCCCCTGAGCTCCATTTTTCAACTCGTTTTTGGTGAGCTGACCGCAAGTCCAACATTTTGTTTCAGGACCTCTGCTGGTTCCGGGTGGGGGTTGAGACTTTGGTTAATTCTTCTTCCTGCCGGGAAATTACAGTGATATGTGCCCGTCCAAATGCCTAACAGCTACTCTCTCATTGGTTCTCCCTCTTCCCTTTCATCCTCTGCCAAATTGGAAACCTGTGCGAACCAGGAGGTTAAAGGGGCTGTCTCTCCAAGTTGGGAGGTTGATAGTAAAGCAGATGGAAAGTCAAACCGGATCACCATGATAGGGACTATTCGTTTAGGTTTAGAAACCATTTGTATTTACAGTGTGTCCGTTTTCTAGGTTTCCGGTACGTGTTATAACTGTAGTAATATTCCCTTCAACCTGGAGAGTTGGGACCCATGGAATGGGTGCCATGCATTATTACTTTAAAGGGTCTGCATTTGCTCACCAAATCTCACCCATCGTCTCATTCCCAAGTGTCCAGCCTTATGCCACATCCAGCTGTCGTTGTAGATAGGGTCATTCCAGGGTTCATCAGAGACCCTGAAGGAATTGTAAAGAATTTCCCAGTTTTTTTGTTTTGTTTTTGAAATTCCTTTTTATAGTGGGTTTGAGCTGATTCTCGCTGCCATGTTTATGCCAGTCTAGACACACTTGATGCCCTTACGGAGACATATCAATACATAGGTTTTAAGATTCTTACTAGTCAGATATATTCCTCTGCGGGAAATATGGGGTTTTGAGTCCCTTTCACTGAGGAAGGTGTAGGTCTTGTCTATTTCATAGTTGGTTTTTGGAACGGTACCTGTGCTTATATCAAACTCTGGGTTTATGCATCACCCCACCTCTCCTTCCCCCTTAAGCAGGCATAAGAGTGTTTTCTAAATGTGAGACACTGTTCTCTTTCCTAACTCAGTTCAAGTGTAGCCATGTTTACAGGATCTTCCTAAGTGATATCTTATGATAAGTTTCTTTTACTCTGTGATTATTTCACTTAGAATCATCGTACCTGAATCTACCCATTTTGCTGCTAGTGGTCTTATGACATTGATTTCATGGCTGAGGGATATTCCATCGTACGTAAGTACCACAATATTTTGAACCATTTTTATATTTCCTGGGATATTTAAGGTGTACCCAAGTGAGGTCCTTGTAAGCAGTGCAGCCCTAAATTTTGGGGTGGCTCTGTCTTATTGATTTTCAGTTTTCCCAAGGTATATTCCCTAGACTGGAAGTGCCCTTGGCTCTGTAGCTCTGTTCTTTACTTGTTTTAGGGAACACAATGCACTCCTCCAGAGAGGCAGTTGGCAATTTACATCACGCCCATCAGCATAACAAGGCTCCCTGTTCTCCAGGGCCTGTCTTGCCTTTCTGGTTTTTACACATTTTGTGGATGTCCCTTTTGACCGGTGGGAAGTGATACTTCTTTGTAGTGCAGGTTTGCATTGCCCGCTTGCTTGCTTGGCCAAAAAGGACGTATGCGTTTTCTCCTGAATATATTCAGGAGAAAACACATACGCCCTTTTTGGCCAAGTGCATCATTGTCGAAGTTGTGCCCCTCTTCCTGTGCTTTAAAGGCGATTCCAACGTACCTCTTGAAATCTGTTTCCTGCTATTCTGCCTCTCTTTCAAGTCCGCCTCGTTGCCTTCCCTCAACAGATTTTTGGACGATAGTTGTCCTTTATTACTCGGCCAGTTTGTGAATTGCTGTGCCCCTGAGCTCCATTTTTCAACTCGTTTTTGGTGAGCTGACCGCAAGTCCAAAATTTTGGTTCAGGACCTATACTGGTTCCCGGTGGGTGGCTGAGACTTTGGTTAATTATTCTTCCTGCCGGGAAATTACAGTGATATGTGCCCGTCCAAATGCCTAACAGCTAATTTCTCATTGGTTCTCCCTCTTCCTTTTCATCCTCTGCCAAATTGGCAACCTGTGCGAACCAGGAGGTTAAAGGGGCTGTCTCTCCAATTTGGGAGGTTGATAGTAAAGCAGATGGAAAGTTAAACCGGAGCACCAGGAGAGGGACTATTCGTTGAGTTTTAGATACCTTTCGTATTCACAGTGTGTCCGTTCTCTAGGTTTCCGGTACATGTTATAACTGTAGTAATATTCCCTTCAACCTGGAGAGTTGGGACCCATGGAATGGGTGCCATGCATTATTGCTTTAAAGGGTCTGCATTTGCTCACCAAATCTCACCAATCGTCTCAGTCCCAGGTGTCTAGCCTTATGCCACATCCAGCTGTCGTTGTAGATAGGGTCATTCCAGGTTTCATCAGAGACCCTGAAGGAATTGTAAAGTATTTTCCAGTTTTTTTGTTTTGTTTTTGAAATTCCTTTATATAGTGGGTTTGAGCTGATTCTCGCTGCCATGTTAATGCCAGTGTAGACACACTTGATTCCCTTACGGAGACATATCAATACATAGGTTTTAAGATTCTTACTAGTCAGATATATTCCTCTGCGGGAAATATGGGGTTTTGAGTCCCTTTCACTGAGGAAGGTGAAGGTCTTGTCTATTCCATAGTTGGTTTTTGGAACGGTACCTGTGCTTATATCAAACTCTGGGTTTATGCATCACCCCACCTCTCCTTCCCCCTTAAGCAGGCATAAGAGTGTTTTCTAAATGTGAGACACTGTTCTCTTTCCTAACTCAGTTCAAGTGTAGCCATGTTTACAGGATCTTCATAAGTGATATCTTATGATAAGTTTCTTTTTCTCTGTGACTTATTTCACTTAGAATCATCGTAGCTGAATCTCCCCATTTTGCTGCTACTGGTCTTATGACATTGATTTCATGGCTGAGGGATATTCCATCGTACATAAGTACCACAATTTTTTGAACCATTTTTATATTTCCTGGGATATTTAAGGTGTACCCAAGTTGAGGTCCTTGTAAGCAGTGCAGCCCTAAATTTTGGGGTGGCTCTGTCTTATTGATTTTCAGTTTTCCCAAGGTATATTCCCTAGACTGGAAGTGCCCTTGGCTCTGTAGCTCAGTTCTTTACTTGTTTTAGGGAACACAATGCACTCCTCCAGAGAGGCAGTTGGCAATTTACATCCCGCCCATCAGCATAACAAGGCTCCCTGTTCTCCAGGGCCTGTCTTGCCTTTCTGGTTTTTACACATTTTGTGGATGTCTCTTTTGACCGGTGGGAAGTGATACTTCTTTGTAGTGCAGATTTGCATTGCCCACTTGCTTGCTTGGCCAAAAAGGGCATATGCGTTTTCTCCTGAATATATTCAGGAGAAAACGCATACGCCCTTTTTGGCCAAGTGCATCATTGTCGAAGTTGTGCCCCTCTTCCTGTGCTTTAAAGGCGATTCCAACGTACCTCTTGAAATCTGTTTCCTGCTGTTCTGCCTCGCTTTCAAGTCCGCCTCGTTGTCTTCCCTCAACAGGTTTTTAGATGATAGTTGTCCTTTATTACTCGGCCAGTTTGTGAATTGCTGTGCCCCTGAGCTCCATTTTTCAACTCGTTTTTGGTGAGCTGACCGCAAGTCCAACATTTTGGTTCAGGACCTATACTGGTTCCCGGTGGGTGACTGAGACTTTGGTTAATTCTTCTTCCTGCCGGGAACTTTGTGTGATATGTGCCCGTCCAAATGCCTAACAGCAACTCTCTCATTGGTTCTCCCTCTTCCCTTTCATCCTCTGCCAATTTGGAAACCTGTGCGAACCAGGAGGTTAAAGGGGCTGTCTCTCCAAGTTGGGAGGTTGATAGTAAAGCAGATGGAAAGTCAAACTGGAGCACCAGGAGAGGGACTATTCGTTGAGTTTTAGAAACCTTTCGTATTCACAGTGTGTCCGTTCTCTAGGTTTCCCGTACATGGTATAACTGTAGTAATATTCCCTTCAACCTGGAGAGTTGGGACCCATGGAATGGGTGCCATGCATTATTGCTTTAAAGGGTCTGCATTTGCTCACCAAATCTCACCAATCGTCTCAGTCTCAAGTGTCCAGCCTTATGCCACATCCAGCTGTCGTTGTAGATAGTGTCATTCCAGGTTTCATCAGAGACCCTGAAGGAATTGTAAAGAATTTCCCAGTTTTTTTGTTTTGGATTTGAAATTCCTTTTTATAGTGGGTTTGAGCTGATTCTCGCTGCCATGTTTATGCCAGTCTAGACACACTTGATTCCCTTACGGAGACATATCAATCCATAGGTTTTAAGATTCTTACTAGTCAGATATATTCCTCTGTGGGAAATATGGGGTTTTGAGTCCCTTTCACTGAGGAAGGTGAAGGTCTTGTCTATTCCATAGTTGGTTTTTGGAACGGTACCTGTGCTTATATCAAACTCTGGGTTTATGCATCACCCCACCTCTCCTTCCCCCTTAAGCAGGCATAAGAGTGTTTTCTAAATGTGAGACACTGTTCTCTTTCCTAACTCAGTTCAAGTGTAGCCATGTTTACAGGATCTTCATAAGTGATATCTTATGATAAGTTTCTTTTTCTCTGTGACTTATTTCACTTAGAATCATCGTACCTGAATCTACCCATTTTGTTGCTACTGGTCTTACGACATTGATTTCATGGCTGAGGGATATTCCATCGTACGTAAGTACCACAATATTTTGAACCATTTTTATATTTCCTGGGATATTTAAGGTGTACCCAAGTGAGGTCCTTGTAAGCAGTGCAGCCCTAAATTTTGGGGTGGCTCTGTCTTATTGATTTTCAGTTTTCCCAAGGTATATTCCCTGGACTGGAAGTGCCCTTGGCTCTGTAGCTCTGTTCTGTACTTGTTTTAGGGAACACAATGCACTCCTCCAGAGAGGCAGTTGGCAATTTACATCCCGCCGATCAGCATAACAAGGCTCCCTGTTCTCCAGGGCCTGTCTTGCTTTTCTGGTTTTTACACATTTTGTGGATGTCCCTTTTGACCGGTGGGAAGTGATACTTCTTTGTAGTGCAGATTTGCATTGCCCGCTTGCTTGCTTGGCCAAAAAGGGCGTATGCGTTTTCTCCTGAATATATTCAGGAGAAAACGCATACGCCCTTTTTGGCCAAGTGCATCATTGTCGAAGTTGTGCCCCTCTTCCTGTGCTTTAAAGGCGATTCCAACGTACCTCTTGATATCTGTTTCCTGCTATTCTGCCTCGCTTTCAAGTCCGCCTCTTTGCCTTCCCTCAACAGATTTCTGGACGATAGTTGTCCTTTATTACTCGGCCAGTTTGTGAATTGCTGTGCCCCTGAGCTCCATTTTTCAACTCGTTTTTGGTGAGCTGACCGCAAGTCAAAATTTTGGTTCAGGACCTATACTGGTTCCCGGTGGGTGGCTGAGACTTTGGTTAATTCTTCTTCCTGCCGGGAAATTACAGTGATATGTGCCCGTCCAAATGCCTAACAGCTACTCTCTCATTGGTTCTCCCTCTTCCCTTTCATCCTCTGCGAAATTGGCAACCTTTGCGAACCGGGAGGTTAAAGGGGCAGTCTCTCCAAGTTGGGAGGTTGATAGTAAAGCAGATGGAAAGTCAAACCGGAGCACCAGGAGAGGGACTATTCGTTGAGTTTTAGAAACCTTTCGTATTCACAGTGTGTCCGTTCTCTAGGTTTCCGGTACATGTTATAACTGAAGTAATATTCCCTTCAACCTGGAGAGTTGGGACCCATGGAATGGGTGCCATGCATTATTGCTTTAAAGGGTCTGCATTTGCTCACCCAATCTCACCAATCCTCTGAGTCCCAAGTTTCCAGCCTTTTGCCACATACAGCTGTCGTTGTAAATAGGGTCATTCCAGGTTTCATCAGAGACCCTGAAGGAATTGTAAAGAATTTCCCAGTTTTTTTGTTTTGTATTTGAAATTCCTTTTTATTGTGGGTTTGAGCTGATTCTCGCTGCCATGTTTATGCCAGTCTAGACACACTTGATTCCCTTACGGAGACCTATCAATCCATAGGTTTTAAGATTCTTACTAGTCAGATATATTCCTCTGCGGGAAATATGGGGTTTTGAGTCCCTTTCACTGAGGAAGGTGTAGGTCTTGTCTATTCCATAGTTGGTTTTTGGAACGGTTACTGTTCTTATATCAAACTCTGGTTTTATGCATCACTCCACTTCTCCTTCCCCCTTAAGTAGGCAAAAGAGTGTTTTCTAAATGTGAGACACTGTTCTCTTTCCTAACTCAGTTCAAGTGTAGCCATGTTTACAGGATCTTCATATGTGATATCTTATGATAAGTTTCTTTTTCTGTGTGACTTATTTCACTTAGAATCATCGTACCTGAATCCACCCATTTTGCTGCTACTGGTCTTATGACATTGATTTCATGGCTGAGGGATATTCCATCGTACGTAAGTACCACAATTTTTTGAACCATTTTTATATTTCCTGGGATATTTAAGGTGTACCCAAGTTGAGGACCTTGTAAGCAGTGCCGCCCTAAATTTTGGGGTGGCTCTGTCTTATTGATTTTCAGTTTTCCCAAGGTATATTCCCTAGACTGGAAGTGCCCTTGGCTCTGTAGCTCTGTTGTTTACTTGTTTTAGGGAACACAATGCACTCCTCCAGAGAGGCAGTTGGCAATTTACATCCCGCCCATCAGCATAACAAGGCTCCCTGTTCTCCAGGGCCTGTCTTGCCTTTCTGGTTTTTACACATTTTGTGGATGTCCCTTTTGACCGGTGGGAAGTGATACTTCTTTGTAGTGCAGATTTGCATTACCCGCTTGCTTGCTTGGCCAAAAAGGGCGTATGCGTTTTCTCCTGAATATATTCAGGAGAAAACGCATACGCCCTTTTTGGCCAAGTGCATCATTGTCGAAGTTGTGCCCCTCTTCCTGTGCTTTAAAGGCGATTCCAACGTACCTCTTGAAATCTGTTTCCTGCTATTCTGCCTCGCTCTCAAGTCCGCCTCGTTGCCTTCCCTCAACAGATTTTTGGACGATAGTTGTCCTTTATTACTCAGCCAGTTTGTGAATTGCTCTGCCCCTGAGCTCCATGTTTCAACTCGTTATAGGTGAGCTGACCGCAAGTCCAAAATTTTGGTTCAGGACCTATACTGGTTCCCGGTGGGTGGCTGAGACTTTGGTTAATTCTTCTTCCTGCTGGGAAATTACAGTGATATGTGCCCGTCCAAATGCCTAACAGCTACTCTCTCATTGGTTCTCCCTCTTCCCTTTCATCCTCTGCCAAATTGGCAACCTGTGCGAACCAGGAGGTTAAAGGGGCTGTCTCTCCCAGTTGGGAGGTTGATAATAAAGCAGATGGAAAGTCAAACCGGAGCACCAGGAGAGGGACTATTCGTTGAGTTTTAGAAACCTTTCGTATTCACAGTGTGTCCGTTCTCTAGGTTTCCGGTACATGTTAAAACTGTAGTAATATTCCCTTCAAACTGGAGAGTTGGAACCCATGGAATGGGTGCCATGCATTATTGCTTTAAACGGTCTGCATTTGCTCACCCAATCTCACCAATCCTCTCAGTCCCAAGTTTCCAGCCTTTTGCCACATCAAGCTGTCGTTGTAAATAGGGTCATTCCAGGTTTCATCAGAGATCCTGAAGGAATTGTAAAGAATTTCCCAGTTTTTTTGTTTTGTTTTTGAAATTCCTTTTTATAGTGGGTTTGAGCTGATTCTCGCTGCCATGTTTATGCCAGTCTAGACACACTTGATTCCCTTACGGAGACATATCAATCCATAGGTTTTAAGATTATTACTAGTCAGATATATTCCTCTGTGGGAAATATGGGGTTTTGAGTCCCTTTCACTGAGGAAGGTGTAGGTCTTGTCTATTCCATAGTTGGTTTTTGGAACGGTACCTGTGCTTATATCAAACTCTGGTTTTATGCATCACCCCACCTCTCCTTCCACCTTAAGTAGGCATAAGAGTGTTTTCTAAATGTGAGACACTGTTCTCTTTCCTAACTCAGTTCAAGTGTAGCCATGTTTACAGGATCTTCATAAGTGATATCTTATGATATGTTACTTTTTCTCTGTGACTTATTTCACTTAGAATCATCGTACCTGAATCTACCCATTTTGCTGCTACAGGTCTTATGACATTGATTTCATGGCTGAGGGATATTCCATCGTACGTAAGTACCACAATTTTTTGAACCATTTTTATATTTCCTGGGATATTGAAGGTGTACCCAAGTTGAGGTCCTTGTAAGCAGTGCAGCCCTAAATTTTGGGGTGGCTCTGTCTTATTGATTTTCAGTTTTCCCAAGGTATATTCCCTAGACTGGAAGTGCCCTTGGCTCTGTAGCTCTGTTGTTTACTTGTTTTAGGGAACACAATGCACTCCTCCAGAGAGGCAGTTGGCAATTTACATCCCGCCCATCAGCATAACAAGGCTCCCTGTTCTGCAGGGCCTGTCTTGCCTTTCTGGTTTTTACACATTTTGTGGATGTCCCTTTTGACCGGTGGGAAGTGATACTTCTTTGTAGTGCAGATTTGCATTGCCCGCTTGCTTGCTTGGCCAAAAAGGGCGTATGCGTTTTCTCCTGAATATATTCAGGAGAAAACGCATACGCCCTTTTTGGCCAAGTGCATCATTGTCGAAGTTGTGCCCCTCTTCTTGTGCTTTAAATGCGATTCCAACGTACCTCTTGAAATCTGTTTCCTGCTATTCTGCCTCGCTTTCAAGTCCGCCTCGTTGCCTTCCCTCAACAGATTTTTGGATGATAGTTGTCCTTTATTACTCGGCCAGTTTGTGAATTGCTGTGCCCCTGAGCTCCATTTTTCAACTCGTTTTTGGTGAGCTGACCGCAAGTCCAAAATTTTGGTTCAGGACCTATACTGGTTCCCGGTGGGTGGCTGAGACTTTGGTTAATTCTTCTTCCTGCCGGGAAATTACAGTGATATGTGCCCATCCAAATGCCTAACAGGTACTCTCTCATTGGTTCTCCCTCTTCCCTTTCATCCTCTGCCAATTTGGAAACCTGTGCGAACCAGGAGGTTAAAGGGGCTGTCTCTCCAAGTTGGGAGATTGATAGTAAAGCAGATGGAAAGTCAAACTGGAGCACCAGGAGAGGGACTATTCGTTGAGTTTTAGAAACCTTTCGTATTCACAGTGTGTCGGTTCTCTAGGTTTCCCGTACATGTTATAACTGTAGTAACATTCCCTTCAACCTGGAGAGTTGGGACCCATGGAATGGGTGCCATGCATTATTGCTTTAAAGGGTCTGCATTTGCTCACCAAATCTCACCAATCGTCTCAGTCCCAAGTGTCCAGCCTTATGCCACATCCAGCTGTCATTGTAGATAGGGTCATTCCGGGGTTCATCAGAGACCCTGAAGGAATTGTAAAGAATTTCCCAGTTTTTTTGTTTTGTTTTTGAAATTCCTTTTTAGAGTTGGTTTGAGCTGATTCTCGCTGCCATGTTTATGCCAGTCTAGACACACTTGATTCCCTTACGGAGACATATCAATACATAGGTTTTAAGATTCTTACTAGTCAGATATATTCCTCTGCGGGAAATATGGGGTTTTGAGTCCCTTTCAATGAGGAAGGTGTAGGTCTTGTCTATTCCATAGTTGGTTTTTGGAACGGTACCTGTGCTTATATCAAACTCTGGGTTTATGCATCACCCCACCTCTCCTTCCCCCTTAAGCAGGCATAAGAGTGTTTTCTAAATGTGAGACACTGTTCTCTTTCCTAACTCAGTTCAAGTGTAGCCATGTTTACAGGATCTTCATAAGTGATATCTTATGATAAGTTTCTTTTTCTGTGTGACTTATTTCACTTAGAATCATCGTACCTGAATCTACCCATTTTGCTGCTACTGGTCTTATGACATTGATTTCATGGCTGAGGGATATTCCATCGTACGTAAGTACCACAATATTTTGAACCATTTTTATATTTCCTGGGATATTTAAGGTGTACCCAAGTTGAGGTCCTTGTAAGCAGTGCAGCCCTAAATATTGGGGTGGCTCTCTCTTATTGATTTTCAGTTTTCCCAATGTATATTCCCTAGACTGGAAGTGCCCTTGGCTCTCTAGCTCTGTTGTTTACTTGTTTTAGGGAACACATTGCACTCCTCCAGAGAGGCAGTTGGCAATTTACATCCCGCCCATCAGCATAACAAGGCTCCCTGTTCTCCAGGGCCTGTCTTGCCTTTCTGGTTTTTACACATTTTGTGGATGTCCCTTTTGACCGGTGGGAAGTGATACTTCTTTGTAGTGCAGATTTGCATTGCCCGCTTGCTTGCTTGGCCAAATAGGGCGTATGCGTTTTCTCCTGAATATATTCAGGAGAAAACGCATACGCCCTTTTTGGCCAAGTGCATAATTGTCGAAGTTGTGCCCCTCTTCCTGTGCTTTAAAGGCGATTCCAACGTACCTCTTGAAATCTGTTTCCTGCAATTCTGCCTCGCTTTCAAGTCTGCCTCGTTGCCTTCCCTCAACAGATTTTTGGACGATAGTTGTCCTTTATTACTCGGCCAGTTTGTGAATTGCTGTGCCCCTGAGCTCCATTTTTCAACTCGTTTTTGGTGAGCTGACCGCAAGTCCAAAATTTTGGTTCAAGACCTATACTGGTTCCCGGTGGGTGGCTGAGACTTTGGTTAATTCTTCTTCCTGCCGGGAAGTTAGATTGATATGTGCCCGTTCAAATGCCTAACAGCTACTCTCTCATTGGTTCTCCCTCTTCCCTTTCATCCTCTGCGAAATTGGAAACCTTTGTGAACGAGGAGGTTGAAGGGGCTGTCTCTCCAAGTTGGGAGATTGATAGTAAAGCAGATGGAAAGTCAAACTGGAGCACCAGGAGAGGGACTATTCGTTGAGTTTTAGAAACCTTTCGTATTCACAGTGTGTCCGTTCTCTAGGTTTCCGGTACATGTTATAACTGTAGTAATATTCCCTTCAACCTGGAGAGTTGGGACCCATGGAATGGGTGCCATGCATTATTGCTTTAAAGGGTCTGCATTTGCTCACCAAATCTCACCAATCGTCTCAGTCCCAAGTGTCCAGCCTTATGCCACATCCAGCTGTCGTTGTAGATAGGGTCATTCCAGGGTTCATCAGAGACCCTGAAGGAATTGTAAAGAATTTCCCAGTTTTTTTGTTTTGTTTTTGAAATTCCTTTTTATAGTGGGTTTGAGCTGATTCTCGCTGCCATGTTTATGCCAGTCTAGACACACTTGATTCCCTTACGGAGACATATCAATACATAGGTTTTAAGATTCTTACTAGTCAGATATATTCCTCTGCGGGAAATATGGGGTTTTGAGTCCCTTTCACTGAGGAAGGTGTAGGTCTTGTCTATTCCATAGTTGGTTTTTGGAACGGTACCTGTGCTTATATCAAACTCTGGTTTTATGCATCACCCCACCTCTGCTTCCCCCTTAAGCAGGCATAAGAGTGTTTTCTAAATGTGAGACACTGTTCTCTTTCCTAACTCAGTTCAAGTGTAGCCATGTTTACAGGATCTTCATAAGTGATATCTTATGATAAGTTTCTTTTTCTCTGTGACTTATTTCACTTAGAATCATCGTACCTGAATCTACCCATTTTGCTGCTACTGGTCTTATGACATTGATTTCATGGCTGAGGGATATTCCATCGTACGTAAGTACCACAATTTTTTGAACCATTTTTATATTTCCTGGGATATTTAAGGTGTACCCAAGTTGAGGTCCTTGTAAGCAGTGCTGCCTTAAATTTTGGGGTGGCTCTGTCTTATTGATTTTCAGTTTTCCCAAGATATATTCCCTAGACTGGAAGTGCCCTTGGCTCTGTAGCTCTGTTGTTTACTTGTTTTAGGGAACACAATGCACTCCTCCAGAGAGGCAGTTGGCAATTTACATCCCGCCCATCAGCATAACAAGGCTCCCTGTTCTCCAGGGCCTGTCTTGCCTTTCTGGTTTTTACACATTTTGTGGATGTCCCTTTTGACCGGTGGGAAGTGATACTTCTTTGTAGTGCAGATTTGCATTGCCCGCTTGCTTGCTTGGCCAAAAAGGGCGTATGCGTTTTCTCCTGAATATATTCAGGAGAAAACGCATACGCCCTTTTTGGCCAAGTGCATCATTGTCGAAGTTGTGCCCCTCTTCCTGTGCTTTAAAGGCGATTCCAACGTACCTCTTGAAATCTGTTTCCTGCTATTCTGCCTCGCTTTCAAGTCCGCCTCGTTGCCTTCCCTCAACAGATTTTTGGACGATAGTTGTCCTTTATTACTCGGCCAGTTTGTGAATTGCTCTGCCCCTGAGCTCCATGTTTCAACTCGTTATAGGTGAGCTGACCGCAAGTCCAAAATTTTGGTTCAGGACCTATACTGGTTCCCGGTGGGTGGCTGAGAATTTGGTTAATTCTTCTTCCTGCCGGGAAATTACAGTGATATGTGCCCGTCCAAATGCCTAACAGCTACTCTCTCATTGGTTCTCCCTCTTCCCTTTCATCCTCTGCCAAATTGGCAACCTGTGTGAACCAGGAGGTTAAAGGGGCTGTCTCTCCCAGTTTGGAGGTTGATAGTAAAGCAGATGGAAAGTCAAACCGGAGCACCAGGAGAGGGACTATTCGTTGAGTTTTAGAAACCTTTCGTATTCACAGTGTGTCCGTTCTCTAGGTTTCCGGTACATGTTAAAACTGTAGTAATATTCCCTTCAAACTGGAGAGTTGGAACCCATGGAATGGGTGCCATGCATTATTGCTTTAAACGGTTTGCATTTGCTCACCCAATCTCACCAATCCTCTCAGTCCCAAGTTTCCAGCCTTTTGCCACATCAAGCTGTCGTTGTAAATAGGGTCATTCCAGGTTTCATCAGAGATCCTGAAGGAATTGTAAAGAATTTCCCAGTTTTTTTGTTTTGTTTTTGAAATTCCTTTTTATAGTGGGTTTGAGCTGATTCTCGCTGCCATGTTTATGCCAGTCTAGACACACTTGATTCCCTTACGGAGACATATCAATCCATAGGTTTTAAGATTCTTACTAGTCAGATATATTCCTCTGTGGGAAATATGGGGTTTTGAGTCCCTTTCACTGAGGAAGGTGTAGGTCTTGTCTCTTCCATAGTTGGTTTTTGGAACGGTACCTGTGCTTATATCAAACTCTGGTTTTATGCATCACCCCACCTCTGCTTCCCCCTTAAGCAGGCATAAGAGTGTTTTCTAAATGTGAGACACTGTTCTCTTTCCTAACTCAGTTCAAGTGTAGCCATGTTTACAGGATCTTCATAAGTGATATCTTATGATAAGTTTCTTTTTCTCTGTGACTTATTTCACTTAGAATCATCGTACCTGAATCTACCCATTTTGCTGCTACTGGTCTTATGACATTGATTTCATGGCTGAGGGATATTCCATCGTACGTAAGTACCACAATTTTTTGAACCATTTTTATATTTCCTGGGATATTTAAGGTGTACCCAAGTTGAGGTCCTTGTAAGCAGTGCTGCCTTAAATTTTGGGGTGGCTCTGTCTTATTGATTTTCAGTTTTCCCAAGATATATTCCCTAGACTGGAAGTGCCCTTGGCTCTGTAGCTCTGTTGTTTACTTGTTTTAGGGAACACAATGCACTCCTCCAGAGAGGCAGTTGGCAATTTACATCCCGCCCATCAGCATAACAAGGCTCCCTGTTCTCCAGGGCCTGTCTTGCCTTTCTGGTTTTTACACATTTTGTGGATGTCCCTTTTGACCGGTGGGAAGTGATACTTCTTTGTAGTGCAGATTTGCATTGCCCGCTTGCTTGCTTGGCCAAAAAGGGCGTATGCGTTTTCTCCTGAATATATTCAGGAGAAAACGCATACGCCCTTTTTGGCCAAGTGCATCATTGTCGAAGTTGTGCCCCTCTTCCTGTGCTTTAAAGGCGATTCCAACGTACCTCTTGAAATCTGTTTCCTGCTATTCTGCCTCGCTTTCAAGTCCGCCTCGTTGCCTTCCCTCAACAGATTTTTGGACGATAGTTGTCCTTTATTACTCGGCCAGTTTGTGAATTGCTCTGCCCCTGAGCTCCATGTTTCAACTCGTTATAGGTGAGCTGACCGCAAGTCCAAAATTTTGGCTCAGGACCTATACTGGTTCCCGGTGGGTGGCTGAGACTTTGGTTAATTCTTCTTCCTGCTGGGAAATTACAGTGATATGTGCCCGTCCAAATGCCTAACAGCTACTCTCTCATTGGTTCTCCCTCTTCCCTTTCATCCTCTGCCAAATTGGCAACCTGTGTGAACCAGGAGGTTAAAGGGGCTGTCTCTCCCAGTTTGGAGGTTGATAGTAAAGCAGATGGAAAGTCAAACCGGAGCACCAGGAGAGGGACTATTCGTTGAGTTTTAGAAACCTTTCGTATTCACAGTGTGTCCGTTCTCTAGGTTTCCGGTACATGTTAAAACTGTAGTAATATTCCCTTCAAACTGGAGAGTTGGAACCCATGGAATGGGTGCCATGCATTATTGCTTTAAACGGTTTGCATTTGCTCACCCAATCTCACCAATCCTCTCAGTCCCAAGTTTCCAGCCTTTTGCCACATCAAGCTGTCGTTGTAAATAGGGTCATTCCAGGTTTCATCAGAGATCCTGAAGGAATTGTAAAGAATTTCCCAGTTTTTTTGTTTTGTTTTTGAAATTCCTTTTTATAGTGGGTTTGAGCTGATTCTCGCTGCCATGTTTATGCCAGTCTAGACACACTTGATTCCCTTACGGAGACATATCAATCCATAGGTTTTAAGATTCTTACTAGTCAGATATATTCCTCTGTGGGAAATATGGGGTTTTGAGTCCCTTTCACTGAGGAAGGTGTAGGTCTTGTCTCTTCCATAGTTGGTTTTTGGAACGGTACCTGTGCTTATATCAAACTCTGGTTTTATGCATCACCCCACCTCTCCTTCCACCTTAAGTAGGCATAAGAGTGTTTTCTAAATGTGAGACACTGTTCTCTTTCCTAACTCAGTTCAAGTGTAGCCATGTTTACAGGATCTTCATAAGTGATATCTTATGATAAGTTCCTTTTTCTCTGTGACTTATTTTACTTAGAATCATCGTACCTGAATCTACCCATTTTGCTGCTACAGGTCTTATGACATTGATTTCATGGCTGAGGGATATTCCATCGTACGTAAGTACCACAATTTTTTGAACCATTTTTATATTTCCTGGGATATTGAAGGTGTACCCAAGTTGAGGTCCTTGTAAGCAGTGCCGCCCTAAATTTTGGGGTGGCTCTGTCTTATTGATTTTCAGTTTTCCCAAGGTATATTCCCTAGACTGGAAGTGCCCTTGGCTCTGTAGCTCTGTTGTTTACTTGTTTTAGGGAACACAATGCACTCCTCCAGAGAGGCAGTTGGCAATTTACATCCCGCCCATCAGCATAACAAGGCTCCCTGTTCTGCAGGGCCTGTCTTGCCTTTCTGGTTTTTACACATTTTGTGGATGTCCCTTTTGACCGGTGGGAAGTGATACTTCTTTGTAGTGCAGATTTGCATTGCCCGCTTGCTTGCTTGGCCAAAAAGGGCATATGCGTTTTCTCCTGAATATATTCAGGAGAAAACGCATACGCCCTTTTTGGCCAAGTGCATCATTGTCGAAGTTGTGCCCCTCTTCCTGTGCTTTAAAGGTGATTCCAACGTACCTCTTGAAATCTGTTTCCTGCTATTCTGCCTCGCTTTCATGTCTGCCTCGTTGCCTTCCCTCAACAGATTTTTGGACGATAGTTGTCCTTTATTACTCGGCCAGTTTGTGAATTGCTGTGCCCCTGAGCTCCATTTTTCAACTCGTTTTTGGTGAGCTGACCGCAAGTCCAAAATTTTGATTCAGGACCTATACTGGTTCCCGGTGGGTGGCTGAGACTTTGGTTAATTCTTCTTCCTGCCGGGAAGTTAGAGTGATATGTGCCCATCCAAGTGCCTAACAGCTACTCTCTCATTGGTTCTCCCTCTTCCCTTTCATCCTCTGCCAATTTGGAAACCTGTGCGAACCAGGAGGTTAAAGGGGCTGTCTCTCCAAGTTGGGAGGTTGATAGTAAAGCAGATGGAAAGTCAAACTGGAGCACCAGGAGAGGGACTATTCGTTGAGTTTTAGAATCCTTTCATATTCACAGTGTGTCCGTTCTCTAGGTTTCCGGTACATGTTATAACTGTAGTAATATTCCCTTCAACCTGGAGAGTTGGGACCCATGGAATGGGTGCCATGCATTATTGCTTTAAAGGGTCTGCATTTACTCACCAAATCTCACCAATCGTCTCAGTCCCAAGTGTTCAGCCTTATGCCACATCCAGCTGTCGTTGTAGATAGGGTCATTCCAGGGTTCATCAGAGACCCTGAAGGAATTGTAAAGAATTTCCCAGTTTTTTTGTTTTGTTTTTGAAATTCCTTTTTATAGTGGGTTTGAGCTGATTCTCACTCCCATGTTTATGCCAGTCTAGACACACTTGATTCCCTTACGGAGACATATCAATACATAGGTTTTAAGATTATTACTAGTCAGATATATTCCTCTGTGGGAAATATGGGGTTTTGAGTCCCTTTCACTGAGGAAGGTGTAGGTCTTGTCTATTCCATAGTTGGTTTTTGGAACGGTACCTGTGCTTATATCAAACTCTGGTTTTATGCATCACCCCACCTCTCCTTCCCCCTTAAGCAGGCATAAGAGTGTTTTCTAAATGTGAGACACTGTTCTCTTTCCTAACTCAGTTCAAGTGTAGCCATGTTTACAGGATCTTCATAAGTGATATCTTATGATAAGTTTCTTTTTCTCTGTGACTTATTTCACTTAGAATCATCATACCTCAATCTACCCCTTTTGCTGCTACTGGTCTTTTGACATTGATTTCATGGCTGAGGGATATTCCATCGTACGTAAGTACCACAATTTTTTGAACCATTTTTATATTTCCTGATATTTAAGGTGTACCCAAGTTGAGGTCCTTGTAAGCAGTGCAGCCCTAAATTTTGGGGTGGCTCTGTCTTATTGATTTTCAGTTTTCCCAAGGAATATTCCCTAGACTGGAAGTGCCATTGGCTCTGTAGCTCTGTTGTTTACTTGTTTTAGGGAACACAATGCACTCCTCCAGAGAGGCAGTTGGCAATTTACATCCCGCCCATCAGCATAACAAGGCTCCCTGTTCTCCAGGGCCTGTCTTGCCTTTCTGGTTTTTACACATTTTGTGGATGTCCCTTTTGACCGGTGGGAAGTGATACTTCTTTGTAGTGCAGATTTGCATTGCCCGCTTGCTTGCTTGACCAAAAAGGGCGTATGCGTTTTCTCCTGAATATATTCAGGAGAAAACGCATACGCCCTATTTGGCCAATTGCATCATTGTCGAAGTTGTGCCCCTCTACATGTGCTTTAAAGGCGATTCCAACGTACCTCTTGAAATCTGTTTCCTGCTATTCTGCCTCACTTTCAAGTCCGCCTCGTTGCCTTCCCTCAACAGATTTTTGAACGATAGTTGTCCTTTATTACTCGGCCAGTTTGTGAACTGCTGTGCCCCTGAGCTCCATTTTTCAACTCGTTTTTGGTGAGCTGACCGCAAGTCCAACATTTTGGTTCAGGACCTATACTGGTTCCCGGTGGGTGGCTGAGACTTTGGTTAATTCTTCTTCCTGCCGGGAAATTACAGTGATATGTGCCCGTCCAAATGCCTAACAGCTACTCTCTCATTGGTTCTCCCTCTTCCCTTTCATCCTCTGCCAAATTGGCAACCTGTGCGAACCAGGAGGTTAAAGGGTCTGTCTCTCCAAGTTCGGAGGATGATAGTAAAGCAGATGGAAAGTCAAACCGGAGCACCAGGAGAGGGACTAATCGTTGAGTTTTAGAAACCTTTCGTATTCACATTGTGTCCGTACTCTAGGTTTCCAGTACATGTTATAAATGTAGTAATATTCCATTCAACCTGGAGAGTTGGGACCCATGGAATGGGTGCCATGCATTATTGCTTTAAAGGGTCTGCATTTGCTCACCAAGTCTCACCAATCCTCTCAGTCCCAATTGTCCAGCCTTATGCCATATCCAGCAGTCGTTGTAGACAGTGTCATTCCAGGGTTCATCAGAGACCCTGAAGGAATTGTAAAGAATTTCCCAGTTTTTTGTTTTGCTTTTGAAATTCATTTTTATAGTGGGTTTGAGCTGATTCTCCCTGCCATTTTTATGCCAGTCTAGACACACTTGATTCCCTACGGACACATATCAATCCATAGGTTTTTAGATTCTTACTAGTCAGATATATTCCTCTGCGGGAAATATGGGGTTTTGAGTCCCTTTCACTGAGGAAGGTGTAGGTCTTGTCTATTCCATAGTTGGTTTTTGGAACGGTACCTGTGCTTATATCAAACTCTGGTTTTATGCATCACCCCACCTCTCCTTCCCCCTTAAGCAGGCACAAGAGTGTTTTCTAATTGTGAGACACTGTTCTCTTTCCTAACTCAGTTCAAGTGTAGCCATGTTTACAGGATCTTCATAAGTGATATCTTATGATAAGTTTCTTTTTCTGTGTGACTTATTTCACTTAGAATCATCGTACCTGAATCCACCCATTTTGCTGCTACTGGTCTTATGACATTGATTTCATGGCTGAGGGATATTCCATCGTACGTAAGTACCACAATTTTTTGAACCATTTTTATATTTCCTGGGATATTTAAGGTGTACCCAAGTTGAGGTCCTTGTAAGCAGTGCAGCCCTAAATTTTGGGGTGGCTCTGTCTTATTGATTTTCAGTTTTCCCAAGGAATATTCCCTAGACTGGAAGTGCCCTTGGCTCTGTAGCTCTGTTCTTTACTTGTTTTAGGGAACACAATGCACTCCTCCAGAGAGGCAGTTGGCAATTTACATCCCGCCCATCAGCATAACAAGGCTCCCTGTTCTCCAGGGCCTGTCTTGCCTTTCTGGTTTTTACACATTTTGTGGATGTCCCTTTTGACCGGTGGGAAGTGATACTTCTTTGTAGTGCAGATTTGCATTTCCCGCTTCCTTGCTTGGCCAAAAAGGGCGTATGCGTTTTCTCCTGAATATATTCAGGAGAAAACGCATAGGCCCTTTTTGGCCAAGTGCATCATTGTCGAAGTTGTGCCCCTCTTCCTGTGCTTTAAAGGCGATTCAAACGTACATCTTGAAATCTGTTTCCTGCTATTCTGCCTCGCTTTCAAGTCCGCCTCGTTGCCTTCCCTCAACAGATTTTTGGACGGTAGTTGTCCTTTATTACTCGGCCAGTTTGTGAATTGCTGTGCCCCTGAGCTCCATTTTTCAACTCGTTTTTGGTGAGCTGACCGCAAGTCCAAAATTTTGGTTCAGGACCTATACTGGTTCCCGGTGGGTGGCTGAGACTTTGGTTAATTCTTCTTCCTGCCGGGAAATTACAGTGATATGTGCCCGTCCAAATGCCTAACAGCTACTCTCTCATTGGTTCTCCCTCTTCCCTTTCATCCTCTGCCATATTGGCAACCTGTGTGAACCAGGAGGTTAAAGGGGCTGTCTCTCCAAGTTGGGAGGTTGATAGTAAAGCAGATGGAAAGTCAAACCAGAGCACCAGGAGAGGGACTATTCGTTGAGTTTTAGAAACCTTTCGTATTCACAGTGTGTCCGTTCTCTAGGTTTCCGGTACATGTTATAAATGTAGTAATATTCCCTTCAACCTGGAGAGTTGGGACCCATGGAATGGGTGCCATGCATTATTGCTTTAAAGGGTCTGCATTTACTCATCCAATCTCACCAATCCTCTCAGTCCCAAGTGTCCAGCCTTATGCCACATCCAGCTGTCGTTGTAAATAGGGTCATTCCAGGTTTCATCAGAGACCCTGAAGGAATTGTAAAGAATTTCCCAGTTTTTTTGTTTTGTTTTTGAAATTCCTTTTTATAGTGGGTTTGAGCTGATTCTCGCTGCCATGTTTATGCCAGTCTAGACACACTTGATTCCCTACGGACACATATCAATCCATAGGTTTTTAGATTCTTACTAGTCAGATATATTCCTCTGCGGGAAATATGGGGTTTTGAGTCCCTTTCACTGAGGAAGGTGTAGCTCTTGTCTATTCCATAGTTGGTTTTTGGAACGGTACCTGTGCTTATATCAAACTCTGGTTTTATGCATCACCCCACCTCTCCTTCCCCCTTAAGCAGGCATAAGAGTGTTTTCTAATTGTGAGACACTGTTCTCTTTCCTAACTCAGTTCAAGTGTAGCCATGTTTACAGGATCTTCGTAAGTGATATCTTATGATAAGTTTCTTTTTCTGTGTGACTTATTTCACTTAGAATCATCGTACCTGAATCCACCCATTTTGCTGCTACTGGTCTTATGACATTGATTTCATGGCTGAGGGATATTCCATCGTACGTAAGTACCACAATTTTTTGAAACATTTTTATATTTCCTGGGATATTTAAGGTGTACCCAAGTTGAGGTCCTTGTAAGCAGTGCAGCCCTAAATTTTGGGGTGGCTCTGTCTTATTGATTTTCAGTTTTCCCAAGGAATATTCCCTAGACTGGAAGTGCCCTTGGCTCTGTAGCTCTGTTCTTTACTTGTTTTAGGGAACACAATGCACTCCTCCAGAGAGGCAGTTGGCAATTTACATCCCGCCCATCAGCATAACAAGGCTCCCTGTTCTCCAGGGCCTGTCTTGCCTTTCTGGTTTTTACACATTTTGTGGATGTCCCTTTTGACCGGTGGCAAGTGATACTTCTTTGTAGTGCAGATTTGCATTGCACGCTTCTTTGCTTGGCCAAAAATGGTGTATGCGTTTTCTCCTGAATATATTCAGGAGAAAACGCATACGCCCTTTTTGGCCAAGTGCATCATTGTCGAAGTTGTGCCCCTCTTTCTGTGCTTTAAAGGCGATTCCAACGTACCTCTTGAAATCTGTTTCCTGCTATTCTGCCTCGCTTTCAAGTCCGCCTCGTTGCCTTCCCTCAACAGATTTTTGGACGGTAGTTGTCCTTTATTACTCAGCCAGTTTGTGAATTGCTGTGCCCCTGAGCTCCATTTTTCAACTCGTTTTTGGTGAGCTGACCGCAAGTCCAAAATTTTGGTTCAGGACCTATACAGGTTCCCGGTGGGGGGCTGAGACTTTGGTTAATTCTTCTTCCTGCCGGGAAATTACAGTTATATGTGCCCGTCCAATTGCCTAACAGCTACTCTCTCATTGGTTCTCCCTCTTCCCTTTCATCCTCTGCCAAATTGGCAACCTGTGCGAACCAGGAGGTTAAAGGGGCTGTCTCTCCCAGTTGGGAGCTTGATAGTAAAGCAGATGGAAAGTCAAACCGGAGCACCAGGAGAGGGACTATTCGTTGAGTTTTAGAAACCTTTCGTATTCACAGTGTGTCCGTTCTCTAGGATTCCCGTACATGTTATAACTGTAGTAATATTCCCTTCAACCTGGAGAGTTGGGACCCATGGAATGGGTGCCATGCATTATTGCTTTAAAGGGTCTGCATTTGCTCACCCAATCTCACCAATCCTCTCAGTCCCAAGTGTCCAGCCTTATGCCACATCCAGCTGTCGTTGTAAATAGGGTCATTCCTGGTTTCATCAGAGACCCTGAAGGAATTGTAAAGAATTTCCCAGTTTTTTTGTTTTGTTTTTGAAATTCCTTTTTATAGTGGGTTTGAGCTGATTCTCGCTGCCATGTTTATGCCAGTCTAGACACACTTGATTCCCTACGGACACATATAAATCCATAGGTTTTTAGATTCTTACTAGTCAGATATATTCCTCTGCGGGAAATATGGGGTTTTGAGTCCCTTTCACTGAGGAAGGTGTAGGTCTTGTCTATTCCATAGTTGGTTTTTGGAACGGTACCTGTGCTTATATCAAACTCTGGTTTTATGCATCACCCCACCTCTCCTTCCCCCTTAAGCAGGCATAAGAGTGTTTTCTAATTGTGAGACACTGTTCTCTTTCCTAACTCAGTTCAAGTGTAGCCATGTTTACAGGATCTTCATAAGTGATATCTTATGATAAGTTTCTTTTTCTGTGTGACTTATTTCACTTAGAATCATCGTACCTGAATCCACCCATTTTGCTGCTACTGGTCTTATGACATTGATTTCATGGCTGAGGGATATTCCATCGTACGTAAGTACCACAATTTTTTGAACCATTTTTATATTTCCTGGGATATTTAAGGTGTAACCCAGTTGAGGTCCTTGTAAGCAGTGCAGCCCTAAATTTTGGGGTGGCTCTGTCTTATTGATTTTCAGTTTTCCCAAGGTATATTCCCTAGACTGGAAGTGCCTTTGGCTCTGTAGCTCTGTTCTTTACTCGTTTTAGGAAACACAATGCACTCCTCCAGAGCGGCAGTTGGCAATTTACATCCCGCCCATCAGCATAACAAGGCTCCCTGTTCTCCAGGGCCTGTCTTGCCTTTCTGGTTTTTACACATTTTGTGGATGTTCCTTTTGACCGGTTGGAAGTGATACTTCTTTGTAGTGGAGATTTGCATTGCCCGCCTGCTTGCTTGGCCAAAAAGGGCGTATGCGTTTTCTCCTGAATATATTCAGGAGAAAACGCATACGCCCTTTTTGGCCAAGTGCATCATTGTCGAAGTTGTGCCCCTCTTCCTGTGCTTTAAAGGCGATTCCAACGTACCTCTTGAAATCTGTTTCCTGCTATTCTGCCTCGCTTTCAAGTCCGCCTCGTTGCCTTCCCTCAACAGATTTTTGGACGATAGTTGTCCTTTATTACTCGGCCAGTTTGTGAATTGCTGTGCCCCTGAGCTCCATTTTTCAACTCGTTTGTGGTGAGCTGACCGCAAGTCGAAAATTTTTGTTCAGGACCTATGCTGGTTCCAGGTGGGTGGCTGAGACTTTGGTTAATTCTTCTTCCTGCCGGGAATTTAGAGTGATATGTGCCCGTCCAAATGCCTAACAGCTACTCTCTCATTGGTTCTCCCTCATCCCTTTCATCCTCTGCCAAATTGGCAACCTGTGCGAACCAGGAGGTTAAAGGGGCTGTCTCTCCAAGTTGGGAGGTTGATAGTAAAGCAGATGGAAAGTCAAACCGGAGCACCAGGAGAGGGACTATTCGTTGAGTTTTAGAAACCTTTCGTATTCACAGTGTGTCCGTTCTCTAGGTTTCCCGTACATGTTATAGCTGTAGTAATATTCCCTTCAACCAGGAGAGTTGGGACCCATGGAATGGGTGCCAGGCATTTGTGCTTTATAGGGTCTGCATTTGCTCACCCAATCTCACTAACCGTCTCAGGCCCAAGTGTCCCTCCTTATGCCACATCCAGCTGTTATTGTAGATAGGGTCATTCCAGGTTTCATCAGAGACCCTGAAGGAATTGTAAAGAATTTCCCAGTTTTTTTGTTTTGTTTTTGAAATTCCTTTTTATAGTGGGTTTGAGCTGATTCTCGCTGCCATGTTTATGCCAGTCTAGACACACTTGATTCCCTTACGGAGACATATCAATACATAGGTTTTAAGATTCTTACTAGTCAGATATATTCCTCTGCGGGAAATATGGTGTTTTGAGTCCCTTTCACTGAGGAAGGTGTAGGTCTTGTCTATTCCATAGTTGGTTTTTGGAACGGTACCTGTGCTTATATCAAACTCTGGTTTTATGCATCACCCCACCTCTCCTTCCCCCTTAAGCAGGCATAAGAGTGTTTTCTGAATGTGAGAAATTCTTCTCTTTCTAACTCAGTTCAAGTGTAGCCATGTTTACAGGATCTTCATAAGTGATATCTTATGATAAGTTTCTTTTTCTGTGTGACTTATTTCACTTAGAATCATCGTACCTGAATCCACCCATTTTGCTGCTACTGGTCTTATGACATTGATTTCATGGCTGAGGGATATTCCATCGTACGTAAGTACCACAATTTTTTGAACCATTTTTATATTTCCTGGGATATTTAAGGTGTACCCAAGTTGAGGTCCTTGTAAGCAGTGCAGCCCTAAATTTTGGGGTGGCTCTGTCTTATTGATTTTCAGTTTTCCCAAGGTATATTCCCTAGACTGGAAGTGCCCTTGGCTGTGTAGCTCTGTTCTTTACTTGTTTTAGGGAACACAATGCACTCCTCCAGAGAGGCAGTTGGCAATTTACATCCCGCCCATCAGCATAACAAGGCTCCCTGTTCTCCAGGGCCTGTCTTGCCTTTCTGGTTTTTACACATTTTGTGGATGTCCCTTTTGACCGGTGGGAAGTGATACTTCTTTGTAGTGCAGATTTGCATTTCCCGCTTGCTTGCCTGGCCAAAAAGGGCGTATGCGTTTTCTCCTGAATATATTCAGGAGAAAACGCATACGCCCTTTTTGGCCAAGGGCATCATTGTCGAAGTTGTGCCCCTCTTCCTGTGCTTTAAAGGTGATTCCAACGTACCTCTTGAAATCTGTTTCCTGCTATTCTGCCTGGCTTTCAAGTCCGCCTCGTTCCCTGCCCTCAACAGATTTTTGGGCGATAGTTGTCCTTTATTACTCGGCCAGTTTGTGAATTGCTGTGCCCCTGAGCTCCATTTTTCAACTCGTTTTTGGTGAGCTGACCGCAAGTCCAAAATTTTGGTTCAGGACCTATAGTGGTTCCCGGTGGGTGGCTGAGACTTTGGTTAATTCTTCTTCCTGCCGGGAAATTACAGTGATATGTGCCCGTCCAAATGCCTAACAGCTACTCTCTCATTGGTTCTCCCTCTTCCCTTTCATCCTCTGCCAAATTGGCAACCTGTGCGAACCAGGAGGTTAAAGGGGCTGTCTCTCCAAGTTGGGAGATTGATAGTAAAGCAGATGGAAAGTCAAACCGGAGCACCAGGAGAGGGACTATTTGTTGAGTTTTAGAAACCTTTCGTATTCACAGTGTGTCCGTTCTCTAGTTTTCCCGTACATGTTATAACTGTTGTAATATTCCCTTCAACCTGGAGAGTTGGGACCCATGAAATGTGTGCCATGCATTTGTGCTTTAAAGGGTCTGCATTTGCTCACCCAATCTCACCAATCCTCTCAGTCCCAAGTGTGCAGCCTTATGCCACATCCTGCTGTCATTGTAGATAGGGTCATTCCAGGTTTCATCATAGACCCTGAAGGAATTGTAAAGAATTTCCCAGTTTTTTTGTTTTGTTTTTGAAATTCCTTTTTATAGTGGGTTTGAGCTGATTCTCGCTGCCATGTTTATGCCAGTCTAGACACACTTGATTCCCTTACGGAGACTTATCAATACATAGGTTTTAAGATTCTTACTAGTCAGATATATTCCTCTGCGGGAAATATGGGGTTTTGAGTCCTTTTCACTGAGGAAGGTGTAGGTCTTGTCTATTCCATAGTTGGTTTTTGGAACGGTACCTGTGCTTATATCAAACTCTGGTTTTATGCATCATCCCACCCCACCTTCCCCATTAAGCAGGCATAAGAGTTTTTTCTAAATGTGAGACACTGTTCTCTTTCCTAACTCAGTTCAAGTGTAGCCATGTTTACAGGATCTTCATAAGTGATATCTTATGATAAGTTTCTTTTTCTGTGTGACTTATTTCACTTAGAATCATCGTACCTGAATCCACCCATTTTGCTGCTACTGGTCTTATGACATTGATTTCATGGCTGAGGGATATTCCATCGTACGTAAGTACCACAATTTTTTGAACCATTTTTATATTTCCTGGGATATTTAAGGTGTACCCCAGTTGAGGTCCTTGTAAGCAGTGCAGCCCTAAATTTTGGGGTGGCTCTGTCTTATTGATTTTCAGTTTTCCCAAGGAATATTCCCTAGACTGGAAGTGCCCTTGGCTCTGTAGCTCTGTTCTTTACTTGTTTTAGGGAACACAATGCACTCCTCCAGAGAGGCAGTTGGCAATTTACATCCCGCCCATCAGCATAACAAGGCTCCCTGTTCTCCAGGGCCTGTCTTGCCTTTCTGGTTTTTACACATTTTGTGGATGTCCCTTTTGACCGGTGGGAAGTGATACTTCTTTGTAGTGCAGATTTGCATTTCCCGCTTCCTTGCTTGGCCAAAAAGGGCGTATGCGTTTTCTCCTGAATATATTCAGGAGAAAACGCATAGGCCCTTTTTGGCCAAGTGCATCATTGTCGAAGTTGTGCCCCTCTTCCTGTGCTTTAAAGGCGATTCAAACGTACATCTTGAAATCTGTTTCCTGCTATTCTGCCTCGCTTTCAAGTCCGCCTCGTTGCCTTCCCTCAACAGATTTTTGGACGGTAGTTGTCCTTTATTACTCGGCCAGTTTGTGAATTGCTGTGCCCCTGAGCTCCATTTTTCAACTCGTTTTTGGTGAGCTGACCGCAAGTCCAAAATTTTGGTTCAGGACCTATACTGGTTCCCGGTGGGTGGCTGAGACTTTGGTTAATTCTTCTTCCTGCCGGGAAATTACAGTGATATGTGCCCGTCCAAATGCCTAACAGCTACTCTCTCATTGGTTCTCCCTCTTCCCTTTCATCCTCTGCCATATTGGCAACCTGTGTGAACCAGGAGGTTAAAGGGGCTGTCTCTCCAAGTTGGGAGGTTGATAGTAAAGCAGATGGAAAGTCAAACCAGAGCACCAGGAGAGGGACTATTCGTTGAGTTTTAGAAACCTTTCGTATTCACAGTGTGTCCGTTCTCTAGGTTTCCGGTACATGTTATAAATGTAGTAATATTCCCTTCAACCTGGAGAGTTGGGACCCATGGAATGGTGCCATGCATTATTGCTTTAAAGGGTCTGCATTTACTCATCCAATCTCACCAATCCTCTCAGTCCCAAGTGTCCAGCCTTATGCCACATCCAGCTGTCGTTGTAAATAGGGTCATTCCAGGTTTCATCAGAGACCCTGAAGGAATTGTAAAGAATTTCCCAGTTTTTTTGTTTTGTTTTTGAAATTCCTTTTTATAGTGGGTTTGAGCTGATTCTCGCTGCCATGTTTATGCCAGTCTAGACACACTTGATTCCCTACGGACACATATCAATCCATAGGTTTTTAGATTCTTACTAGTCAGATATATTCCTCTGCGGGAAATATGGGGTTTTGAGTCCCTTTCACTGAGGAAGGTGTAGGTCTTGTCTATTCCATAGTTGGTTTTTGGAACGGTACCTGTGCTTATATCAAACTCTGGTTTTATGCATCACCCCACCTCTCCTTCCCCCTTAAGCAGGCATAAGAGTGTTTTCTAATTGTGAGACACTGTTCTCTTTCCTAACTCAGTTCAAGTGTAGCCATGTTTACAGGATCTTCGTAAGTGATATCTTATGATAAGTTTCTTTTTCTGTGTGACTTATTTCACTTAGAATCATCGTACCTGAATCCACCCATTTTGCTGCTACTGGTCTTATGACATTGATTTCATGGCTGAGGGATATTCCATCGTACGTAAGTACCACAATTTTTTGAAACATTTTTATATTTCCTGGGATATTTAAGGTGTACCCAAGTTGAGGTCCTTGTAAGCAGTGCAGCCCTAAATTTTGGGGTGGCTCTGTCTTATTGATTTTCAGTTTTCCCAAGGAATATTCCCTAGACTGGAAGTGCCCTTGGCTCTGTAGCTCTGTTCTTTACTTGTTTTAGGGAACACAATGCACTCCTCCAGAGAGGCAGTTGGCAATTTACATCCCGCCCATCAGCATAACAAGGCTCCCTGTTCTCCAGGGCCTGTCTTGCCTTTCTGGTTTTTACACATTTTGTGGATGTCCCTTTTGACCGGTGGGAAGTGATACTTCTTTGTAGTGCAGATTTGCATTGCACGCTTCTTTGCTTGGCCAAAAATGGTGTATGCGTTTTCTCCTGAATATATTCAGGAGAAAACGCATACGCCCTTTTTGGCCAAGTGCATCATTGTCGAAGTTGTGCCCCTCTTTCTGTGCTTTAAAGGCGATTCCAACGTACCTCTTGAAATCTGTTTCCTGCTATTCTGCCTCGCTTTCAAGTCCGCCTCGTTGCCTTCCCTCAACAGATTTTTGGACGGTAGTTGTCCTTTATTACTCAGCCAGTTTGTGAATTGCTGTGCCCCTGAGCTCCATTTTTCAACTCGTTTTTGGTGAGCTGACCGCAAGTCCAAAATTTTGGTTCAGGACCTATACAGGTTCCCGGTGGGGGGCTGAGACTTTGGTTAATTCTTCTTCCTGCCGGGAAATTACAGTGATATGTGCCCGTCCAATTGCCTAACAGCTACTCTCTCATTGGTTCTCCCTCTTCCCTTTCATCCTCTGCCAAATTGGCAACCTGTGCGAACCAGGAGGTTAAAGGGGCTGTCTCTCCCAGTTGGGAGGTTGATAGTAAAGCAGATGGAAAGTCAAACCGGAGCACCAGGAGAGGGACTATTCGTTGAGTTTTAGAAACCTTTCGTATTCACAGTGTGTCCGTTCTCTAGGATTCCCGTACATGTTATAACTGTAGTAATATTCCCTTCAACCTGGAGAGTTGGGACCCATGGAATGGGTGCCATGCATTATTGCTTTAAAGGGTCTGCATTTGCTCACCCAATCTCACCAATCCTCTCAGTCCCAAGTGTCCAGCCTTATGCCACATCCAGCTGTCGTTGTAAATAGGGTCATTCCTGGTTTCATCAGAGACCCTGAAGGAATTGTAAAGAATTTCCCAGTTTTTTTGTTTTGTTTTTGAAATTCCTTTTTATAGTGGGTTTGAGCTGATTCTCGCTGCCATGTTTATGCCAGTCTAGACACACTTGATTCCCTACGGACACATATAAATCCATAGGTTTTTAGATTCTTACTAGTCAGATATATTCCTCTGCGGGAAATATGGGGTTTTGAGTCCCTTTCACTGAGGAAGGTGTAGGTCTTGTCTATTCCATAGTTGGTTTTTGGAACGGTACCTGTGCTTATATCAAACTCTGGTTTTATGCATCACCCCACCTCTCCTTCCCCCTTAAGCAGGCATAAGAGTGTTTTCTAATTGTGAGACACTGTTCTCTTTCCTAACTCAGTTCAAGTGTAGCCATGTTTACAGGATCTTCATAAGTGATATCTTATGATAAGTTTCTTTTTCTGTGTGACTTATTTCACTTAGAATCATCGTACCTGAATCCACCCATTTTGCTGCTACTGGTCTTATGACATTGATTTCATGGCTGAGGGATATTCCATCGTACGTAAGTACCACAATTTTTTGAACCATTTTTATATTTCCTGGGATATTTAAGGTGTAACCCAGTTGAGGTCCTTGTAAGCAGTGCAGCCCTAAATTTTGGGGTGGCTCTGTCTTATTGATTTTCAGTTTTCCCAAGGTATATTCCCTAGACTGGAAGTGCCCTTGGCTCTGTAGCTCTGTTCTTTACTCGTTTTAGGAAACACAATGCACTCCTCCAGAGCAGCAGTTGGCAATTTACATCCCGCCCATCAGCATAACGAGGCTCCCTGTTCTCCAGGGCCTGTCTTGCCTTTCTGGTTTTTACACATTTTGTGGATGTTCCTTTTGACCGGTTGGAAGTGATACTTCTTTGTAGTGGAGATTTGCATTGCCCGCCTGCTTGCTTGGCCAAAAAGGGCGTATGCGTTTTCTCCTGAATATATTCAGGAGAAAACGCATACACCCTTTTTGGCCAAGTGCATCATTGTCGAAGTTGTGCCCCTCTTCCTGTGCTTTAAAGGCGATTCCAACGTACCTCTTGAAATCTGTTTCCTGCTATTCTGCCTCGCTTTCAAGTCCGCCTCGTTGCCTTCCCTCAACAGATTTTTGGACGATAGTTGTCCTTTATTACTCGGCCAGTTTGTGAATTGCTGTGCCCCTGAGCTCCATTTTTCAACTCGTTTGTGGTGAGCTGACCGCAAGTCGAAAATTTTTGTTCAGGACCTATGCTGGTTCCAGGTGGGTGGCTGAGACTTTGGTTAATTCTTCTTCCTGCCGGGAATTTAGAGTGATATGTGCCCGTCCAAATGCCTAACAGCTACTCTCTCATTGGTTCTCCCTCATCCCTTTCATCCTCTGCCAAATTGGCAACCTGTGCGAACCAGGAGGTTAAAGGGGCTGTCTCTCCAAGTTGGGAGGTTGATAGTAAAGCAGATGGAAAGTCAAACCGGAGCACCAGGAGAGGGACTATTCGTTGAGTTTTAGAAACCTTTCGTATTCACAGTGTGTCCGTTCTCTAGGTTTCCCGTACATGTTATAGCTGTAGTAATATTCCCTTCAACCAGGAGAGTTGGGACCCATGGAATGGGTGCCAGGCATTTGTGCTTTATAGGGTCTGCATTTGCTCACCCAATCTCACTAACCGTCTCAGGCCCAAGTGTCCCTCCTTATGCCACATCCAGCTGTCATTGTAGATAGGGTCATTCCAGGTTTCATCAGAGACCCTGAAGGAATTGTAAAGAATTTCCCAGTTTTTTTGTTTTGTTTTTGAAATTCCTTTTTATAGTGGGTTTGAGCTGATTCTCGCTGCCATGTTTATGCCAGTCTAGACACACTTGATTCCCTTACGGAGACATATCAATACATAGGTTTTAAGATTCTTACTAGTCAGATATATTCCTCTGCGGGAAATATGGTGTTTTGAGTCCCTTTCACTGAGGAAGGTGTAGGTCTTGTCTATTCCATAGTTGGTTTTTGGAACGGTACCTGTGCTTATATCAAACTCTGGTTTTATGCATCACCCCACCTCTCCTTCCCCCTTAAGCAGGCATAAGAGTGTTTTCTGAATGTGAGAAATTCTTCTCTTTCTAACTCAGTTCAAGTGTAGCCATGTTTACAGGATCTTCATAAGTGATATCTTATGATAAGTTTCTTTTTCTGTGTGACTTATTTCACTTAGAATCATCGTACCTGAATCCACCCATTTTGCTGCTACTGGTCTTATGACATTGATTTCATGGCTGAGGGATATTCCATCGTACGTAAGTACCACAATTTTTTGAACCATTTTTATATTTCCTGGGATATTTAAGGTGTACCCAAGTTGAGGTCCTTGTAAGCAGTGCAGCCCTAAATTTTGGGGTGGCTCTGTCTTATTGATTTTCAGTTTTCCCAAGGTATATTCCCTAGACTGGAAGTGCCCTTGGCTCTGTAGCTCTGTTCTTTACTTGTTTTAGGGAACACAATGCACTCCTCCAGAGAGGCAGTTGGCAATTTACATCCCGCCCATCAGCATAACAAGGCTCCCTGTTCTCCAGGGCCTGTCTTGCCTTTCTGGTTTTTACACATTTTGTGGATGTCCCTTTTGACCGGTGGGAAGTGATACTTCTTTGTAGTGCAGATTTGCATTTCCCGCTTGCTTGCCTGGCCAAAAAGGGCGTATGCGTTTTCTCCTGAATATATTCAGGAGAAAACGCATACGCCCTTTTTGGCCAAGGGCATCATTGTCGAAGTTGTGCCCCTCTTCCTGTGCTTTAAAGGTGATTCCAACGTACCTCTTGAAATCTGTTTCCTGCTATTCTGCCTGGCTTTCAAGTCCGCCTCGTTCCCTGCCCTCAACAGATTTTTGGGCGATAGTTGTCCTTTATTACTCGGCCAGTTTGTGAATTGCTGTGCCCCTGAGCTCCATTTTTCAACTCGTTTTTGGTGAGCTGACCGCAAGTCCAAAATTTTGGTTCAGGACCTATAGTGGTTCCCGGTGGGTGGCTGAGACTTTGGTTAATTCTTCTTCCTGCCGGGAAATTACAGTGATATGTGCCCGTCCAAATGCCTAACAGCTACTCTCTCATTGGTTCTCCCTCTTCCCTTTCATCCTCTGCCAAATTGGCAACCTGTGCGAACCAGGAGGTTAAAGGGGCTGTCTCTCCATGTTGGGAGATTGATAGTAAAGCAGATGGAAAGTCAAACCGGAGCACCAGGAGAGGGACTATTTGTTGAGTTTTAGAAACCTTTCGTATTCACAGTGTGTCCGTTCTCTAGTTTTCCCGTACATGTTATAACTGTTGTAATATTCCCTTCAACCTGGAGAGTTGGGACCCATGAAATGTGTGCCATGCATTTGTGCTTTAAAGGGTCTGCATTTGCTCACCCAATCTCACCAATCCTCTCAGTCCCAAGTGTGCAGCCTTATGCCACATCCTGCTGTCATTGTAGATAGGGTCATTCCAGGTTTCATCAGAGACCCTGAAGGAATTGTAAAGAATTTCCCAGTTTTTTTGTTTTGTTTTTGAAATTCCTTTTTATAGTGGGTTTGAGCTGATTCTCGCTGCCATGTTTATGCCAGTCTAGACACACTTGATTCCCTTACGGAGACTTATCAATACATAGGTTTTAAGATTCTTACTAGTCAGATATATTCCTCTGCGGGAAATATGGGGTTTTGAGTCCTTTTCACTGAGGAAGGTGTAGGTCTTGACTATTCCATAGTTGGTTTTTGGAACGGTACCTGTGCTTATATCAAACTCTGGTTTTATGCATCATCCCACCCCACCTTCCCCATTAAGCAGGCATAAGAGTTTTTTCTAAATGTGAGACACTGTTCTCTTTCCTAACTCAGTTCAAGTGTAGCCATGTTTACAGGATCTTCATAAGTGATATCTTATGATAAGTTTCTTTTTCTGTGTGACTTATTTCACTTAGAATCATCGTACCTGAATCCACCCATTTTGCTGCTACTGGTCTTATGACATTGATTTCATGGCTGAGGGATATTCCATCGTACGTAAGTACCACAATTTTTTGAACCATTTTTATATTTCCTGGGATATTTAAGGTGTACCCAAGTTGAGGTCCTTGTAAGCAGTGCAGCCCTAAATTTTGGGGTGGCTCTGTCTTATTGATTTTCAGTTTTCCCAAGGTATATTCCCTAGACTGGAAGTGCCCTTGGCTCTGTAGCTCTGTTCTTTACTTGTTTTAGGGAACACAATGCACTCCTCCAGAGAGGCAGTTGGCAATTTACATCCCGCCCATCAGCATAACAAGGCTCCCTGTTCTCCAGGGCCTGTCTTGCCTTTCTGGTTTTTACACATTTTGTGGATGTCCCTTTTGACCGGTGGGAAGTGATACTTCTTTGTAGTGCAGATTTGCATTTCCCGCTTGCTTGCCTGGCCAAAAAGGGCGTATGCGTTTTCTCCTGAATATATTCAGGAGAAAACGCATACGCCCTTTTTGGCCAAGGGCATCATTGTCGAAGTTGTGCCCCTCTTCCTGTGCTTTAAAGGTGATTCCAACGTACCTCTTGAAATCTGTTTCCTGCTATTCTGCCTGGCTTTCAAGTCCGCCTCGTTCCCTGCCCTCAACAGATTTTTGGGCGATAGTTGTCCTTTATTACTCGGCCAGTTTGTGAATTGCTGTGCCCCTGAGCTCCATTTTTCAACTCGTTTTTGGTGAGCTGACCGCAAGTCCAAAATTTTGGTTCAGGACCTATAGTGGTTCCCGGTGGGTGGCTGAGACTTTGGTTAATTCTTCTTCCTGCCGGGAAATTACAGTGATATGTGCCCGTCCAAATGCCTAACAGCTACTCTCTCATTGGTTCTCCCTCTTCCCTTTCATCCTCTGCCAAATTGGCAACCTGTGCGAACCAGGAGGTTAAAGGGGCTGTCTCTCCATGTTGGGAGATTGATAGTAAAGCAGATGGAAAGTCAAACCGGAGCACCAGGAGAGGGACTATTTGTTGAGTTTTAGAAACCTTTCGTATTCACAGTGTGTCCGTTCTCTAGTTTTCCCGTACATGTTATAACTGTTGTAATATTCCCTTCAACCTGGAGAGTTGGGACCCATGAAATGTGTGCCATGCATTTGTGCTTTAAAGGGTCTGCATTTGCTCACCCAATCTCACCAATCCTCTCAGTCCCAAGTGTGCAGCCTTATGCCACATCCTGCTGTCATTGTAGATAGGGTCATTCCAGGTTTCATCAGAGACCCTGAAGGAATTGTAAAGAATTTCCCAGTTTTTTTGTTTTGTTTTTGAAATTCCTTTTTATAGTGGGTTTGAGCTGATTCTCGCTGCCATGTTTATGCCAGTCTAGACACACTTGATTCCCTTACGGAGACTTATCAATACATAGGTTTTAAGATTCTTACTAGTCAGATATATTCCTCTGCGGGAAATATGGGGTTTTGAGTCCTTTTCACTGAGGAAGGTGTAGGTCTTGACTATTCCATAGTTGGTTTTTGGAACGGTACCTGTGCTTATATCAAACTCTGGTTTTATGCATCATCCCACCCCACCTTCCCCATTAAGCAGGCATAAGAGTTTTTTCTAAATGTGAGACACTGTTCTCTTTCCTAACTCAGTTCAAGTGTAGCCATGTTTACAGGATCTTCATAAGTGATATCTTATGATAAGTTTCTTTTTCTGTGTGACTTATTTCACTTAGAATCATCGTACCTGAATCCACCCATTTTGCTGCTACTGGTCTTATGACATTGATTTCATGGCTGAGGGATATTCCATCGTACGTAAGTACCACAATTTTTTGAACCATTTTTATATTTCCTGGGATATTTAAGGTGTACCCCAGTTGAGGTCCTTGTAAGCAGTGCAGCCCTAAATTTTGGGGTGGCTCTGTCTTATTGATTTTCAGTTTTCCCAAGGTATATTCCCTAGACTGGAAGTGCCCTTGGCTCTGTAGCTCTGTTCTTTACTCGTTTTAGGAAACACAATGCACTCCTCCAGAGCGGCAGTTGGCAATTTACATCCCGCCCATCAGCATAACAAGGCTCCCTGTTCTCCAGGGCCTGTCTTGCCTTTCTGGTTTTTACACATTTTGTGGATGTTCCTTTTGACCGGTTGGAAGTGATACTTGTTTGTAGTGCAGATTTGCATTGCCCGCCTGCTTGCTTGGCCAAAAAGGGCGTATGCGTTTTCTCCTGAATATATTCAGGAGAAAACGCATACGCCCTTTTTGGCCAATTGCATCATTGTCGAAGTTGTGCCCCTCTTCCTGTGCTTTAAAGGCGATTCCAACGTACCTCTTGAAATCTGTTTCCTGCTATTCTGCCTCACTTTCAAGTCCGCCTCGTTGCCTTCCCTCAACAGATTTTTGGACGAGAGTTGTCCTTTATTACTCAGCCAGTTTGTGAATTGCTGTGCCCCTGAGCTCCATTTTTCAACTCGTTTGTGGTGAGCTGAGCGCAAGTCCAAAATTTCTGTTCAGGACCTATGCTGGTTCCAGGTGGGTGGCTGAGACTTTGGTTAATTCTTCTTACTGCCGGGAATTTAGAGTGATATGTGCCCGTCCAAATGCCTAACAGCTACTCTCTCATTGGTTCTCCCTCATCCCTTTCATCCTCTGCCAAATTGGAAACCTGTGCGAACCAGGAGGTTAAAGGGGCTGTCTCTCCAAGTTGGGAGGTTGATAGTAAAGCACATGGAAAGTCAAACCGGAGCACCAGGAGAGGGACTATTCGTTGAGTTTTAGAAACCTTTCGTATTCACAGTGTGTCCGTTCTCTAGGTTTCCCGTACATGTTATAGCTGTAGTAATATTCCCTTCAACCAGGAGAGTTGGGACCCATGGAATGGGTGCCAGGCATTTGTGCTTTATAGGGTCTGCATTTGCTCACCCAATCTCACTAACCATCTCAGGCCCAAGTGTCCCTCCTTATGCCACATCCAGCTGTCATTGTAGATAGGGTCATTCCAGGTTTCATCAGAGACCCTGAAGGAATTGTAAAGAATTTCCCAGTTTTTTTGTTTTGTTTTTGAAATTCCTTTTTATAGTGGGTTTGAGCTGATTCTCGCTGCCCTGTTTATGCCAGTCTAGACACACTTGATTCCCTTACGGAGATATATCAATCCATAGGTTTTAAGATTCTTACTATTCAGATATATTCCTCTGCGGGTAATATGGGGTTTTGAGTCCCTTTCACTGAGGAAGGTGTAGGTCTTGTCTATTCCATAGTTGGTTTTTGGAACGGTACCTGTGCTGATATCAAACTCTGGTTTTATGCATCATCCCACCTCACCTTCCCCATTAAGCAGGCATAAGAGTGTTTTCTAAATGTGAGACACTGTTCTCTTTCCTAACTCAGTTCAAGTGTAGCCATGTTTACAGGATCTTCATAAGTGATATCTTATGATAAGTTTCTTTTTCTGTGTGACTTATTTCACTTAGAATCATCGTACCTGAATCCACCCATTTTGCTGCTACTGGTCTTATGACATTGATTTCATGGCTGAGGGATATTCCATCGTACGTAAGTACCACAATTTTTTGAACCATTTTTATATTTCCTGGGATATTTAAGGTGTACCCAAGTTGAGGTCCTTGTAAGCAGTGCAGCCCTAAATTTTGGGGTGGCTCTGTCTTATTGATTTTCAGTTTTCCCAAGGTATATTCCCTAGACTGGAAGTGCCCTTGGCTCTGTAGCTCTGTTCTTTACTCGTTTTAGGGAACACAATGCACTCCTCCAGAGCGGCAGTTGGCAATTTACATCCCGCCCATCAGCATAACAAGGCTCCCTGTTCTCCAGGGCCTGCCTTGCCTTTCTGGTTTTTACACATTTTGTGGATGTTCCTTTTGACCGGTGGGAAGTGATACTACTTTGTAGTGCAGATTTGCATTGCCCGCCTGCTTGCTTGGCCAAAAAGGGCGTATAAGTTTTCTCCTGAATATATTCAGGAGAAAACGCATACGCCCTTTTAGGCCAAGTGCATCATTGTCGAAGTTGTGCCCCTCTTCCTGTGCTTTAAAGGCGATTCCAACGTACCTCTTGAAATCTGTTTCCTGCTATTCTGCCTCGCTTTCAAGTCCGCCTCGTTGCCTTCCCTCAACAGATTTTTGGACGAGAGTTGTCCTTTATTACTCGGCTAGTTTGTGAATTGCTGTGCCCCTGAGCTCCATTTTTCAACTCGTTTTTGGTGAGCTGACCGCAAGTCCAAAATTTTTGTTCAGGACCTATGCTGGTTCCCGATGGGGGGCTGAGACTTTGGATAATTCTTCTTCCTGTTAGGAAATTACAGTGATATGTGCCCGTCCAAGTGCCTAACAGCTACTCTCTCATTGGTTCTCCCTCTTCCCTTTCATCCACTGCCAAATTGGCAACATGTGCGAACCAGTAGGTTGAAGGGGCTGTCTCTCCAAGTTGGGAGGTTGATAGGAAAGCAGATGGAAAGTCAAACCGAAGCGCCAGGTGAGGGACTATTCGTTGAGTTTTAGAAACCTTTCGTATTCACAGTGTGTCTGTTCTCTAGGTTTCCCGTACATGTTATAGCTGTAGTAATATTCCCTACAACCTGGAGAGTTGGGACCCATGGAATGTGTGCCAGGTATTTGTGCTTTAAAGTGTCTGCATTTGCTCACCCAATCTCACCAATCCTCTCAGTCCCAAGTGTCCCTCCTTATGCCACATACAGCTGTCATTGTAGATAGGGTTATTCCAGGTTTCAGCAGAGACCCTGAAGGAATTGTAAAGAATTTCCCAGTTTTTTTTTTTTGATATTCCTTTTTATAGTGGGTTTGAGCTGATTCTCGCTGCCATGTTTATGCCAGTCTAGACACTCTTGATTCCCTCACGGAGACATATCAATACATAGGTTTTAAGATTCTTACTAGCCAGATATATTCCTCTGCGGGAAATATGGGGTTTTGAGTCCCTTTCACTGAGGAAGGTGTAGGTCTTGTCTATTCCATAGTTGGTTTTTGGAACGGTACCTGTGCTTATATCAAACTCTGGTTTTATGCATCACCCCACCTCTCCTTCCCCCTTAAGCAGGCATAAGAGTGTTTTCTAAATGTGAGACACTGTTCTCTTTCCTAACTCAGTTCAAGTGTAGCCATGTTTACAGGATCTTCATAAGTGATATCTTATGGTAAGTTTCTTTTCCTGAGTGACTTATTTCACTTAGAATCATCGTACCTGAAGCCACCCATTTTGCTGCTACTGGTCTTATGACATTGATTTCATGGCTGAGGGATATTCCATCGTACGTAAGTACCACAATTTTTTGAACCAGTTTTATATTCCCTGGGATATTTAAGGTGTACCCAAGTTGAGGTCCTTGTAAGCAGTGCAGCCCTAAATTTTGGGGTGGCTCTGTCTTATTGATTTTCAGTTTTCCCAAGGTATATTCCCTAGACTGGAAGTGCCCTTGGCTCTGTAGCTCTGTTGTTTACTTGTTTTAGGGAACACAATGCACTCCTCCAGAGAGGCAGTTGGCAATTTACATCCCGCCCATCAGCATAACAAGGCTCCCTGTTCTCCAGGGCCTGTCTTGCCTTTCTGGTTTTTACACATTTTGTGGATGTCCCTTTTGACCAGTGGGAAGTGATACTTCTTTGTAGTGCAGATTTGCATTGCCAGCTTGCTTGCTTGGCCAAAAAGGGCGTATGCGTTTTCTCCTGAATATATTCAGGAGAAAACGCATACGCCCTTTTTGGCCAAGTGCATCATTGTCGAAGTTGTGCCCCTCTTCCTGTGCTTTAAAGGCGATTCCAACGTACCTCTTGAAATCTGTTTCCTGCTATTCTGCCTCGCTCTCAAGTCCGCCTCGTTGCCTTCCCTCAACAGATTTTTGGACGATAGTTGTCCTTTACTACTCGGCCTGTTTGTGAATTGCTGTGCCCCTGAGCTCCATTTTTCAACTCGTTTTTGGTGAGCTGACCGAAAGTCCAAAATTTTGGTTCAGGACCTATGCTGGTTCCAGGTGGGTGGCTGAGACTTTGGTTAATTCTTCTTCCTGCCGGGAATTTAGAGTGATATGTGCCCGTCCAAATGCCTAACAGCTACTCTCTCATTGGTTCTCCCTCATCCCTTTCATCCTCTGCGAAATTGGAAACCTGTGCGAACCAGGAGGTTAAAGGGGCTGTCTCTCCAAGTTGGGAGGTTGATAGTAAAGCAGATGGAAAGTCAAACCGGAGCACCAGGAGAGGGACTATTCGTTGAGTTTTAGAAACCTTTCGTATTCACAGTGTGTCCGTTCTCTAGGTTTCCCGTACATGTTATAGCTGTAGTAATATTCCCTTCAACCAGGAGAGTTGGGACCCATGGAATGGGTGCCTGGCATTTGTGCTTTAAAGGGTCTGCATTTGCTCACCCAATCTCACCAATCGTCTCAGTCCCAAGTGTCCCTCCTTATGCCACATCCAGCTGTCATTGTAGATAGGGTCATTCCAGGTTTCATCAGAGACCCTGAAGGAATTGTAAAGAATTTCCCAGTTTTTTTGTTTTGTTTTTGAAATTCCTTTTTATAGTGGGTTTGAGCTGATTCTCGCTGCCATGTTTATGCCAGTGTAGACACACTTGATTCGCTTACGGAGACATATCAATACATAGGTTTTAAGATTCTTACTAGTCAGATATATTCCTCTGCGGGAAATATGGGGTTTTGAGTCCCTTTCACTGAGGAAGGTGTAGGTCTTGTCTATTCCATAGTTCGTTTTTGGAACGGTACCCGTGCTTATATCAAACTCTGGTTTTATGCATCACCCCACTTCTCCTTCCCCCTTAAGCAGGCATAAGAGTGTTTTCTAAATGTGAGACACTGTTCTCTTTCCTAACTCAGTTCAAGTGTAGCCATGTTTACAGGATCTTCATACGTGATATCTTATGATAAGTCTCTTTTTCTGTGTGACTTATTTCACTTAGAATCATCGTACCTGAATCCACCCATTTTGCTGCTACTGGTCTTATGACATTGATTTCATGGCTGAGGGATATTCCATCGTATGTAAGTACCACAATTTTTTGAACCATATTTATATTTCCTGGGATATTTAAGGTGTACCCAAGTTGAGGTCCTTGTAAGCATTGCAGCCCTAAATTTTCGGGTGGCTTTGACTTATTGATTTTCAGTTTTCCCAAGGTATATTCCCTAGACTGGAAGTGCCCTTGGCTCTGTAGTTCTGTTCTTTACTTGTTTTAGAGAACACAATGTACTCCTCCAGAGAGGCAGTTGGCAATTTACATCCCGCCCATCAGCATAACAAGGCTCCCTGTTCTCCAGTGCCTGTCTTGCCTTTCTGGTTTTTACACATTTTGTGGATGTCCCTTTTGACCGGTGGGAAGTGATACTTCTTTGTAGTGCAGATTTGCATTGCCCGCTTGCTTGCTTGGCCAAAAAGGGCGTATGCGTTTTCTGCTGAATATTTTCAGGAGAAAACACATACGCCCTTTTTGGCCAAGTGCATCATTGTCGAAGTTGTGCCCCTCTTCCTGTGCTTCAAAGGCGATTCCAACGTATCTCTTGAAATCTGTTTCCTGCTATTCTGCCTCGCTTTCAAGTCCGCCTCGTTGCCTTCCCTCAACAGATTTTTGGACGATAGTTGTCCTTTATTACTCGGCCAGTTTGTGAATTGCTGTGCCCCTGAGCTCCATTTTTCAACTCGTTTTTGGTGAGCTGACTGCAAGTCCAACATTTTGGTTCAGGACCTCTGCTGGTTCCCGGTGGGGGTTGAGACTTTGGTTAATTCTTCTTCCTGCCGGGAAATTACAGTGATATGTGCCCGTCCAAATGCCTAACAGCTACTCTCTAATTGATTCTCCCTCTTCCCTGTCATCCTCTGCCAAATTGGAAACCTGTGCGAACCAGGAGGTTAAAGGGGCTGTCTCTCCATGTTGGGAGGTTGATAGTAAAGCAGATGGAAAGTCAAACTGGAGCACCAGGAGAGGGACTATTCGTTGAGTTTTAGAAACCTTTCGTATTCACAGTGTTTCCGTTCTCTAGGTTTCCCGTACATGTTATAGCTGTAGTAATATTCCCTTCAACCTGGAGAGTTGGGACCTATGGAATGGGTGCCAGGCATTTGTGCTTTAATGGGTCTGCATTTGCTCACCCAATCTCACCAATCGTCTCAGTCCCAAGTGTCCCTCCTTATGCCACATCCAGTTGTCATTGTAGATAGGGTCATTCCAGGTTTCATCAGAGACCCTGAAGGAATTGTAAAGAATTTCCCAGTTTTTTTGTTTTGTTTTTGAAATTCCTTTTTATAGTGGGTTTGAGGTGATTCTCGCTGCCATGTTTATGCCAGTCTAGACAAACTTGATTCCCTACGGAGACATATCAATCCATAGGTTTTTAGATTCTTACTAGTCAGATATATTCCTCTGCGGGAAATATGGTGTTTTGAGTCCCTTTCACTGAGGAAGGTGTAGGTCTTGTCTATTCCATAGTTGGTTTTTGGAACGTTACCTGTGCTTATCAAACTCTGGTTTTATGCATCACCCCACCTCTCCTTCCCCCTTAAGCAGGCATAAGAGTGTTTTCTAATTGTGAGACACTGTTCTCTTTCCTAACTCAGTTCAAGTTTAGCCATGTTTACAGGATCTTCGTAAGTGACATCTTATGATAAGTTTCTTTTTCTGTGTGACTTATTTCACTTAGAATCATCGTACCTGAATCCACCCATTTTGCTGCTACTGGTCTTATGACATTGATTTCATGGCTGAGGGATATTCCATCGTACGTAAGTACCACAATTTTTTGAACCATTTTTATATTTCCTGGGATATTTAAGGTGTACCCAAGTTGAGGTCCTTGTAAGCAGTGCAGCCCTAAATTTTGGGGTGGCTCTGTCTTATTGATTTTCAGTTTTCCCAAGGAATATTCCCTAGACTGGAAGTGCCATTGGCTCCGTAGCTCTGTTCTTTACTTGTCTTAGGGAACACAATGCACTCCTCCAGAGAGGAAGTTGGCAAATTACATCCCGCCCATCAGCATAACAAGGCTCCCTGTTCTCCAGGGCCTGTCTTGCCTTTCTGGTTTTTACACATTTTGTGGATATCCCTTTTGACCAGTGGGAAGTGATACTTCTTTGTAGTGCAGATTTGCATTGCCCGCTTGCTTGCTTGGCCAAAATGGGCGTATGCGTTTTCTCCTGAATATATTCAGGAGAAAACGCATACGCCCTTTTTGGCCAAGGGCATCATTGTCGAAGTTGTGCCTCTCTTCCTGTGCTTTAAAGGTGATTCCAACGTACCTCTTGAAATCTGTTTCCTACTACTCTGCCTGGCTTTCAAGTCCGCCTCGTTGCCTTCCGTCAACAGATTTTTGGACGATAGTTGTCCTTTATTACTCGGCCAGTTTGTGAATTGCTGTGCCCCTGAGCTCCATTTTTCAACTCGTTTTTGGTGAGCTGACCGCAAGTCCAAAATTTTGGTTCAGGACCTATACTGGTTCCCGGTGGGTGGCTGAGACTTTGGTTAATTTTTCTTCCTGCCGGGAAATTACAGTGATATGTGCCCGTCCAAATGCCTAACAGCTACTCTCTCATTGGTTCTCCCTCTTCCCTTTCATCCTCTGCGAAATTGGAAACCTGTGTGAACGAGGAGGTTGAAGGGGCTGTCTCTCCAAGTTGGGAGATTGATAGTAAAGCAGATGGAAAGTCAAACTGGAGCACCAGGAGAGGGACTATTCGTTGAGTTTTAGAAAGCTTTCATATTCACAGTGTGTCCGTTCTCTAGGTTTCTCGTACATGTTATAACTGTAGTAATATTCCCTTCAACCTGGAGAGTTGGGACCCATGGAATGGGTGCCATGCATTATTGCTTTAAAGGGCCTGCATTTGCTCACCCAATCTCACCAATCCTCTCAGTCCCAAGTGTCCAGCCTTATGCCACATCCAGCTGTCGTTGTAGATAGTGTCATTCCAGGTTTCATCAGAGACCCTGAAGGAATTGTAAAGAATTTCCCAGTTTTTTTGTTTTGGATTTGAAATTCCTTTTTATAGTGGGTTTGAGCTGATTCTCGCTGCCATGTTTATGCCAGTCTAGACACACTTGATTCCCTTACGGAGACATATCAATCCATAGGTTTTAAGATTCTTACTAGTCAGATATATTCCTCTGTGGGAAATACGGTGTTTTGAGTCCCTTTCACTGAGGAAGGTGTAGGTCTTGTCTATTCCATAGTTGGTTTTTGGAACGGTACCTGTGCTTATATCAAACTCTGGGTTTATGCATCACCCCACCTCTCCTTCCCCCTTAAGTAGGCATAAGAGTGTTTTCTAAATGTGAGACACTGTTCTCTTTCCTAACTCAGTTCAAGTGTAGCCATGTTTACATGATCTTCATATGTGATATCTTATGATAAGTTTCTTTCTCTGTGACTTATTTCACTTAGAATCATCGTACCTGAATCTACCCATTTTGCTGCTACTGGTCTTATGACATTGATTTCATGGCTGAGGGATATTCCATCGTACGTAAGTACCACAATTTTTTGAACCATTTTCATATTTCCTGGGATATTTAAGGTGTACCCAAGTTGAGGTCCTTGTAAGCAGTGCAGCCCTAAATTTTGGGGTGGCTCTGTCTTATTGATTTTCAGTTTTCCCAAGGTATATTCCCTAGACTGGAAGTGCCCTTGGCTCTGTATCTCTGTTGTTTACTTGTTTTAGGGAACACAATGCACTCCTCCAGAGAGGCAGTTGGCAATTTACATCCCGCCCATCAGCATAACAAGGCTCCCTGTTCTCCAGGGCCTGTCTTGCCTTTCTGGTTTTTACACATTTTGTGGATGTCCCTTTTGACCGGTGGGAAGTGATACTTCTTTGTAGTGCAGATTTGCATTGCCCGCTTGCTTGCTTGGCCAAAAAGGGCGTATGCGTTTTCTCCTGAATATATTCAGGAGAAAACGCATACACCCTTTTTGGCCAAGTGCATCATTGTCGAAGTTGTGCCCCTCTTCCTGTGCTTTAATGGCGATTCCAACGTACCTCTTGAAATCTGTTTCCTGCTATTCTGCCTCGCTTTCACGTCCGCCTCGCTGCCTTCCCTCAACAGATTTTTGGACGATAGTTGTCCTTTATTACTCAGCCAGTTTGTGTATTGCTGTGCCCCTGAGCTCAATTTTTCAACTCGTTTTTGGTGAGCTGACCGTAAGTCCAAAATTTTGGTTCAGGACCTATACTGGTTCCCGGTGGGTGGCTGAGACTTCGGTTAATTCTTCTTCCTGCCGGGAAATTACAGTGATATGTGCCCGTCGAAATGCCTAACAGCTAATTTCTCATTGGTTCTCCCTCTTCCTTTTCATCCTCTGCCAAACTGGCAACCTGTGCGAACCAGGAGGTTAAAGGGGCAGTCTCTCCAAGTTGGGAGGTTGATAGTAAAGCAGATGGAAAGTCAAACCGGAGCACCAGGAGAGGGACTATTCGTTGAGTTTTAGAAACCTTTCGTATTCACAGTGTGTCCATTCTCTAGGTTTCCGGTACATGTTATAACTGTAGTAATATTCCCTTCAACCTGGAGAGTTGGGACCCATGGAATGGGAGCCATTCATTATTGCTTTAAAGGGTCTGCATTTGCTCACCAAATCTCACCAATCGTCTCAGTCCCAAGTGTCCAGCCTTATGGCACATCCAGCTGTCGTTGTAGATAGGGTCATTCCAGGGTTCATCAGAGACCCTGAAGGAATTGTAAAGAATTTCCCAGTTTTTTTGTTTTGTTTTTGAAATTCCTTTTTATAGTGGGTTTGAGCTGATTCTCGCTGCCATGTTTATGCCAGTCTAGACACACTTGATTCCCTTATGGAGACATATCAATACATAGGTTTTAAGATTCTTACTCATCAGATATATTCCTCTGAGGGAAATATGGGGTTTTGAGTCCCTTTCCCTGATGAAGGTGTAGGTCTTGTCTATTCCATAGTTGGTTTTTGGAACGGTACCTGTGCTTATATCAAACTCAGGGTTTATGCATCACCCCACCTCTCCTTCCCCCTTAAGCAGGCATAAGAGTGTTTTCTAAATGTGAGACACTGTTCTATTTCCTAACTCAGTTCAAGTGTAGCCATGTTTACAGGATCTTCATAAGTGATATCTTATGATAAGTTTCTTTCTCTGTGACTTATTTCACTTAGAATCATCGTACCTGAATCTACCCATTTTGCTGCTACTGGTCTTATGACATTGATTTCATGGCTGAGGGATATTCCATCGTACGTAAGTACCACAATTTTTTGAACCATTTTTATATTTCCTGGGATATTTAAGGTGTACACAAGTGAGGGCCTTGTAAGCAGTGCAGCCCTAAATTTTGGGGTGGCTCTGTCTTATTGATTTTCAGTTTTCCCAAGGTATATTCCCTAGACTGGAAGTGCCCTTGGCTCTGTAGCTCTGTTCTTTACTTGTTTTAGGGAACACAATGCACTCCTCCAGAGAGGCAGTTGGCAATTTACATCCCGCCCATCAGCATAACAAGGCTCCCTGTTCTCCAGGGCCTGTCTTGCCTTTCTGGTTTTTACACATTTTGTGGATGTCCCTTTTGACCGGTGGGAAGTGATACTTCTTTGTAGTACAGATTTGCATTGCCCGCTTGCTTGCTTGGCCAAAGGAGAAAACGCATACGCCCTTTTTGGCCAAGTGCATCATTGTCGAAGTTGTGCCCCTCTTCCTGTGCTTTAAAGGCGATTCCAACGTGCCTCTTGAAATCTGTTTCCTGCTATTCTGCCTCGCTTTCAAGTCCGCCTCGTTGTCTTCCCTCAACAGATTTTTGGACGATAGTTGTCCTTTATTACTCGGCCAGTTTGTGAATTGCTGTGCCCCTGAGCTCCATTTTTCAACTCGTTTGTGGTGAGCTGACCGCAAGTCCAAAATTTTGGTTCAGGACCTATACTGGTTCCCGGTGGGTGGCTGAGACTTTGGTTAATTCTTCTTCCTGCCGGGAAATTACAGTGATATGTGCCCGTCCAAATGCCTAACAGCTACTCTCTCATTGGTTCTCCCTCTTCCCTTTCATCCTCTGCCAAATTGGCAACCTGTGCGAACCAGGAAGTTAAAGGGGCTGTCTCTCCAAGTTGGGAGGTTGATAGTAAAGCAGATGGAAAGTCAAACCGGATCACCATGATAGGGACTATTCGTTTAGGTTTAGAAACCATTTGTATTCACAGTGTGTCCGTTTTCTAGGTTTCCGGTACGTGTTATAACTGTAGTAATATTCCCTTCAACCTGGAGAGTTGGGACCCATGGAATGGGTGCCATGCATTATTACTTTAAAGGGTCTGCATTTGCTCACCAAATCTCACCAATCGTCTCAGTCCCAAGTGTCCAGCCTTATGCCACATCCAGCTGTCATTGTAGATAGGGTCATTCCAGGGTTCATCAGAGACCCTGAAGGAATTGTAAAGAATTTCCCAGTTTTTTTGTTTTGTTTTTGAAATTCCTTTTTATAGTGGGTTTGAGCTGATTCTCGCTGCCATGTTTATACCAGTCTAGACACACTTGATTCCCTTACGGAGACATATCAATACATAGGTTTTAAGATTCTTACTAGTCAGATATATTCCTCTGCGGGAAATATGGGGTTTTGAGTACCTTTCACTGACGAAGGTGTAGGTCTTGTCTATTCCATAGTTGGTTTTTGGAACGGTACCTGTGCTTATATCAAACTCTGGGTTTATGCATCACCCCACCTCTCCTTCCCCCTTAAGCAGGCATAAGAGTGTTTTCTAAATGTGAGACACTGTTCTCTTTCCTAACTCAGTTCAAGTGTAGCCATGTTTAGAGGATCTTCATAATTGATATCTTATGATAAGTTTCTTTCTCTGTGACTTATTTCACTTAGAATCATCGTACCTGAATCTACCCATTTTGCTGCTACTGGTCTTATGACATTGATTTCATGGCTGAGGGATATTCCATCGTACGTAAGTACCACAGTTTTTTGAACCATTTTTATATTTCCTGGGATATTTAAGGTGTACCCAAGTTGAGGTCCTTGTAAGCAGTGCAGCCCTAAATTTTGGGGTGGCTCTGTCTTATTGATTTTTAGTTTTCCCAAGGTATATTCCCTAGACTGGAAGTGCCCTTGGCTCTGTAGCTCTGTTGTTTACTTGTTTTAGGGAACACAATGCACTCCTCCAGAGAGGCAGTTGGCAATTTACATCCCGCCCATCAGCATAACAAGGCTCCCTGTTCTCCAGGGCCTGTCTTGCCTTTCTGGTTTTTACACATTTTGTGGATGTCCCTTTTGACCGGTGGGAAGTGATACTTCTTTGTAGTGCAGATTTGCATTGCCCGCTTGCTTGCTTGGCCAAAAAGGGCGTATGCGTTTTCTCCTGAATATATTCAGGAGAAAACGCATACGCCCTTTTTGGCCAAGTGCATCATTGTCGAAGTTGTGCCCCTCTTCCTGTGCTTTAAATGCGATTCCAACGTACCTCTTGAAATCTGTTTCCTGCTATTCTGCCTCGCTTTCAAGTTCGGCTCGTTGCCTTCCCTCAACAGATTGTTGGATGATACTTGTCCTTTATTACTCGGCCAGTTTGTGAATTGCAGTGCCCCTGAGCTCCATTTTTCAACTCGTTTTTGGTGAGCTGACCGCAAGTCCAAAATTTTGGTTCAGGACCTATACTGGTTCCCGGTGGGTGGCTGAGACTTTGGTTAATTCTTCTTCCTGCCGGTAATTTAGAGTGATATGTGCCCGTCCAAATGCCTAACAGCTACTCTCTCATTGGTTCTCCCTCATCCCTTTCATCCTCTGCCAAATTGGAAACCTGTGCGAACCAGGAGGTTAAAGGGGCTGTCTCTCCAAGTTGGGAGGTTGATAGTAAAGCAGATGGAAAGTCAAACCGGAGCACCAGGAGAGGGACTATTCGTTGAGTTTTAGAAACCTTTCGTATTCACAGTGTGTCCGTTCTCTAGGTTTCCCGTACATGTTATAGCTGTAGTAATATTCCCTTCAACCAGGAGAGTTGGGACCCATGGAATGTGTGCCAGGCATTTGTGCTTTATAGGGTCTGCATTTGCTCACCCAATCTCACTAAACGTCTCAGTCCCAAGTGTCCCTCCTTATGCCACATCCAGCTGTCATTGTAGATAGGGTCATTCCAGGTTTCATCAGAGACCCTGAAGGAATTGTAAAGAATTTCCCAGTTTTTTTGTTTTGTTTTTGAAATTCCTTTTTATAGTGGGTTTGAGCTGATTCTCACTGCCATGTTTATGCCAGTCTAGACACAGTTGATTCCCTTACGGAGATATATCAATCCATAGGTTTTAAGATTCTTACTAGTCAGATATATTCCTCTGCGGGAAATATGGGGTTTTGAGTACCTTTCCCTGATGAAGGTGTAGGTCTTGTCTATTCCATAGTTGGTTTTTGGAACGGTACCTGTGCTTATATCAAACTCTGGTTTTATGCATCACCCCACCTCTCCTTCCCCCTTAAGCAGGCATAAGAGTGTTTTCTAAATGTGAGACCCTGTTCTCTTTCCTAACTCAGTTCAAGTGTAGCCATGTTTACAGGATCTTCATAAGTGATATCTTATGATAAGTTTCTTTTTCTGTGTGACTTATTTCACTTAGAATCATCGTACCTGAATCCACCCATTTTGCTGCTACTGGTCTTATGACATTGATTTCATGGCTGAGGGATATTCCATCGTACATAAGTACCACAATTTTTTGAACCATTTTTATATTTCCTGGGATATTTAAAGTGTACCCAAGTTGAGGTCCTTGTAAGCAGTGCAGCCCTAAATTTTGGGGTGGCTCTGTCTTATTGATTTTCAGTTTTCCCAAGGTATATTCCCTAGACTGGAAGTGCCCTTGGCTCTGTAGCTCTGTTCTTTACTCGTTTTAGGGAACACAATGCACTCCTCCAGAGCGGCAGTTGGCAATTTACATCCCGCCCATCAGCATAACAAGGCTCCCTGTTCTCCAGGGCCTGTCTTGCCTTTCTGGTTTTTACACATTTTGTGGATGTTCCTTTTGACCGGTGGGAAGTGATACTACTTTGTAGTGCAGATTTGCACTGCCCGCCTGCTTGCTTGGCCAAAAAGGGCGTATGCGTTTTCTCCTGAATATATTCAGGAGAAAACGCATACGCCCTTTTTGGCCAAGTGCATCATTGTCGAAGTTGTGCCCCTCTTCCTGTGCTTTAAAGGCGATTCCAACGTACCTCTTGAAATCTGTTTCCTGCTATTCTGCCTCGCTTTCAAGTCCGCCTCGTTGCCTTCCCTCAACAGATTTCGGACGAGAGTTGTCCTTTATTACTCGGCCAGTTTGTGAATTGCTGTGCCCCTGAGCTCCATTTTTCTACTCGTTTTTGGTGAGCTGACCGCAAGTCCAAAATTTTTGTTCAGGACCTATGCTGGTTCCCGATGGGGGGCTGAGACTTTGGATAATTCTTCTTCCTGTTAGGAAATTACAGTGATATGTGCCCGTCCAAGTGCCTAACAGCTACTCTCTCATTGGTTCTCCCTCTTCCCTTTCATCCACTGCCAAATTGGCAACATGTGCGAACCAGTAGGTTGAAGGGGCTGTCTCTCCAAGTTGGGAGGTTGATAGGAAAGCAGATGGAAAGTCAAACCGAAGCGCCAGGAGAGGGACTATTCGTTGAGTTTTAGAAACCTTTCGTATTCACAGTGTGTCTGTTCTCTTGGTTTCCCGTACATGTTATAACTGCAGTAATATTCCCTTCAACCTGGAGAGTTGGGACCCATGGAATGGGTGCCATGCATTATTGCTTTAAAGGGTCTGCATTTGCTCACCAAATCTCACCAATCGTCTCAGTCCCAGGTGTCTAGCCTTATGCCACATCCAGCTGTCGTTGTAGATAGGGTCATTCCAGGTTTCATCAGAGACCCTGAAGGAATTGTAAAGTATTTCCCAGTGTTTTTGTTTTGTTTTTGAAATTCCTTTTTATAGTGGGTTTGAGCTGATTCTCGCTGCCATGTTAATGCCAGTGTAGACACACTTGATTCCCTTACGGAGACATATCAATACATAGGTTTTAAGATTTTTACTAGTCAGATATATTCCTCTGCGGGAAATATGGGGTTTTGAGTCCCTTTCACTGAGGAAAGTGAAGGTCTTGTCTATTCCATAGTTGGTTTTTGGAACGGTACCTGTGCTTATATCAAACTCTGGGTTTATGCATCACCCCACCTCTCCTTCCCCCTTAAGCAGGCATAAGAGTGTTTTCTAAATGTGAGACACTGTTCTCTTTCCTAACTCAGTTCAAGTGTAGCCATGTTTACAGGATCTTCATAAGTGATATCTTATGATAAGTTTCTTTTTCTCTGTGACTTATTTCACTTAGAATCATCGTAGCTGAATCTCCCCATTTTGCTGCTACTGGTCTTATGACATTGATTTCATGGCTGAGGGATATTCCATCGTACATAAGTACCACAATTTTTTGAACCATTTTTATATTTCCTGGGATATTTAAGGTGTACCCAAGTTGAGGTCCTTGTAAGCAGTGCAGCCCTAAATTTTGGGGTGGCTCTGTCTTATTGATTTTCAGTTTTCCCAAGGTATATTCCCTAGACTGGAAGTGCCCTTGGCTCTGTAGCTCAGTTCTTTACTTGTTTTAGGGAACACAATGCACTCCTCCAGAGAGGCAGTTGGCAATTTACATCCCACCCATCAGCATAACAAGGCTCCCTGTTCTCCAGGGCCTGTCTTGCCTTTCTGGTTTTTACACATTTTGTGGATGTCCCTTTTGACCGGTGGGAAGTGATACTTCTTTGTAGTGCAGATTTGCATTGCCCGCTTGCTTGCTTGGCCAAAAAGGGCGTATGCGTTTTCTCCTGAATATATTCAGGAGAAAACGCATACGCCCTTTTTGGCCAAGTGCATCATTGTCGAAGTTGTGCCCCTCTTCCTGTGCTTTAAAGGCGATTCCAACGTACCTCTTGAAATCTGTTTCCTGCTGTTCTGCCTCGCTTTCAAGTCGCCTCGTTGTCTTCCCTCAACAGGTTTTTTGATGATAGTTGTCCTTTATTACTCGGCCAGTTTGTGAATTGCTGTGCCCCTGAGCTCCATTTTTCAACTCGTTTTTGGTGAGCTGACCGCAAGTCCAACATTTTGGTTCAGGACCTATACTGGTTCCCGTTGGGTGACTGAGACTTTGGTTAATTCTTCTTCCTGCCGGGAACTTTGTGTGATATGTGCCCGTCCAAATGCCTAACAGCTACTCTCTCATTGGTTCTCCCTCTTCCCTTTCATCCTCTCCCAATTTGGAAACCTGTGCGAACCAGGAGGTTAAAGGGGCTGTCTCTCCAAGTTGGGAGGTTGATAGTAAAGCAGATGGAAAGTCAAACTGGAGCACCAGGAGAGGGACTATTCGTTGAGTTTTAGAAACCATTCGTATTCACAGTGTGTCCGTTCTCTAGGTTTCCCGTACATGGTATAACTGTAGTAATATTCCCTTCAACCTGGAGAGTTGGGACCCATGGAATGGGTGCCATGCATTATTGCTTTAAAGGGTCTGCATTTGCTCACCAAATCTCACCAATCGTCTCAGTCCCAAGTGTCCAGCCTTATGCCACATCCAGCTGTCGTTGTAGATAGTGTCATTCCAGGTTTCATCAGAGACCCTGAAGGAATTGTAAAGAATTTCCCAGTTTTTTTGTTTTGGATTTGAAATTCCTTTTTATAGTGGGTTTGAGCTGATTCTCGCTGCCATGTTTATGCCAGTCTAGACACACTTGATTCCCTTACGGAGACATATCAATCCATAGGTTTTAAGATTCTTACTAGTCAGATGTATTCCTCTGTGGGAAATATGGGGTTTTGAGTCCCTTTCACTGAGGAAGGTGAAGGTCTTGTCTATTCAATAGTTGGTTTTTGGAACGGTACCTGTGCTTATATCAAACTCTGGGTTTATGCATCACCCCACCTCTCCTTCCCCCTTAAGCAGGCATAAGAGTGTTTTCTAAATGTGAGACACTGTTCTCTTTCCTAACTCAGTTCAAGTGTAGCCATGTTTACAGGATCTTCATAAGTGATATCTTATGATAAGTTTCTTTTTCTCTGTGACTTATTTCACTTAGAATCATCGTACCTGAATCTACCCATTTTGTTGCTACTGGTCTTATGACATTGATTTCATGGCTGAGGGATATTCCATCGTACGTAAGTACCACAATATTTTGAACCATTTTTATATTTCCTGGGATATTTAAGGTGTACCCAAGTGAGGTCCTTGTAAGCAGTGCAGCCCTAAATTTTGGGGTGGCTCTGTCTTATTGATTTTCAGTTTTCCCAAGGTATATTCCCTGGACTGGAAGTGCCCTTGGCTCTGTAGCTCTGTTCTGTACTTGTTTTAGGGAACACAATGCACTCCTCCAGAGAGGCAGTTGGCAATTTACATCCCGCCGATCAGCATAACAAGGCTCCCTGTTCTCCAGGGCCTGTCTTGCTTTTCTGGTTTTTACACATTTTGTGGATGTCCCTTTTGACCGGTGGGAAGTGATACTTCTTTGTAGTGCAGATTTGCATTGCCCGCTTGCTTGCTTGGCCAAAAAGGGCGTATGCGTTTTCTCCTGAATATATTCAGGAGAAAACGCATACGCCCTTTTTGGCCAAGTGCATCATTGTCGAAGTTGTGCCCCTCTTCCTGTGCTTTAAAGGCGATTCCAACGTACCTCTTGAAATCTGTTTCCTGCTATTCTGCCTCGCTTTCAAGTCCGCCTCTTTGCCTTCCCTCAACAGATTTCTGGACGATAGTTGTCCTTTATTACTCGGCCAGTTTGTGAATTGCTGTGCCCCTGAGCTCCATTTTTCAACTCGTTTTTGGTGAGCTGACCGCAAGTCCAAAATTTTGGTTCAGGACCTATACTTCTTCCCGGTGGGTGGCTGAGACTTTGGTTAATTCTTCTTCCTGCCGGGAAATTACAGTGATATGTGCCCGTCCAAATGCCTAACAGCTACTCTCTCATTGGTTCTCCCTCTTCCCTTTCATCCTCTGCGAAATTGGCAACCTTTGCGAACCGGGAGGTTAAAGGGGCAGTCTCTCCAAGTTGGGAGGTTGATAGTAAAGCAGATGGAAAGTCAAACCGGAGCACCAGGAGAGGGACTATTCGTTGAGTTTTAGAAACCTTTCGTATTCACAGTGTGTCCGTTCTCTAGGTTTCCGGTACATGTTATAACTGAAGTAATATTCCCTTCAACCTGGAGAGTTGGGACCCATGGAATGGGTGCCATGCATTATTGCTTTAAAGGGTCTGCATTTGCTCACCCAATCTCACCAATCCTCTGAGTCCCAAGTTTCCAGCCTTTTGCCACATACAGCTGTCGCTGTAAATAGGGTCATTCCAGGTTTCATCAGAGACCCTGAAGGAATTGTAAAGAATTTCCCAGTTTTTTTGTTTTGTATTTGAAATTCCTTTTTATTGTGGGTTTGAGCTGATTCTCGCTGCCATGTTTATGCCAGTCTAGACACACTTGATTCCCTTACGGAGACCTATCAATCCGTAGGTTTTAAGATTCTTACTAGTCAGATATATTCCTCTGCGGGAAATATGGGGTTTTGAGTCCCTTTCACTGAGGAAGGTGTAGGTGTTGTCTATTCCATAGTTGGTTTTTGGAACGGTTACTCTTCTTATATCAAACTCTGGTTTTATGCATCACTCCACTTCTCCTTCCCCCTTAAGTAGGCATAAGAGTGTTTTCTAAATGTGAGACACTGTTCTCTTTCCTAACTCAGTTCAAGTGTAGCCATGTTTACAGGATCTTCATATGTGATATCTTATGATAAGTTTCTTTTTCTGTGTGACTTATTTCACTTAGAATCATCGTACCTGAATCTACCCATTTTGCTGCTACTGGTCTTATGACATTGATTTCATGGCTGAGGGATATTCCATCGTACGTAAGTACCACAATTTTTTGAACCATTTTTATATTTCCTGGGATATTTAAGGTGTACCCAAGTTGAGGTCCTTGTAAGCAGTGCAGCCCTAAATTTTGGGGTGGCTCTGTCTTATTGATTTTCAGTTTTCCCAAGGTATATTCCCTAGACTGGAAGTGCCCTTGGCTCTGTAGCTCTGTTGTTTACTTGTTTTAGGGAACACAATGCACTCCTCCAGAGAGGCAGTTGGCAATTTACATCCCGCCCATCAGCATAACAAGGCTCCCTGTTCTCCAGGGCCTGTCTTGCCTTTCTGATTTTTACACATTTTGTGGATGTCCCTTTTGACCAGTGGGAAGTGATACTTCTTTGTAGTGCAGATTTGCATTGCCCGCTTGCTTGCTTGGCCAAAAAGGGCGTATGCGTTTTCTCCTGAATATATTCAGGAGAAAACGCATACGCCCTTTTTGGCCAAGTGCATCATTGTCGAAGTTGTGCCCCTCTTCCTGTGCTTTAAAGGCGATTCCAACGTACCTCTTGAAATCTGTTTCCTGCTATTCTGCCTCGCTCTCAAGTCCGCCTCGTTGCCTTCCCTCAACAGATTTTTGGACGATAGTTGTCCTTTATTACTCAGCCAGTTTGTGAATTGCTGTGCCCCTGAGCTCCATTTTTCAACTCGTTTTGGTGAGCTGACCGCAAGTCCAAAATTGTGGTTCAAGACGTATACTGGTTCCCGGTGGGGGGCTGAGACTTTGTTTAATTCTTCTTCCTGCTGGGAAGTTAGAGTGATATGTGCCCGTCCAAATGCCTAACAGCTACTCTCTCATTGGTTCTCCCTCTTCCCTTTCATCCTCTGCGAAATTGGAAACCTGTGTGAACGAGGAGGTTGAAGGGGCTGTCTCTCCAAGTTGGGAGATTGATAGTAAAGCAGATGGAAAGTCAAACTGGAGCACCAGGAGAGGGACTATTCGTTGAGTTTTAGAAAGCTTTCATATTCACAGTGTGTCCGTTCTCTAGGTTTCTCGTACATGTTATAACTGTAGTAATATTCCCTTCAACCTGGAGAGTTGGGACCCATGGAATGGGTGCCATGCATTATTGCTTTAAAGGGCCTGCATTTGCTCACCCAATCTCACCAATCCTCTCAGTCCCAAGTGTCCAGCCTTATGCCACATCCAGCTGTCGTTGTAGATAGGGTCATTCCAGGTTTCATCAGAGTCCCTGAAGGAATTGTAAAGAATTTCCCAGTTTTTTTGTTTTGTTTTTGAAATTCCTTTTTATAGTGGGTTTGAGCTGATTCTCGCTGCCATGTTTATGCCAGTCTAGACACACCTGATTCCCTTACGGAGACATATCAATACATAGGTTTTAAGATTCTTACTAGTCAGATATATTCCTCTGCGGGAAATATGGGATTTTGAGTCTCTTTCCCTGATGAAGGTGTAGGTCTTGTCTATTCCATAGTTGGTTTTTGGAACGGTACCTGTGCTTATATCAAACTCAGGTTTTATGCATCACCCCACCTCTCCTTCCCCTTAAGCAGGCATAAGAGTGTTTTCTAAATGTGAGACACTGTTCTCTTTCCTAACTCAGTTCAAGTGTAGCCATGTTTACAGGATCTTCATAAGTGATATCTTATGATAAGTTTCTTTCTCTGTGACTTATTTCACTTAGAATCATCGTACCTGAATCTTCCCATTTTGCTGCTACTGGTCTTATGACATTGATTTCATGGCTGAGGGATATTCCATCGTACGTAAGTACCACAATTTTTTGAACCATTTTTATATTTCCTGGGATATTTAAGGTGTACCCAAGTTGAGGTCCTTGTAAGCAGTGCAGCCCTAAATTTTGGGGTGGCTCTGTCTTATTGATTTTCAGTTTTCCCAAGGTATATTCCCTAGACTTGAAGTGCCCTTGGCTCTGTAGCTCTGTTCTTTACTTGTTTTAGGGAACACAATGCACTCCTCCAGAGAGGCAGTTGGCAATTTACATCCCGCCCATCAGCATAACAAGGCTCCCTGTTCTCCAGGGCCTGTCTTGCCTTTCTGGTTTTTACACATTTTGTGGATGTCCCTTTTGACCGGTGGGAAGTGATACTTCTTTGTAGTGCAGATTTGCATTGCCCGCTTGCTTGCTTGGCCAAAAAGGGCGTATGCGTTTTCTCCTGAATATATTCAGGAGAAAACGCATACGCCCTTTTTGGCCAAGTGCATCATTGGCGAAGTTGTGCCCCTCTTCCTGTGCTTTAAAGGCGATTCCAACGTACCTCTGGAAATCTGTTTCCTGCTATTCTGCCTCACTTTCAAGTCCGCCTCGTTGCCTTCCCTCAACAGATTTCTGGATGATAGTTGTCCTTTATTACTCGGCCAGTTTGTGAATTGCTGTGCCCCTGATCTCCATTTTTCAACTCGTTTTTGGTGAGCTGACCGCAAGTCCAAAATTTTGGTTCAGGGCCTATACTTGTTCCCGGTGGGTGGCTGAGACTTTGGATAATTCTTCTTCCTGCCGGGAAATTACAGTGATATGTGCCTGTCCAAATGCCTAACAGCTACTCTCTCATTGGTTCTCCCTCTTCCCTTTCATACTCTGCCAAATTGGCAACCTGTGCGAACCAGGAGGTTAAAGGGGCTGTCTCTCCAAGTTGGGAGGTTGATAGTAAAGCAGATGGAAAGTCAAACCAGAGCACCAGGAGAGGGACTATTCGTTGAGTTTTAGAAACCTTTCGTATTCACAGTGTGTCCGTTCTCTAGGTTTCCGGTACGTGTTATAACTGTAGTAATATTCCCTTCAACCTGGAGAGTTGGGACCCATGGAATGGGTGCCATGCATTATTACTTTAAAGGGTCTGCATTTGCTCACCAAATCTCACCAATCGTCTCAGTCCCAAGTGTCCAGCCTTATGCCACATCCAGCTGTCATTGTAGATAGGGTCATTCCAGGGTTCATCAGAGACCCTGAAGGAATTGTAAAGAATTTCCCAGTTTTTTTGTTTTGTATTTGAAATTCCTTTTTATTGTGGGTTTGAGCTGATTCTCTCTGCCATGTTTATGCCAGTCTAGACACACTTGATTCCCTTACGGAGACCTATCAATCCATAGGTTTTAAGATTCTTACTAGTCAGATATATTCCTCTGCGGGAAATATGGGGTTTTGAGTCCCTTTCACTGAGGAAGGTGTAGGTCTTGTCTATTCCATAGTTGGTTTTTGGAACGGTACCTGTTCTTATATCAAACTCTGGTTTTATGCATCACTCCACTTCTCCTTCCCCCTTAAGTAGGCATAAGAGTGTTTTCTAAATGTGAGACACTGTTCTCTTTCCTAACTCAGTTCAAGTGTAGCCATGTTTACAGGATCTTCATATGTGATATCTTATGATAAGTTTCTTTTTCTCTGTGACTTATTTCACTTAGAATCATCGTACCTGAATCTACCCATTTTGCTGCTACTGGTCTTATGACATTGATTTCATGGCTGAGGGATATTCCATCGTACGTAAGTACCACAATTTTTTGAACCATTTTTATATTTCCTGGGATATTTAAGGTGTACCCAAGTTGAGGTCCTTGTAAGCAGTGCAGCCCTAAATTTTGGGGTGGCTCTGTCTTATTGATTTTCAGTTTTCCCAAGGTATATTCCCTAGACTGGAAGTGCCCTTGGCTCTGTAGTTCTGTTGTTTACTTGTTTTAGGGAACACAATGCACTCCTCCAGAGAGGCAGTTGGCAATTTACATCCCGCCCATCAGCATAACAAGGCTCCCTGTTCTCCAGGGCCTGTCTTGCCTTTCTGGTTTTTACACATTTTGTGGATGTCCCTTTTGACCGGTGGGAAGTGATACTTCTTTGTAGTGCAGATTTGCATTGCCCGCTTGCTTGCTTGGCCAAAAAGGGCGTATGCGTTTTCTCCTGAATATATTCAGGAGAAAACGCATACGCCCTTTTTGGCCAAGTGCATCATTGTCGAAGTTGTGCCCCTCTTCCTGTGCTTTAAAGGCGATTCCAACGTACCTCTTGAAATCTGTTTCCTGCTATTCTGCCTCGCTCTCAAGTCCGCCTCGTTGCCTTCCCTCAACAGATTTTTCAACGATAGTTGTCCTTTATTACTCAGCCAGTTTGTGAGTTGCTGTGCCCCTGAGCTCCATTTTTCAACTCGTTTTGGTGAGCTGACCGCAAGTCCAAAATTGTGGTTCAAGACGTATACTGGTTCCCGGTGGGGGGCTGAGACTTTGTTTAATTCTTCTTCCTGCTGGGAAATTTCAGTGATATGTGCCCGTCGAAATGCCTAACAGCTAATTTCTCATTGGTTCTCCCTCTTCCTTTTCATCCTCTGCCAAATTGGCAACCTGTGCGAACCAGGAGGTTAAAGGGGCAGTCTCTCCAAGTTGGGAGGTTGATAGTAAAGCAGATGGAAAATCAAACCGGAGCACCAGGAGAGGGACTATTCGTTGAGTTTTAGAAACCTTTCGTATTCACAGTGTGTCCATTCTCTAGGTTTCCGGTACATGTTATAACTGTAGTAATATTCCCTTCAACCTGGAGAGTTGGGACCCTTGGAATGGGTGCCATGCATTATTGCTTTAAAGGGTCTGCATTTGCTCACCAAATCTCACCAATCGTCTCAGTCCCAAGTGTTCAGCCTTATGCCACATCCAGCTGTTGTTGTAGATAGGGTCATTCCAGGGTTCATCAGAGACCCTGAAGGAATTGTAAAGAATTTCCCAGTTTTTTTGTTTTGTTTTTGAAATTCCTTTTTATAGTGGGTTTGAGCTGATTCTCGCTGCCATGTTTATGCCAGTCTAGACACACTTGATTCCCTTATGCAGACATATCAATACATAGGTTTTAAGATTCTTACTCGTCAGATATATTCCTCTGAGGGAAATATGGGGTTTTGAGTCCCTTTCACTGGGGAAGGTGTAGGTCTTGTCTATTCCATAGTTGGTTTTTGGAACGGTACCTGTGCTTATATCAAACTCTGGTTTTATGCATCACCCCACCTCTCCTTCCCCCTTAAGCAGGCATAAGTGTGTTTTCAAAATGTGAGACATTCTTCTCTTTCCTATCTCAGTTCAAGTGTAGCCATGTTTACAGGATCTTCATAAGTGATATCTTATGATAAGTTTCTTTTTCTGTGTGACTTATTTCACTTAGAATCATCGTACCTGAATCCACCCATTTTGCTGCTACTGGTCTTATGACATTGATTTCATGGCTGAGGGATATTCCATCCTACGTAAGTACCACAATTTTTTGAACCATTTTTATATTTCCTGGGATATTTAAGGTGTACCCAAGTTGAGGTCCTTGTAAGCAGTGCAGCCCTAAATTTTGGGGTGGCTCTGTCTTATTGATTTTCAGTTTTCCCAAGGTATATTCCCTAGACTGGAAGTGCCCTTGGCTCTGTAGCTCTGTTCTTTACTTGTTTTAGGGAACACAATGCACTCCTCCAGAGAGGCAGTTGGCAATTTACATCCCGCCCATCAGCATAACAAGGCTCCCTGTTCTCCAGGGCCTGTCTTGCCTTTCTGGTTTTTACACATTTTGTGGATGTCCCTTTTGACCGGTGGGAAGTGATACTTCTTTGTAGTACAGATTTGCATTGCCCGCTTGCTTGCTTGGCCAAAGGAGAAAACGCATACGCCCTTTTTGGCCAAGTGCATCATTGTCGAAGTTGTGCCCCTCTTCCTGTGCTTTAAAGGCGACTCCAACGTACCTCTTGAAATCTGTTTCCTGCTATTCTGCCTCGCTTTCACGTCCGCCTCGCTGCCATCCCTCAACAGATTTTTGGACGATAGTTGTCCTTTATTACTCGGCCAGTTTGTGAATTGCTGGGCCCCTGAGCTCCATTTTTCAACTCGTTTTTGGTGAGCTGACCGCAAGTCCAAAATTTTGGTTCAGGACCTATACAGGTTCCTGGTGGGGGGCTGAGACTTTGGTTAATTCTTCTTCCTGGCGGGAAGTTAGAGTGATTTGTGCCCGACCAAATACCTAACAGCTACTCTCTCATTGGTTCTCCCTCTTCCCTTTCATCCTCTGCCAAATTGGAAACCTGTGTGAACCAGGAGGTTGAAGGGGCTGTCTCTCCAAGTTGGGAGATTGATAGTAAAGCAGATGGAAAGTCAAACCGGAGCACCAGGAGAGGGACTATTCGTTGAGTTTTAGAAACCTTTCATATTCACAGTGTGTCCGTACTCTAGGTTTCTCGTACATGTTATAACTGTAGTAATATCCCCTTCAACCTGGAGAGTTGGGACCCATGGAATGGGTGCCATGCATTATTGCTTTAAAGGGTCTGCATTTGCTCACACAATCTCACCAATCCTCTCAGTCTCAAGGGTCCAGCCTTATGCCACATCCAGCTGTCGTTGTAGATAGGGTCATTCCAGGTTTCATCAGAGACCCTGAAGGAATTTTAAAGAATTTCCCAGTTTTTTTGTTTTGTTTTTGAAATTCCTTTTTATAGTGGGTTTGAGCTGATTCTCGCTGCCATGTTTATGCCAGTCTAGACACACTTGATTCCCTTACGGAGACATATCAATACATAGGTTTTAAGATTCTTACTAGTCAGATATATTCCTCTGCGGGAAATATGGGGTTTTGAGTCCCTTTCACTGAGGAAGGTGTAGGTCTTGTCTATTCCATAGTTGGTTTTTGGAACGGTACCTGTGCTTATATGAAACTCTGGTTTTATGCATCACCCCACCTCTCCTTCCCCCTTAAGCAGGCATAAGAGTGTTTTCTAAATGTGAGACACTGTTCTCTTTCCTAACTCAGTTCAAGTGTAGCCATGTTTACAGGATCTTCATAAGTGATATCTTATGATAAGTTTCTTTCTCTGTGACTTATTTCACTTAGAATCATCGTAGCTGAATCTACCCATTTTGCTGCTACTGGTCTTATGACATTGATTTCATGGCTGAGGGATATTCCATCGTACGTAAGTACCACAATTTTTTGAACCATTTTTATATTTCCTGGGATATTTAAGGTGTACACAAGTGAGGTCCTTGTAAGCAGTGCAGCCCTAAATTTTGGGGTGGCTCTGTCTTATTGATTTTCAGTTTTCCCAAGGTATATTCCCTAGACTGGAAGTGCCCTTGGCTCTGTAGCTCTGTTCTTTACTTGTTTTAGGGAACACAATGCACTCCTCCAGAGAGGCAGTTGGCAATTTACATCCCGCCCATCAGCATAACAAGGCTCCCTGTTCTCCAGGGCCTGTCTTGCCTTTCTGGTTTTTACACATTTTGTGGATGTCCGTTTTGACCGGTGGGAAGTGATACTTCTTTGTAGTGCAGATTTGCATTGCCCGCTTGCTTGCTTGGCCAAAAAGGGCGTATGCGTTTTCTCCTGAATATATTCAGGAGAAAACGCATACGCCCTTTTTGGCCAAGTGCATCATTGTCGAAGTTGTGCCCCTCTTCCTGTGCTTTAAAGGCGATTCCAACGTACCTCTTGAAATCTGTTTCCTGCTATTCTGCCTCGCTCTCAAGTCCGCCTCGTTGCCTTCCCTCAACAGATTTTTCAACGATAGTTGTCCTTTATTACTCAGCCAGTTTGTGAGTTGCTGTGCCCCTGAGCTCCATTTTTCAACTCGTTTTGGTGAGCTGACCGCAAGTCCAAAATTGTGGTTCAAGACGTATACTGGTTCCCGGTGGGGGGCTGAGACTTTGTTTAATTCTTCTTCCTGCTGGGAAGTTAGAGTGATATGTGCCCGTCCAAATGCCTAACAGCTACTCTCTCATTGGTTCTCCCTCTTCCCTTTCATCCTCTGCGAAATTGGAAACCTGTGTGAACGAGGAGGTTGAAGGGGCTGTCTCTCCAAGTTGGGAGATTGATAGTAAAGCAGATGGAAAGTCAAACTGGAGCACCAGGAGAGGGACTATTCGTTGAGTTTTAGAAAGCTTTCATATTCACAGTGTGTCCGTTCTCTAGGTTTCTCGTACATGTTATAACTGTAGTAATATTCCCTTCAACCTGGAGAGTTGGGACCCATGGAATGGGTGCCATGCATTATTGCTTTAAAGGGCCTGCATTTGCTCACCCAATCTCACCAATCCTCTCAGTCCCAAGTGTCCAGCCTTATGCCACATCCAGCTGTCGTTGTAGATAGGGTCATTCCAGGTTTCATCAGAGTCCCTGAAGGAATTGTAAAGAATTTCCCAGTTTTTTTGTTTTGTTTTTGAAATTCCTTTTTATAGTGGGTTTGAGCTGATTCTCGCTGCCATGTTTATGCCAGTCTAGACACACCTGATTCCCTTACGGAGACATATCAATACATAGGTTTTAAGATTCTTACTAGTCAGATATATTCCTCTGCGGGAAATATGGGGTTTTGAGTCCCTTTCCCTGATGAAGGTGTAGGTCTTGTCTATTCCATAGTTGGTTTTTGGAACGGTACCTCTGCTTATATCAAACTCAGGTTTTATGCATCACCCCACCTCTCCTTCCCCCTTAAGCAGGCATAAGAGTGTTTTCTAAATGTGAGACACTGTTCTCTTTCCTAACTCAGTTCAAGTGTAGCCATGTTTACAGGATCTTCATAAGTGATATCTTATGATAAGTTTCTTTCTCTGTGACTTATTTCACTTAGAATCATCATACCTGAATCTACCCATTTTGCTGCTACTGGTCTTATGACATTGATTTCATGGCTGAGGGATATTCCATCGTACGTAAGTACCACAAATTTTTGGACCATTTTTATATTTCCTGGGATATTTAAGGTGTACCCAAGTTGAGGTCCTTGTAAGCAGTGCAGCCCTAAATTTTGGGGTGGCTCTGTCTTATTGATTTTCAGTTTTCCCAAGGTATATTCCCTAGACTGGAAGTGCCCTTGGCTCTGTAGCTCTGTTCTTTACTTGTTTTAGGGAACACAATGCACTCCTCCAGAGAGGCAGTTGGCAATTTACATCCCGCCCATCAGCATAACAAGGCTCCCTGTTCTCCAGGGCCTGTCTTGCCTTTCTGGTTTTTACACATTTTGTGGATGTCCCTTTTGACCGGTGGGAAGTGATACTTCTTTGTAGTGCAGATTTGCATTGCCCCCTTGCTTGCTTGGCCAAAAAGGGCGTATGCGTTTTCTCCTGAATATATTCAGGAGAAAACGCATACGCCCTTTTTGGCCAAGTGCATCATTGTCGAAGTTGTGCCCCTCTTCCTGTGCTTTAAAGGCGATTCCAACGTACCTCTTGAAATCTGTTTCCTGCTATTCTGCCTCACTTTCAAGTCCGCCTCGTTGCCTTCCCTCAACAGATTTCTGGATGATAGTTGTCCTTTATTACTCGGCCAGTTTGTGAATTGCTGTGCCCCTCAGCTCCATTTTTCAACTCGTTTTTGGTGAGCTGACCGCAAGTCCAAAATTTTGGTTCAGGACCTATACTGGTTCCCGGTGGGTGGCTGAGACTTTGGATAATTCTTCTTCCTGCCGGGAAATTACAGTGATATGTGCCCGTCCAAATGCCTAACAGCTACTCTCTCATTGGTTCTCCCTCTTCCCTTTCATCCTCTGCCAAATTGGCAACCTGTGCGAACCAGGAGGTTAAAGGGGCTGTCTCTCCAAGTTGGGAGGTTGATAGTAAAGCAGATGGAAAGTCAAACCAGAAAACCAGGATAGGGACTATTCGTTGAGTTTTAGAAACCTTTTGTATTCACAGTGTGTCCGTTCTCTAGGTTTCCGGTACGTGTTATAACTGTAGTAATATTCCCTTCAACCTGGAGAGTTGGGACCCATGGAATGGGTGCCATGCATTATTACTTTAAAGGGTCTGCATTTGCTCACCAAATCTCACCAATCGTCTCAGTCCCAAGTGTCCAGCCTTATGCCACAGCCAGCTGTCATTGTAGATAGTGTCATTCAAGGGTTCATCAGAGACCCTGAAGGAATTGTAAAGAATTTCCCAGTTTTTTTGTTTTGTTTTTGAAATTCCTTTTTATAGTGGGTTTGAGCTGATTCTCGCTGCCATGTTTATGCCAGTCTAGACACACTTGATTCCCTTACAGAGACATATCAATACATAGGTTTTAAGATTCTTACTAGTCAGATATATTCCTCTGCGGGAAATATGGGGTTTTTAGTCCCTTTCACTGAGGAAGGTGTAGGTCTTGTCTATTCCATAGTTGGTTTTTGGAACGGTACCTGTGCTTATATCAAACTCTGGGTTTATGCATCACCCCACCTCTCCTTCCCCCTTAAGTAGGCATAAGAGTGTTTTCTAAATGTGAGACACTGTACTCTTTCCTAACTCAGTTCAAGTGTAGCCATGTTTACATGATCTTCATATGTGATATCTTATGATAAGTTTCTTTCTCTGTGACTTATTTCACTTAGAATCATCGTACCTGAATCTACCCATTTTGCTGCTACTGGTCTTATGACATTGATTTCATGGCTGAGGGATATTCCATCGTACGTAAGTACCACAATTTTTTGAACCATTTTTATATTTCCTGGGATATTTAAGGTGTACCCAAGTGAGGTCCTTGTAAGCAGTGCAGCCCTAAATTTTGGGGTGGCTCTGTCTTATTGATTTTCAGTTTTCCCAAGGTATATTCCCTAGACTGGAAGTGCCCTTGGCTCTGTAGCTCTGTTCTTTACTTGTTTTAGGGAACACAATGCACTCCTCCAGAGAGGCAGTTGGCAATTTACATCCCGTCCATCAGCATAACAAGGCTCCCTGTTCTCCAGGGCCTGTCTTGCCTTTCTGGTTTTTACACATTTTGTGGATGTCCCTTTTGACCGGTGGGAAGTGATACTTCTTTGTAGTGCAGATTTGCATTGCCCGCTTGCTTGCTTGGCCAAAAAGGGCGTATGCGTTTTCTCCTGAATATATTCAGGAGAAAACGCATACGCCCTTTTTGGCCAAGTGCATCATTGTCGAAGTTGTGCCCCTCTTCCTGTGCTTTAAAGGCGATTCCAACGTACCTCTTGAAATCTGTTTCCTGCTATTCTGCCTCACTTTCAAGTCCGCCTCGTTGCCTTCCCTCAACAGATTTCTGGATGATAGTTGTCCTTTATTACTCGGCCAGTTTTTGAATTGCTGTGCCCCTCAGCTCCATTTTTCAACTCGTTTTTGGTGAGCTTACCGCAAGGCCAAAATTTTGGTTCAGGACCTATACTGGTTCCCGGTGGGTGGCTGAGACTTTGGTTAATTCTTCTTCCTGCTGGGAAATTACAGTGATATGTGCCCGTCGAAATGCCTAACAGCTAATTTCTCATTGGTTCTCCCTCTTCCTTTTCATCCTCTGCCAAATTGGCAACCTGTGCGAACCAGGAGGTTAAAGGGGCAGTCTCTCCAAGTTGGGAGGTTGATAGTAAAGCAGATGGAAAATCAAACCGGAGCACCAGGAGAGGGACTATTCGTTGAGTTTTAGAAACCTTTCGTATTCACAGTGTGTCCATTCTCTAGGTTTCCGGTACATGTTATAACTGTAGTAATATTCCCTTCAACCTGGAGAGTTGGGACCCTTGGAATGGGTGCCATGCATTATTGCTTTAAAGGGTCTGCATTTGCTCACCAAATCTCACCAATCGTCTCAGTCCCAAGTGTTCAGCCTTATGCCACATCCAGCTGTCGTTGTAGATAGGGTCATTCCAGGGTTCATCAGAGACCCTGAAGGAATTGTAAAGAATTTCCCAGTTTTTTTGTTTTGTTTTTGAAATTCCTTTTTATAGTGGGTTTGAGCTGATTCTCGCTGCCATGTTTATGCCAGTCTAGACACACTTGATTCCCTTATGCAGACATATCAATACATAGGTTTTAAGATTCTTACTCGTCAGATATATTCCTCTGAGGGAAATATGGGGTTTTGAGTCCCTTTCACTGGGGAAGGTGTAGGTCTTGTCTATTCCATAGTTGGTTTCTGGAACGGTACCTGTGCTTATATCAAACTCTGGTTTTATGCATCACCCCACCTCTCCTTCCCCCTTAAGCAGGCATAAGTGTGTTTTCAAAATGTGAGACATTCTTCTCTTTCCTATCTCAGTTCAAGTGTAGCCATGTTTACAGGATCTTCATAAGTGATATCTTATGATAAGTTTCTTTTTCTGTGTGACTTATTTCACTTAGAATCATCGTACCTGAATCCACCCATTTTGCTGCTACTGGTCTTATGACATTGATTTCATGGCTGAGGGATATTCCATCCTACGTAAGTACCACAATTTTTTGAACCATTTTTATATTTCCTGGGATATTTAAGGTGTACCCAAGTTGAGGTCCTTGTAAGCAGTGCAGCCCTAAATTTTGGGGTGGCTCTGTCTTATTGATTTTCAGTTTTCCCAAGGTATATTCCCTAGACTGGAAGTGCCCTTGGCTCTGTAGCTCTGTTCTTTACTTGTTTTAGGGAACACAATGCACTCCTCCAGAGAGGCAGTTGGCAATTTACATCCCGCCCATCAGCATAACAAGGCTCCCTGTTCTCCAGGGCCTGTCTTGCCTTTCTGGTTTTTACACATTTTGTGGATGTCCCTTTTGACCGGTGGGAAGTGATACTTCTTTGTAGTACAGATTTGCATTGCCCGCTTGCTTGCTTGGCCAAAGGAGAAAACGCATACGCCCTTTTTGGCCAAGTGCATCATTGTCGAAGTTGTGCCCCTCTTCCTGTGCTTTAAAGGCGACTCCAACGTACCTCTTGAAATCTGTTTCCTGCTATTCTGCCTCGCTTTCACGTCCGCCTCGCTGCCTTCCCTCAACAGATTTTTGGACGATAGTTGTCCTTTATTACTCGGCCAGTTTGTGAATTGCTGGGCCCCTGAGCTCCATTTTTCAACTCGTTTTTGGTGAGCTGACCGCAAGTCCAAAATTTTGGTTCAGGACCTATACAGGTTCCTGGTGGGGGGCTGAGACTTTGGTTAATTCTTCTTCCTGCCGGGAAGTTAGAGTGATTTGTGCCCGACCAAATACCTAACAGCTACTCTCTCATTGGTTCTCCCTCTTCCCTTTCATCCTCTGCCAAATTGGAAACCTGTGTGAACCAGGAGGTTGAAGGGGCTGTCTCTCCAAGTTGGGAGATTGATAGTAAAGCAGATGGAAAGTCAAACCGGAGCACCAGGAGAGGGACTATTCGTTGAGTTTTAGAAACCTTTCATATTCACAGTGTGTCCGTACTCTAGGTTTCTCGTACATGTTATAACTGTAGTAATATCCCCTTCAACCTGGAGAGTTGGGACCCATGGAATGGGTGCCATGCATTATTGCTTTAAAGGGTCTGCATTTGCTCACACAATCTCACCAATCCTCTCAGTCTCAAGGGTCCAGCCTTATGCCACATCCAGCTGTCGTTGTAGATAGGGTCATTCCAGGTTTCATCAGAGACCCTGAAGGAATTTTAAAGAATTTCCCAGTTTTTTTGTTTTGTTTTTGAAATTCCTTTTTATAGTGGGTTTGAGCTGATTCTCGCTGCCATGTTTATGCCAGTCTAGACACACTTGATTCCCTTACGGAGACATATCAATACATAGGTTTTAAGATTCTTACTAGTCAGATATATTCCTCTGCGGGAAATATGGGGTTTTGAGTCCCTTTCACTGAGGAAGGTGTAGGTCTTGTCTATTCCATAGTTGGTTTTTGGAACGGTACCTGTGCTTATATGAAACTCTGGTTTTATGCATCACCCCACCTCTCCTTCCCCCTTAAGCAGGCATAAGAGTGTTTTCTAAATGTGAGACACTGTTCTCTTTCCTAACTCAGTTCAAGTGTAGCCATGTTTACAGGATCTTCATAAGTGATACCTTATGATAAGTTTCTTTCTCTGTGACTTATTTCACTTAGAATCATCGTAGCTGAATCTACCCATTTTGCTGCTACTGGTCTTATGACATTGATTTCATGGCTGAGGGATATTCCATCGTACGTAAGTACCACAATTTTTTGAACCATTTTTATATTTCCTGGGATATTTAAGGTGTACACAAGTGAGGTCCTTGTAAGCAGTGCAGCCCTAAATTTTGGGGTGGCTCTGTCTTATTGATTTTCAGTTTTCCCAAGGTATATTCCCTAGACTGGAAGTGCCCTTGGCTCTGTAGCTCTGTTCTTTACTTGTTTTAGGGAACACAATGCACTCCTCCAGAGAGGCAGTTGGCAATTTACATCCCGCCCATCAGCATAACAAGGCTCCCTCTTATCCAGGGCCTGTCTTGCCTTTCTGGTTTTTACACATTTTGTGGATGTCCCTTTTGACCGGTGGGAAGTGATACTTCTTTGTAGTGCAGATTTGCATTGCCCGCTTGCTTGCTTGGCCAAAAAGGGCGTATGCGTTTTCTCCTGAATATATTCAGGAGAATACGCATACGCACTTTTTGGCCAAGTGCATCATTGTCGAAGTTGTGCCCCTCTTCCTGTGCTTTAAAGGCGATTCCAACGTACCTCTTGAAATCTGTTTCCTGCTATTCTGCCTCGCTCTCAAGTCCGCCTCGTTGCCTTCCCTCAACAGATTTTTCAACGATAGTTGTCCTTTATTACTCAGCCAGTTTGTGAGTTGCTGTGCCCCTGAGCTCCATTTTTCAACTCGTTTTGGTGAGCTGACCGCAAGTCCAAAATTGTGGTTCAAGACGTATACTGGTTCCCGGTGGGGGGCTGAGACTTTGTTTAATTCTTCTTCCTGCTGGGAAGTTAGAGTGATATGTGCCCGTCCAAATGCCTAACAGCTACTCTCTCATTGGTTCTCCCTCTTCCCTTTCATCCTCTGCGAAATTGGAAACCTGTGTGAACGAGGAGGTTGAAGGGGCTGTCTCTCCAAGTTGGGAGATTGATAGTAAAGCAGATGGAAAGTCAAACTGGAGCACCAGGAGAGGGACTATTCGTTGAGTTTTAGAAAGCTTTCATATTCACAGTGTGTCCGTTCTCTAGGTTTCTCGTACATGTTATAACTGTAGTAATATTCCCTTCAACCTGGAGAGTTGGGACCCATGGAATGGGTGCCATGCATTATTGCTTTAAAGGGCCTGCATTTGCTCACCCAATCTCACCAATCCTCTCAGTCCCAAGTGTCCAGCCTTATGCCACATCCAGCTGTCGTTGTAGATAGGGTCATTCCAGGTTTCATCAGAGTCCCTGAAGGAATTGTAAAGAATTTCCCAGTTTTTTTGTTTTGTTTTTGAAATTCCTTTTTATAGTGGTTTGAGCTGATTCTCGCTGCCATGTTTATGCCAGTCTAGACACACCTGATTCCCTTACGGAGACATATCAATACATAGGTTTTAAGATTCTTACTAGTCAGATATATTCCTCTGCGGGAAATATGGGGTTTTGAGTCCCTTTCCCTGATGAAGGTGTAGGTCTTGTCTATTCCATAGTTGGTTTTTGGAACGGTACCTGTGCTTATATCAAACTCAGGTTTTATGCATCACCCCACCTCTCCTTCCCCCTTAAGCAGGCATAAGAGTGTTTTCTAAATGTGAGACACTGTTCTCTTTCCTAACTCAGTTCAAGTGTAGCCATGTTTACAGGATCTTCATAAGTGATATCTTATGATAAGTTTCTTTCTCTGTGACTTATTTCACTTAGAATCATCATACCTGAATCTACCCATTTTGCTGCTACTGGTCTTATGACATTGATTTCATGGCTGAGGGATATTCCATCGTACGTAAGTACCACAAATTTTTGAACCATTTTTATATTTCCTGGGATATTTAAGGTGTACCCAAGTTGAGGTCCTTGTAAGCAGTGCAGCCCTAAATTTTGGGGTGGCTCTGTCTTATTGATTTTCAGTTTTCCCAAGGTATATTCCCTAGACTGGAAGTGCCCTTGGCTCTGTAGCTCTGTTCTTTACTTGTTTTAGGGAACACAATGCACTCCTCCAGAGAGGCAGTTGGCAATTTACATCCCGCCCATCAGCATAACAAGGCTCCCTGTTCTCCAGGGCCTGTCTTGCCTTTCTGGTTTTTACACATTTTGTGGATGTCCCTTTTGACCGGTGGGAAGTGATACTTCTTTGTAGTGCAGATTTGCATTGCCCGCTTGCTTGCTTGGCCAAAAAGGGCGTATGCGTTTTCTCCTGAATATATTCAGGAGAAAACGCATACGCCCTTTTTGGCCAAGTGCATCATTGTCGAAGTTGTGCCCCTCTTCCTGTGCTTTAAAGGCGATTCCAACGTACCTCTTGAAATCTGTTTCCTGCTATTCTGCCTCACTTTCAAGTCCGCCTCGTTGCCTTCCCTCAACAGATTTCTGGATGATAGTTGTCCTTTATTACTCGGCCAGTTTGTGAATTGCTGTGCCCCTCAGCTCCATTTTTCAACTCGTTTTTGGTGAGCTGACCGCAAGTCCAAAATTTTGGTTCAGGACCTATACTGGTTCCCGGTGGGTGGCTGAGACTTTGGATAATTCTTCTTCCTGCCGGGAAATTACAGTGATATGTGCCCGTCCAAATGCCTAACAGCTACTCTCTCATTGGTTCTCCCTCTTCCCTTTCATCCTCTGCCAAATTGGCAACCTGTGCGAACCAGGAGGTTAAAGGGGCTGTCTCTCCAAGTTGGGAGGTTGATAGTAAAGCAGATGGAAAGTCAAACCAGAGCACCAGGATAGGGACTATTCGTTGAGTTTTAGAAACCTTTTGTATTCACAGTGTGTCCGTTCTCTAGGTTTCCGGTACGTGTTATAACTGTAGTAATATTCCCTTCAACCTGGAGAGTTGGGACCCATGGAATGGGTGCCATGCATTATTACTTTAAAGGGTCTGCATTTGCTCACCAAATCTCACCAATCGTCTCAGTCCCAAGTGTCCAGCCTTATGCCACAGCCAGCTGTCATTGTAGATAGTGTCATTCAAGGGTTCATCAGAGACCCTGAAGGAATTGTAAAGAATTTCCCAGTTTTTTTGTTTTGTTTTTGAAATTCCTTTTTATAGTGGGTTTGAGCTGATTCTCGCTGCCATGTTTATGCCAGTCTAGACACACTTGATTCCCTTACAGAGACATATCAATACATAGGTTTTAAGATTCTTACTAGTCAGATATATTCCTCTGCGGGAAATATGGGGTTTTTAGTCCCTTTCACTGAGGAAGGTGTAGGTCTTGTCTATTCCATAGTTGGTTTTTGGAACGGTACCTGTGCTTATATCAAACTCTGGGTTTATGCATCACCCCACCTCTCCTTCCCCCTTAAGTAGGCATAAGAGTGTTTTCTAAATGTGAGACACTGTACTCTTTCCTAACTCAGTTCAAGTGTAGCCATGTTTACATGATCTTCATATGTGATATCTTATGATAAGTTTCTTTCTCTGTGACTTATTTCACTTAGAATCATCGTACCTGAATCTACCCATTTTGCTGCTACTGGTCTTATGACATTGATTTCATGGCTGAGGGATATTCCATCGTACGTAAGTACCACAATTTTTTGAACCATTTTTATATTTCCTGGGATATTTAAGGTGTACCCAAGTGAGGTCCTTGTAAGCAGTGCAGCCCTAAATTTTGGGGTGGCTCTGTCTTATTGATTTTCAGTTTTCCCAAGGTATATTCCCTAGACTGGAAGTGCCCTTGGCTCTGTAGCTCTGTTCTTTACTTGTTTTAGGGAACACAATGCACTCCTCCAGAGAGGCAGTTGGCAATTTACATCCCGTCCATCAGCATAACAAGGCTCCCTGTTCTCCAGGGCCTGTCTTGCCTTTCTGGTTTTTACACATTTTGTGGATGTCCCTTTTGACCGGTGGGAAGTGATACTTCTTTGTAGTGCAGATTTGCATTGCCCACTTGCTTGCTAGTCCAAAAAGGGCGTATGCGTTTTCTCCTGAATATATTCAGGAGAAAACGCATACGCCCTTTTTGGCCAAGTGCATCATTGTCGAAGTTGTGCCCCTCTTCCTGTGCTTTAATGGCGATTCCAACGTACCTCTTGAAATCTGTTTCCTGCTATTCTGCCTCGCTTTCAAGTCCGCCTCGTTGCCTTCCATCAACAGATTTTTGGACGATAGTTGTCCTTTATTACTCGGCCAGTTTGTGAATTCCTGTGCCCATGAGCTCCATTTTTCAACTCGTTTTTGGTGAGCTTACCGCAAGGCCAAAATTTTGGTTCAGGACCTATACTGGTTCCCGGTGGGTGGCTGAGACTTTGGTTAATTCTTCTTCCTGCTGGGAAATTACAGTGATATGTGCCCGTCGAAATGCCTAACAGCTAATTTCTCATTGGTTCTCCCTCTTCCTTTTCATCCTCTGCCAAATTGGCAACCTGTGCGAACCAGGAGGTTAAAGGGGCAGTCTCTCCAAGTTGGGAGGTTGATAGTAAAGCAGATGGAAAATCAAACCGGAGCACCAGGAGAGGGACTATTCGTTGAGTTTTAGAAACCTTTCGTATTCACAGTGTGTCCATTCTCTAGGTTTCCGGTACATGTTATAACTGTAGTAATATTCCCTTCAACCTGGAGAGTTGGGACCCTTGGAATGGGTGCCATGCATTATTGCTTTAAAGGGTCTGCATTTGCTCACCAAATCTCACCAATCGTCTCAGTCCCAAGTGTTCAGCCTTATGCCACATCCAGCTGTCGTTGTAGATAGGGTCATTCCAGGGTTCATCAGAGACCCTGAAGGAATTGTAAAGAATTTCCCAGTTTTTTTGTTTTGTTTTTGAAATTCCTTTTTATAGTGGGTTTGAGCTGATTCTCGCTGCCATGTTTATGCCAGTCTAGACACACTTGATTCCCTTATGCAGACATATCAATACATAGGTTTTAAGATTCTTACTCGTCAGATATATTTCTCTGAGGGAAATATGGGGTTTTGAGTCCCTTTCACTGGGGAAGGTGTAGGTCTTGTCTATTCCATAGTTGGTTTTTGGAACGGTACCTGTGCTTATATCAAACTCTGGTTTTATGCATCACCCCACCTCTCCTTCCCCCTTAAGCAGGCATAAGTGTGTTTTCAAAATGTGAGACATTCTTCTCTTTCCTATCTCAGTTCAAGTGTAGCCATGTTTACAGGATCTTCATAAGTGATATCTTATGATAAGTTTCTTTTTCTGTGTGACTTATTTCACTTAGAATCATCGTACCTGAATCCACCCATTTTGCTGCTACTGGTCTTATGACATTGATTTCATGGCTGAGGGATATTCCATCCTACGTAAGTACCACAATTTTTTGAACCATTTTTATATTTCCTGTGATATTTAAGGTGTACCCAAGTTGAGGTCCTTGTAAGCAGTGCAGCCCTAAATTTTGGGGTGGCTCTGTCTTATTGATTTTCAGTTTTCCCAAGGTATATTCCCTAGACTGGAAGTGCCCTTGGCTCTGTAGCTCTGTTCTTTACTTGTTTTAGGGAACACAATGCACTCCTCCAGAGAGGCAGTTGGCAATTTACATCCCGCCCATCAGCATAACAAGGCTCCCTGTTCTCCAGGGCCTGTCTTGCCTTTCTGGTTTTTACACATTTTGTGGATGTCCCTTTTGACCGGTGGGAAGTGATACTTCTTTGTAGTACAGATTTGCATTGCCCGCTTGCTTGCTTGGCCAAAGGAGAAAACGCATACGCCCTTTTTGGCCAAGTGCATCATTGTCGAAGTTGTGCCCCTCTTCCTGTGCTTTAAAGGCGACTCCAACGTACCTCTTGAAATCTGTTTCCTGCTATTCTGCCTCGCTTTCACGTCCGCCTCGCTGCCTTCCCTCAACAGATTTTTGGACGATAGTTGTCCTTTATTACTCGGCCAGTTTGTGAATTGCTGGGCCCCTGAGCTCCATTTTTCAACTCGTTTTTGGTGAGCTGACCGCAAGTCCAAAATTTTGGTTCAGGACCTATACAGGTTCCTGGTGGGGGGCTGAGACTTTGGTTAATTCTTCTTCCTGCCGGGAAGTTAGAGTGATTTGTGCCCGACCAAATACCTAACAGCTACTCTCTCATTGGTTCTCCCTCTTCCCTTTCATCCTCTGCCAAATTGGAAACCTGTGTGAACCAGGAGGTTGAAGGGGCTGTCTCTCCAAGTTGGGAGATTGATAGTAAAGCAGATGGAAAGTCAAACCGGAGCACCAGGAGAGGGACTATTCGTTGAGTTTTAGAAACCTTTCATATTCACAGTGTGTCCGTACTCTAGGTTTCTCGTACATGTTATAACTGTAGTAATATCCCCTTCAACCTGGAGAGTTGGGACCCATGGAATGGGTGCCATGCATTATTGCTTTAAAGGGTCTGCATTTGCTCACACAATCTCACCAATCCTCTCAGTCTCAAGGGTCCAGCCTTATGCCACATCCAGCTGTCGTTGTAGATAGGGTCATTCCAGGTTTCATCAGAGACCCTGAAGGAATTTTAAAGAATTTCCCAGTTTTTTTGTTTTGTTTTTGAAATTCCTTTTTATAGTGGGTTTGAGCTGATTCTCGCTGCCATGTTTATGCCAGTCTAGACACACTTGATTCCCTTACGGAGACATATCAATACATAGGTTTTAAGATTCTTACTAGTCAGATATATTCCTCTGCGGGAAATATGGGGTTTTGAGTCCCTTTCACTGAGGAAGGTGTAGGTCTTGTCTATTCCATAGTTGGTTTTTGGAACGGTACCTGTGCTTATATGAAACTCTGGTTTTATGCATCACCCCACCTCTCCTTCCCCCTTAAGCAGGCATAAGAGTGTTTTCTAAATGTGAGACACTGTTCTCTTTCCTAACTCAGTTCAAGTGTAGCCATGTTTACAGGATCTTCATAAGTGATACCTTATGATAAGTTTCTTTCTCTGTAACTTATTTCACTTAGAATCATCGTAGCTGAATCTACCCATTTTGCTGCTACTGGTCTTATGACATTGATTTCATGGCTGAGGGATATTCCATCGTACGTAAGTACCACAATTTTTTGAACCATTTTTATATTTCCTGGGATATTTAAGTTGTACACAAGTGAGGTCCTTGTAAGCAGTGCAGCCCTAAATTTTGGGGTGGCTCTGTCTTATTGATTTTCAGTTTTCCCAAGGTATATTCCCTAGACTGGAAGTGCCCTTGGCTCTGTAGCTCTGTTCTTTACTTGTTTTAGGGAACACAATGCACTCCTCCAGAGAGGCAGTTGGCAATTTACATCCCGCCCATCAGCATAACAAGGCTCCCTGTTCTCCAGGGCCTGTCTTGCCTTTCTGGTTTTTACACATTTTGTGCATGTCCCTTTTGACCGGTGGGAAGTGATACTTCTTTGTAGTGCAGATTTGCATTGCCCGCTTGCTTGCTTGGCCAAAAAGGACGTATGCGTTTTCTCCTGAATATATTCAGGAGAAAACGCATACGCCCTTTTTGGCCAAGTGCATCATTGTCGAAGTTGTGCCCCTCTTCCTGTGCTTTAATGGCGATTCCAACGTACATCTTGAAATCTGTTTCCTGCTATTCTGCCTCGCTTTCAAGTCTGCCTCGTTGCCTTCCCTCAACAGATTTTTGGACGATAGTTGTCCTTTATTACTCGGCCAGTTTGTGAATTGCTGTGCCCCTGAGCTCCATTTTTCAACTCGTTTTTGGTGAGCTGACCGCAAGTCCAAAATTTTGGTTCAGGACCTATACTGGTTCCCGGTGGGTGGCTGAGACTTTGGTTAATTCTTCTTCCTGCCGGGAAATTACAGTGATATGTGCCCGTCCAAATGCCTAACAGCTAATTTCTCATTGGTTCTCCCTCTTCCTTTTCATCCTCTGCCAAATTGGCAACCTGTGCGAACCAGGAGGTTAAATGGGCTGTCTCTCCAAGTTGGGAGGTTGATAGTAAAGCAGATGGAAAGTTAAACCGGAGCACCAGGATAGGGACTATTCGTTTAGTTTTAGAAACCTTTCGTATTCACAGTGTGTCCGTTCTCTAGGTTTCCGGTACATGTTATAACTGTAGTAATATTCCCTTCAACCTGGAGAGTTGGGACCCATGGAATGGGTGCCATGCATTATTGCTTTAAAGGGTCTGCATTTGCTCACCAAATCTCACCAATCGTCTAAGTCCCAGGTTTCCAGCCTTATGCCACATCCAGCTGTCGTTTTAGATAGGGTCATTCCAGGGTTCATCAGAGACCCTGAAGGAATTGTAAAGAATTTCCCAGTTTTTTTGTTTTGTTTTTGAAATTCCTTTTTATAGTGGGTTTGAGCTGATTCTCGCTGCCATGTTTATGCCAGTCTAGACACACTTGATTCCCTTACGGAGACATATCAATACATAGGTTTTAAGATTCTTACTAGTCAGATATATTCCTCTGCGGGAAATATGGGGTTTTGAGTCCCTTTCACTGAGGAAGGTGCAGGTCTTGTCTATTCCATAGTTGGTTTTTGGAACGGTAACTGTGCTTATATCAAACTCTGGGTTTATGCATCATCCCACCTCTCCTTCCCCCTTAAGCAGGCATAAGAGTGTTTTCTAAATGTGTGACACTGTTCTCTTTCCTAACTCAGTTCAAGTGTAGCCATGTTTACAGGATCTTCATAAGTGATATCTTATGATAAGTTTCTTTTTCTCTGTGACTTATTTCACTTAGAATCATCGTAGCTGAAACTACCCATTTTGCTGCTACTGGTCTTATGACATTGATTTCATGGCTGAGGGATATTCCATCGTACATAAGTACCCCAATTTTTTGAACCATTTTTATATTTCCTGGGATATTTAAGGTGTACCCAAGTTGAGGTCCTTGTAAGCAGTGCAGCCCTAAATTTTGGGGTGGCTCTGTCTTATTGATTTTCAGTTTTCCCAAGGTATATTCCCTAGACTGGAAGTGCCCTTGGCTCTGTAGCTCAGTTCTTTACTTGTTTTAGGGAACACAATGCACTCCTCCAGAGAGGCAGTTGGCAATTTACATCCCGCCCATCAGCATAACAAGGCTCCCTGTTCTCCAGGGCCTGTCTTGCCTTTCTGGTTTTTACACATTTTGTGGATGTCCCTTTTGACCGGTGGGAAGTGATACTTCTTTGTAGTGCAGATTTGCATTGCCCGCTTGCTTGCTTGGCCAAAATGGGCGTATGCGTTTTCTCCTGAATATATTCAGGAGAAAACGCATACACCCTTTTTGGCCAAGTGCATCATTGTCGAAGTTGTGCCCCTCTTCCTGTGCTTTAAAGGCGATTCCAACGTACCTCTTGAAATCTGTTTCCTGCTATTCTGCCTCGCTTTCAAGTCCGCCTCGTTGTCTTCCCTCAACAGGTTTTTTGATGATAGTTGTCCTTTATTACTCGGCCAGTTTGTGAATTGCTGTGCCCCTGAGCTCCATTTTTCAACTCGTTTTTGGTGAGCTGACCGCAAGTCCAACATTTTGGTTCAGGACCTATACTGGTTCCCGGTGGGGGGCTGAGACTTTGTTTAATTCTTCTTCCTGCCGGGAACTTAGTGTGATATGTGCCCGTCCAAATGCCTAACAGCTACTCTCTCATTGGTTCTCCCTCTTCCCTTTCATCCTCTGCGAAATTGGAAACCTGTGTGAACGAGGAGGTTGAAGGGGCTGTCTCTCCAAGTTGGGAGATTGATAGTAAAGCAGATGGAAAGTCAAACTGGAGCACCAGGAGAGGGACTATTCTTTGAGTTTTAGAAAGCTTTCATATTCACAGTGTGTCCGTTCTCTAGGTTTCTCGTACATGTTATAACTGTAGTAATATTCCCTTCAACCTGGAGAGTTGGGACCCATGGAATGGGTGCCATGCATTATTGCTTTAAAGGGCCTGCATTTGCTCACCCAATCTCACCAATCCTCTCAGTCCCAAGTGTCCAGCCTTATGCCACATCCATCTGTCGTTGTAGATATTGTCATTCCAGGTTTCATCAGAGACCCTGAAGGAATTGTAAAGAATTTCCCAGTTTTTTTGTTTTGTTTTTGAAATTCCTTTTTATAGTGGGTTTGAGCTGATTCTCGCTGCCATGTTTATGCCAGTCTAGACACACCTGATTCCCTTACGGAGACATATCAATACATAGGTTTTAAGATTCTTACTAGTCAGATATATTCCTCTGCTTGAAATATGGGGTTTTGAGTCCCTTTCCCTGAAGAAGGTGTAGGTCTTGTCTATTCCATAGTTGGTTTTTGGAACGGTACCTGTGCTTATATCAAACTCAGGTTTTATGCATCACCCCACCTCTCCTTCCCCCTTAAGCAGGCATAAGAGTTTTTTCTAAATGTGAGACACTGTTCTCTTTCCTAACTCAGTTCAAGTGTAGCCATGTTTACAGGATCTTCATAAGTGATATCTTATGATAAGTTTCTTTTTCTCTGTGACTTATTTCACTTAGAATCATCGTACCTGAATCTACCCATTTTGCTGCTACTGGTCTTATGACATTGATTTCATGGCTGAGGGATATTCCATCGTACGTAAGTACCACAATTTTTTGAACCATTTTTATATTTCCTGGGATACTTAAGGTGTACCCAAGTTGAGGTCCTTGTAAGCAGTGCAGCCCTAAGTTTTGGGGTGGCTCTGTCTTATTGATTTTCAGTTTTCCCAAGGTATATTCCCTAGACTGGAAGTGCCCTTGGCTCTGTAGCTCTGTTGTTTACTTGTTTTAGGGAACACAATGCACTCCTCCAGAGAGGCAGTTGGCAATTTACATCCCGCCCATCAGCATAACAAGGCTCCCTGTTCTCCAGGGCCTGTCTTGCCTTTCTGGTTTTTACACATTTTGTGGATGTCCCTTTTGACCGGTGGGAAGTGATACTTCTTTGTAGTGCAGATTTGCATTGCCCGCTTGCTTGCTTGGCCAAAAAGGGCGTATGCGTTTTCTCCTGAATATATTCAGGAGAAAACGCATACGCCCTTTTTGGCCAAGTGCATCATTGTCGAAGTTGTGCCCCTCTTCCTGTGCTTTAAAGGCGATTCCACCGTACCTCTTGAAATCTGTTTCCTGCTATTCTGCCTCGCTTTCAAGTCCGCCTCGTTGCCTTCCCTCAACAGATTTCTGGACGATAGTTGTCCTTTATTACTCGGCCAGTTTGTGAATTGCTGTGCCCCTGAGCTCCATTTTTCAACTCGTTTTTGGTGAGCTGACCGCAAGTCCAAAATTTTGGTTCAGGACCTATACTGGTTCCCGGTGGGTGGCTGAGACTTTGGTTAATTCTTCTTCCTGCCGGGAAATTACAGTGATATGTGCCCGTCCAAATGCCTAACAGCTACTCTCTCATTGGTTCTCCCTCTTCCCTTTCATCCTCTGCCAAATTGGCAACCTGTGCGAACCAGGAGGTTAAAGGGGCTGTCTCTCCAAGTTGGGAGGTTGATAGTAAAGCATATGGAAAGTCAAACCGGAGCACCAGGATAGGGACTATTCGTTGAGTTTTAGAAACCTTTTGTATTCACAGTGTGTCCGTTCTCTAGGTTTCCGGTACGTGTTATAAGTGTAGTAATATTCCCTTCAACCTGTAGAGTTGGGACCCATGGAATGGGTGCCATGCATTATTACTTTAAAGGGTCTGCATTTGCTCACCAAATCTCACCAATCGTCTCAGTCCCAAGTGTCCAGCCTTATGCCACATCCAGCTGTCATTGTAGATAGGGTCATTCCAGGGTTCATCAGAGACCCTGAAGGAATTGTAAAGAATTTCCCAGTTTTTTTGTTTTGTTTTTGAAATTCCTTTTTATAGTGGGTTTGAGCTGATTCTCGCTGCCATGTTTATGCCAGTCTAGACACACTTGATTCCCTTACAGAGACATATCAATACATAGGTTTTAAGATTCTTACTAGTCAGATATATTCCTCTGCGGGAAATATGGGGTTTTGAGTTCCTTTCACTGAGGAAGGTGTAGGTCTTGTCTATTCCATAGTTGGTTTTTGGAACGGTACCTGTGCTTATATCAAACTCTGGGTTTATGCATCACCCCACCTCTCCTTCCCCCTTAAGTAGGCATAAGAGTGTTTTCTAAATGTGAGACACTGTTCTCTTTCCTAACTCAGTTCAAGTGTAGCCATGTTTACATGATCTTCATATGTGATATCTTATGATAAGTTTCTTTCTCTGTGACTTATTTCACTTAGAATCATCGTATCTGAATCTACCCATTTTGCTGCTACTGGTCTTATGACATTGATTTCATGGCTGAGGGATATTCCATCGTACGTAAGTACCACAATTTTTTGAACCATTTTTATATTTCCTGGGATATTTAAGGTGTACCCAAGTGAGGTCCTTGTAAGCAGTGCAGCCCTAAATTTTGGGGTGGCTCTGTCTTATTGATTTTCGGTTTTCCCAAGGTATATTCCCTAGACTGGAAGTGCCCTTGGCTCTGTAGCTCTGTTGTTTACTTGTTTTAGGGAACACAATGCACTCCTCCAGAGAGGCAGTTGGCAATTTACATCCCGCCCATCAGCATAACAAGGCTCCCTGTTCTCCAGGGCCTGTCTTGCCTTTCTGGTTTTTACACATTTTGTGGATGTCCCTTTTGACCGGTGGGAAGTGATACTTCTTTGTAGTGCAGGTTTGCATTGCCCGCTTGCTTGCTTGGCCAAAAAGGGCGTATGCGTTTTCTCCTGAATATATTCAGGAGAAAACGCATACGCCCTTTTTGGCCAAGTGCATCATTGTCGAAGTTGTGCCCCTCTTCCTGTGCTTTAATGGCGATTCCAACGTACCTCTTGAAATCTGTTTCCTGCTATTCTGCCTCGCTTTCAAGTCCGCCTCGTTGCCTTCCCTCAACAGATTTTTGGACGATAGTTGTCCTTTATTACTCGGCCAGTTTGTGAATTGCTGTGCCCCTGAGCTCCATTTTTCAACTCGTTTTTGGTGAGCTGACCGCAAGTCCAAAATTTTGGTTCAGGACCTATACTGGTTCCCGGTGGGTGGCTGAGACTTTGGTTAATTCTTCTTCCTGCCGGGAAATTACAGTGATATGTGCCCGTCCAAATGCCTAACAGCTAATTTCTCATTGGTTCTCCCTCTTCCTTTTCATCCTCTGCCAAATTGGCAACCTGTGCGAACCAGGAGGTTAAATGGGCTGTCTCTCCAAGTTGGGAGGTTGATAGTAAAGCAGATGGAAAGTTAAACCGGAGCACCAGGATAGGGACTATTCGTTTAGTTTTAGAAACCTTTCGTATTCACAGTGTGTCCGTTCTCTAGGTTTCCGGTACATGTTATAACTGTAGTAATATTCCCTTCAACCTGGAGAGTTGGGACCCATGGAATGGGTGCCATGCATTATTGCTTTAAAGGGTCTGCATTTGCTCACCAAATCTCACCAATCGTCTCAGTCCCAGGTGTCCAGCCTTATGCCACATCCAGCTGTCGTTTTAGATAGGGTCATTCCAGGGTTCATCAGAGACCCTGATGGAATTGTAAAGAATTTCCTAGTTTTTTTGTTTTGTTTTTGAAATTCCTTTTTATAGTGGGTTTGAGCTGATTCTCGCTGCCATGTTTATGCCAGTCTAGACACACTTGATTCCCTTACGGAGACATATCAATACATAGGTTTTAAGATTCTTACTAGTCAGATATATTCCTCTGCGGGAAATATGGGGTTTTGAGTCCCTTTCACTGAGGAAGGTGCAGGTCTTGTCTATTCCATAGTTGGTTTTTGGAACGGTAACTGTGCTTATATCAAACTCTGGGTTTATGCATCATCCCACCTCTCCTTCCCCCTTAAGCAGGCATAAGAGTGTTTTCTAAATGTGTGACACTGTTCTCTTTCCTAACTCAGTTCAAGTGTAGCCATGTTTACAGGATCTTCATAAGTGATATCTTATGATAAGTTTCTTTTTCTCTGTGACTTATTTCACTTAGAATCATCGTAGCTGAAACTACCCATTTTGCTGCTACTGGTCTTATGACATTGATTTCATGGCTGAGGGATATTCCATCGTACATAAGTACCCCAATTTTTTGAACCATTTTTATATTTCCTGGGATATTTAAGGTGTACCCAAGTTGAGGTCCTTGTAAGCAGTGCAGCCCTAAATTTTGGGGTGGCTCTGTCTTATTGATTTTCAGTTTTCCCAAGGTATATTCCCTAGACTGGAAGTGCCCTTGGCTCTGTAGCTCAGTTCTTTACTTGTTTTAGGGAACACAATGCACTCCTCCAGAGAGGCAGTTGGCAATTTACATCCCGCCCATCAGCATAACAAGGCTCCCTGTTCTCCAGGGCCTGTCTTGCCTTTCTGGTTTTTACACATTTTGTGGATGTCCCTTTTGACCGGTGGGAAGTGATACTTCTTTGTAGTGCAGATTTGCATTGCCCGCTTGCTTGCTTGGCCAAAATGGGCGTATGCGTTTTCTCCTGAATATATTCAGGAGAACACGCATACGCCCTTTTTGGCCAAGTGCATCATTGTCGAAGTTGTGCCCCTCTTCCTGTGCTTTAAAGGCGATTCCAACGTACCTCTTGAAATCTGTTTCCTGCTATTCTGCCTCGCTTTCAAGTCCGCCTCGTTGTCTTCCCTCAACAGGTTTTTTGATGATAGTTGTCCTTTATTACTCGGCCAGTTTGTGAATTGCTGTGCCCCTGAGCTCCATTTTTCAACTCGTTTTTGGTGAGCTGACCGCAAGTCCAACATTTTGGTTCAGGACCTATACTGGTTCCCGGTGGGGGGCTGAGACTTTGTTTAATTCTTCTTCCTGCCGGGAACTTAGTGTGATATGTGCCCGTCCAAATGCCTAACAGCTACTCTCTCATTGGTCCTCCCTCTTCCCTTTCATCCTCTGCGAAATTGGAAACCTGTGTGAACGAGGAGGTTGAAGGGGCTGTCTCTCCAAGTTGGGAGATTGATAGTAAAGCAGATGGAAAGTCAAACTGGAGCACCAGGAGAGGGACTATTCTTTGAGTTTTAGAAAGCTTTCATATTCACAGTGTGTCCGTTCTCTAGGTTTCTCGTACATGTTATAACTGTAGTAATATTCCCTTCAACCTGGAGAGTTGGGACCCATGGAATGGGTGCCATGCATTATTGCTTTAAAGGGCCTGCATTTGCTCACCCAATCTCACCAATCCTCTCAGTCCCAAGTGTCCAGCCTTATGCCACATCCATCTGTCGTTGTAGATATTGTCATTCCAGGTTTCATCAGAGACCCTGAAGGAATTGTAAAGAATTTCCCAGTTTTTTTGTTTTGTTTTTGAAATTCCTTTTTATAGTGGGTTTGAGCTGATTCTCGCTGCCATGTTTATGCCAGTCTAGACACACCTGATTCCCTTACGGAGACATATCAATACATAGGTTTTAAGATTCTTACTAGTCAGATATATTCCTCTGCTTGAAATATGGGGTTTTGAGTCCCTTTCCCTGAAGAAGGTGTAGGTCTTGTCTATTCCATAGTTGGTTTTTGGAACGGTACCTGTGCTTATATCAAACTCAGGTTTTATGCATCACCCCACCTCTCCTTCCCCCTTAAGCAGGCATAAGAGTTTTTTCTAAATGTGAGACACTGTTCTCTTTCCTAACTCAGTTCAAGTGTAGCCATGTTTACAGGATCTTCATAAGTGATATCTTATGATAAGTTTCTTTTTCTCTGTGACTTATTTCACTTAGAATCATCGTACCTGAATCTACCCATTTTGCTGCTACTGGTCTTATGACATTGATTTCATGGCTGAGGGATATTCCATCGTACGTAAGTACCACAATTTTTTGAACCATTTTTATATTTCCTGGGATACTTAAGGTGTACCCAAGTTGAGGTCCTTGTAAGCAGTGCAGCCCTAAGTTTTGGGGTGGCTCTGTCTTATTGATTTTCAGTTTTCCCAAGGTATATTCCCTAGACTGGAAGTGCCCTTGGCTCTGTAGCTCTGTTGTTTACTTGTTTTAGGGAACACAATGCACTCCTCCAGAGAGGCAGTTGGCAATTTACATCCCGCCCATCAGCATAACAAGGCTCCCTGTTCTCCAGGGCCTGTCTTGCCTTTCTGGTTTTTACACATTTTGTGGATGTCCCTTTTGACCGGTGGGAAGTGATACTTCTTTGTAGTGCAGATTTGCATTGCCCGCTTGCTTGCTTGGCCAAAAAGGGCGTATGCGTTTTCTCCTGAATATATTCAGGAGAAAACGCATACGCCCTTTTTGGCCAAGTGCATCATTGTCGAAGTTGTGCCCCTCTTCCTGTGCTTTAAAGGCGATTCCACCGTACCTCTTGAAATCTGTTTCCTGCTATTCTGCCTCGCTTTCAAGTCCGCCTCGTTGCCTTCCCTCAACAGATTTCTGGACGATAGTTGTCCTTTATTACTCGGCCAGTTTGTGAATTGCTGTGCCCCTGAGCTCCATTTTTCAACTCGTTTTTGGTGAGCTGACCGCAAGTCCAAAATTTTGGTTCAGGACCTATACTGGTTCCCGGTGGGTGGCTGAGACTTTGGTTAATTCTTCTTCCTGCCGGGAAATTACAGTGATATGTGCCCGTCCAAATGCCTAACAGCTACTCTCTCATTGGTTCTCCCTCTTCCCTTTCATCCTCTGCCAAATTGGCAACCTGTGCGAACCAGGAGGTTAAAGGGGCTGTCTCTCCAAGTTGGGAGGTTGATAGTAAAGCATATGGAAAGTCAAACCGGAGCACCAGGATAGGGACTATTCGTTGAGTTTTAGAAACCTTTTGTATTCACAGTGTGTCCGTTCTCTAGGTTTCCGGTACGTGTTATAAGTGTAGTAATATTCCCTTCAACCTGTAGAGTTGGGACCCATGGAATGGGTGCCATGCATTATTACTTTAAAGGGTCTGCATTTGCTCACCAAATCTCACCAATCGTCTCAGTCCCAAGTGTCCAGCCTTATGCCACATCCAGCTGTCATTGTAGATAGGGTCATTCCAGGGTTCATCAGAGACCCTGAAGGAATTGTAAAGAATTTCCCAGTTTTTTTGTTTTGTTTTTGAAATTCCTTTTTATAGTGGGTTTGAGCTGATTCTCGCTGCCATGTTTATGCCAGTCTAGACACACTTGATTCCCTTACAGAGACATATCAATACATAGGTTTTAAGATTCTTACTAGTCAGATATATTCCTCTGCGGGAAATATGGGGTTTTGAGTTCCTTTCACTGAGGAAGGTGTAGGTCTTGTCTATTCCATAGTTGGTTTTTGGAACGGTACCTGTGCTTATATCAAACTCTGGGTTTATGCATCACCCCACCTCTCCTTCCCCCTTAAGTAGGCATAAGAGTGTTTTCTAAATGTGAGACACTGTTCTCTTTCCTAACTCAGTTCAAGTGTAGCCATGTTTACATGATCTTCATATGTGATATCTTATGATAAGTTTCTTTCTCTGTGACTTATTTCACTTAGAATCATCGTACCTGAATCTACCCATTTTGCTGCTACTGGTCTTATGACATTGATTTCATGGCTGAGGGATATTCCATCGTACGTAAGTACCACAATTTTTTGAACCATTTTTATATTTCCTGGGATATTTAAGGTGTACCCAAGTGAGGTCCTTGTAAGCAGTGCAGCCCTAAATTTTGGGGTGGCTCAGTCTTATTGATTTTCGGTTTTCCCAAGGTATATTCCCTAGACTGGAAGTGCCCTTGGCTCTGTAGCTCTGTTGTTTACTTGTTTTAGGGAACACAATGCACTCCTCCAGAGAGGCAGTTGGCAATTTACATCCCGCCCATCAGCATAACAAGGCTCCCTGTTCTCCAGGGCCTGTCTTGCCTTTCTGGTTTTTACACATTTTGTGGATGTCCCTTTTGACCGGTGGGAAGTGATACTTCTTTGTAGTGCAGATTTGCATTGCCCGCTTGCTTGCTTGGCCAAAAAGGGCGTATGCGTTTTCTCCTGAATATATTCAGGAGAAAACGCATACGCCCTTTTTGGCCAAGTGCATCATTGTCGAAGTTGTGCCCCTCTTCCTGTGCTTTAATGGCGATTCCAACGTACCTCTTGAAATCTGTTTCCTGCTATTCTGCCTCGCTTTCAAGTCCGCCTCGTTGCCTTCCCTCAACAGATTTTTGGACGATAGTTGTCCTTTATTACTCGGCCAGTTTGTGAATTGCTGTGCCCCTGAGCTCAATTTTTCAACTCGTTTTTGGTGAGCTTACCGCAAGGCCAAAATTTTGGTTCACGACCTATACTGGTTCCCGGTGGGTGGCTGAGACTTTGGTTAATTCTTCTTCCTGCCGGGAAATTACAGTGATATGTGCCCGTCCAAATGCCTAACAGCTTCTCTCTCATTGGTTCTCCCTCTTCCCTTTCATCCTCTGCCAAATTGGAAACCTGTTCGAACCAGGAGGTTAAAGGGGCAGTCTCTCCAAGTTGGGAGGTTGATAGTAAAGCAGATGGAAAGTCAAACCGGAGCACCAGGAGAGGTACTATTCGTTGAGTTTTAGAAACCTTTCGTATTCACAGTGTGTCCGTTCTCTAGGTTTCCGGTACATGTTATAACTGTAGTAATATTCCCTTCAACCTGGAGAGTTGGGACCCATGGAATGGGTGTCATGCATTATTGCTTTAAAGGGTCTGCATTTGCTCACCAAATCTCACCAATCGTCTCAGTCCCAAGTGTCCAGACTTATGCCACATCCAGCTGTCATTGTAGATAGGGTCATTCCAGGTTTCATCAGAGACCCTGAAGGAATTGTAAAGAATTTCCCAGTTTTTTTGTTTTGTTTTTGAAATTCCTTTTTATAGTGGGTTTGAGCTGATTCTCGCTGCCATGTTTATGCCAGTCTAGACACACCTGATTCCCTTACGGAGACATATCAATACATAGGTTTTAAGATTCTTACTAGTCAGATATATTCCTCTGCGGGAAATATGGGGTTTTGAGTCCCTTTCCCTGATGAAGGTGTAGGTCTTGTCTATTCCATAGTTGGTTTTTGGAACGGTACCTGTGCTTATATCAAACTCAGGGTTTATGCATCACCCCACCTCTCCTTCCCCCTTAAGCAGGCATAAGAGTGTTTTCTAAATGTGAGACACTGTTCTATTTCCTAACTCAGTTCAAGTGTAGCCATGTTTACAGGATCTTCATAAGTGATATCTTATGATAAGTTTCTTTCTCTGTGACTTATTTCACTTAGAATCATCGTACCTGAATCTACCCATTTTGCTGCTACTGGTCTTATGACATTGATTTCATGGCTGAGGGATATTCCATCGTACGTAAGTACCACAATTTTTTGAACCATTTTTATATTTCCTGGGATATTTAAGGTGTACACAAGTGAGGTCCTTGTAAGCAGTGCAGCCCTAAATTTTGGGGTGGCTCTGTCTTATTGATTTTCAGTTTTCCCAAGGTATATTCCCTACACTGGAAGTGCCCTTGGCTCTGTAGCTCTGTTCTTTACTTGTTTTAGGGAACACAATGCACTCCTCCAGAGAGGCAGTTGGCAATTTACATCCCGCCCATCAGCATAACAAGGCTCCCTGTTCTCCAGGGCCTGTCTTGCCTTTCTGGTTTTTACACATTTTGTGGATGTCCCTTTTGACCGGTGGGAAGTGATACTTCTTTGTAGTGCAGATTTGCATTGCCCGCTTGCTTGCTTGGCCAAAAAGGACGTATGCGTTTTCTCCTGAATATATTCAGGAGAAAACGCATACGCCCTTTTTGGCCAAGTGCATCATTGTCGAAGTTGTGCCCCTCTTCCTGTGCTTTAAAGGCGATTCCAACGTACATCTTGAAATCTGTTTCCTGCTATTCTGCCTCGCTTTCAAGTCTGCCTCGTTGCCTTCCCTCAACAGATTTTTGGACGATAGTTGTCCTTTATTACTCGGCCAGTTTGTGAATTGCTGTGCCCCTGAGCTCCATTTTTCAACTCGTTTTTGGTGAGCTGACCGCAAGTCCAAAATTTTGGTTCAGGACCTATACTGGTTCCCGGTGGGTGGCTGAGACTTTGGTTAATTATTCTCCCTGCCGGAAATTACAGTGATATGTGCCCGTCCGAATGCCTAACAGCTAATTTCTCATTGGTTCTCCCTCTTCCTTTTCATCCTCTGCCAAATTGGCAACCTGTGTGAACCAGGAGGTTAAATGGGCTGTCTCTCCAAGTTGGGAGGTTGATAGTAAAGCAGATGGAAAGTTAAACCGGAGCACCAGGAGAGGGACTATTCGTTGAGTTTTAGAAACCTTTCGTATTCACAGTGTGTCCGTTCTCTAGGTTTCCGGTACATGTTATAACTGTAGTAATATTCCCTTCAACCTGGAGAGTTGGGACCCATGGAATGGGTGCCATGCATTATTGCTTTAAAGGGTCTGCATTTGCTCACCAAATCTCACCAATCGTCTCAGTCCCAGGTGTCCAGCCTTATGCCACATCCAGCTGTCATTGTAGATAGGGTCATTCCAGGTTTCATCAGAGACCCTGAAGGAATTGTAAAGAATTTCCCAGTTTTTTTGTTTTGTTTTTGAAATTCCTTTTTATAGTGGGTTTGAGCTGATTCTCGCTGCCATGTTTATGCCAGTCTAGACACACTTGATTCCCTTACGGAGACATATCAATACATAGGTTTTAAGATTCTTACTAGTCAGATATATTCCTCTGCGGGAAATATGGGGTTTTGAGTCCCTTTCACTGAGGAAGGTGCAGGTCTTGTCTATTCCATAGTTGGTTTTTGGAACGGTACCTGTGCTTATATCAAACTCTGGGTTTATGCATCACCCCACCTCTCCTTCCCCCTTAAGCAGGCATAAGAGTGTTTTCTAAATGTGAGACACTGTTCTCTTTCCTAACTCAGTTCAAGTGTAGCCATGTTTACAGGATCTTCATAAGTGATATCTTATGATAAGTTTCTTTTTCTCTGTGACTTATTTCACTTAGAATCATCGTAGCTGAAACTACCCATTTTGCTGCTACTGGTCTTATGACATTGATTTCATGGCTGAGGGATATTCCATCGTACATAAGTACCACAATTTTTTGAACCATTTTTATATTTCCTGGGATATTTAAGGTGTACCCAAGTTGAGGTCCTTGTAAGCAGTGCAGCCCTAAATTTTGGGGTGGCTCTGTCTTATTGATTTTCAGTTTTCCCAAGGTATATTCCCTAGACTGGAAGTGCCCTTGGCTCTGTAGCTCAGTTCTTTACTTGTTTTAGGGAACACAATGCACTCCTCCAGAGAGGCAGTTGGCAATTTACATCCCGCCCATCAGCATAACAAGGCTCCCTGTTCTCCAGGGCCTGTCTTGCCTTTCTGGTTTTTACACATTTTGTGGATGTCCCTTTTGACCGGTGGGAAGTGATACTTCTTTGTAGTGCAGATTTGCATTGCCCGCTTGCTTGCTTGGCCAAAATGGGCATATGCGTTTTCTCCTGAATATATTCAGGAGAAAACGCATACACCCTTTTTGGCCAAGTGCATCATTGTCGAAGTTGTGCCCCTCTTCCTGTGCTTTAAAGGCGATTCCAACGTACCTCTTGAAATCTGTTTCCTGCTATTCTGCCTCGCTTTCAAGTCCGCCTCGTTGTCTTCCCTCAACAGGTTTTTTCATGATAGTTGTCCTTTATTACTCGGCCAGTTTGTGAATTGCTGTGCCCCTGAGCTCCATTTTTCAACTCGTTTTTGGTGAGCTGACCGCAAGTCCAACATTTTGGTTCAGGACCTATACTGGTTCCCGGTGGGGGGCTGAGACTTTGTTTAATTCTTCTTCCTGCCGGGAACTTAGTGTGATATGTGCCCGTCCAAATGCCTAACAGCTACTCTCTCATTGGTTCTCCCTCTTCCCTTTCATCCTCTGCGAAATTGGAAACCTGTGTGAATGAGGAGGTTGAAGGGGCTGTCTCTCCAAGTTGGGAGATTGATAGTAAAGCAGATGGAAAGTCAAACTGGAGCACCAGGAGAGGGACTATTCGTTGAGTTTTAGAAAGCTTTCATATTCACAGTGTGTCCGTTCTCTAGGTTTCTCGTACATGTTATAACTGTAGTAATATTCCCTTCAACCTGGAGAGTTGGGACCCATGGAATGGGTGCCATGCATTATTGCTTTAAAGGGCCTGCATTTGCTCACCCAATCTCACCAATCCTCTCAGTCCCAAGTGTCCAGCCTTATGCCACATCCATCTGTCGTTGTAGATAGTGTCATTCCAGGTTTCATCAGAGACCCTGAAGGAATTGTAAAGAATTTCCCAGTTTTTTGGTTTGTTTTTGAAATTCCTTTTTATAGTGGGTTTGAGCTGATTCTCGCTGCCATGTTTATGCCAGTCTAGACACACCTGATTCCCTTACGGAGACCTATCAATACATAGGTTTTAAGATTCTTACTAGTCAGATATATTCCTCTGCGAGAAATATGGGGTTTTGAGTCCCTTTCCCTGATGAAAGTGTAGGTCTTGTCTATTCCATAGTTGGTTTTTGGAACGGTACCTGTGCTTATATCAAACTCAGGTTTTATGCATCACCCCACCTCTCCTTCCCCCTTAAGCAGGCATAAGAGTTTTTTCTAAATGTGAGACACTGTTCTCTTTCCTAACTCAGTTCAAGTGTAGCCATGTTTACAGGATCTTCATAAGTGATATCTTATGATAAGTTTCTTTCTCTGTGACTTATTTCACTTAGAATCATCGTACCTGAATCTACCCATTTTGCTGCTACTGGTCTTATGACATTGATTTCATGGCTGAGGGATATTCCATCGTACGTAAGTACCACAATTTTTTGAACCATTTTTATATTTCCTGGGATACTTAAGGTGTACCCAAGTTGAGGTCCTTGTAAGCAGTGCAGCCCTAAATTTTGGGGTGGCTCTGTCTTATTGATTTTCAGTTTTCCCAAGGTATATTCCCTAGACTGGAAGTGCCCTTGGCTCTGTAGCTCTGTTGTTTACTTGTTTTAGGGAACACAATGCACTCCTCCAGAGAGGCAGTTGGCAATTTACAACCCGCCCATCAGCATAACAAGGCTCCCTGTTCTCCAGGGCCTGTCTTGCCTTTCTGGTTTTTACACATTTTGTGGATGTCCCTTTTGACCGGTGGGAAGTGATACTTCTTTGTAGTGCAGATTTGCATTGCCCGCTTGCTTGCTTGGCCAAAAAGGGCGTATGCGTTTTCTCCTGAATATATTCAGGAGAAAACGCATACGCCCTTTTTGGCCAAGTGCATCATTGTCGAAGTTGTGCCCCTCTTCCTGTGCTTTAAAGGCGATTCCACCGTACCTCTTGAAATCTGTTTCCTGCTATTCTGCCTCGCTTTCAAGTCCGCCTCGTTGCCTTCCCTCAACAGATTTCTGGACGATAGTTGTCCTTTATTACTCGGCCAGTTTGTGAATTGCTGTGCCCCTGAGCTCCATTTTTCAACTCGTTTTTGGTGAGCTGACCACAAGTCCAAAATTTTGGTTCAGGACCTATACTGGTTCCCGGTGGGTGGCTGAGACTTTGGTTAATTCTTCTTCCTGCCGGGAAATTACAGTGATATGTGCCCGTCCAAATGCCTAACAGCTACTCTCTCATTGGTTCTCCCTCTTCCTTTTCATCCTCTGCCAAATTGGCAACCTGTGCGAACCAGGAGGTTAAAGGGGCTGTCTCTCCAAGTTGGGAGTTTGATAGTAAAGCAGATGGAAAGTCAAACCGGAGCACCAGGATAGGGACTATTCGTTGAGTTTTAGAAACCTTTTGTATTCACAGTGTGTCCGTTATCTAGGTTTCCGGTACGTGTTATAACTGTAGTAATATTCCCTTCAACCTGGAGAGTTGGGACCCATGGAATGGGTGCCATGCATTATTGCTTTAAAGGGTCTGCATTTGCTCACCAAATCTCACCAATCGTCTCAGTCCCAAGTGTCCAGCCTTATGCCACATCCAGCTGTCGTTGTAGATAGGGTCATTCCAGGGTTCATCAGAGACCCTGAAGGAATTGTAAAGAATTTCACATTTTTTTTGTTTTGTTTTTGAAATTCCTTTTTATAGTGGGTTTGAGATGATTCTCGCTGCCATGTTTATGCCAGTCTAGACACACTTGATTCCCTTACAGAGACATATCAATACATAGGTTTTAAGATTCTTACTAGTCAGATATATTCCTCTGCGGGAAATATGGGGTTTTGAGTCCCTTTCACTGAGGAAGGTGCAGGTCTTGTCTATTCCATAGTTGGTTTTTGGAACGGTACCTGTGCTTATATCAAACTCTGGGTTTATGCATCACCCCACCTCTCCTTCCCCCTTAAGCAGGCATAAGAGTGTTTTCTAAATGTGAGACACTGTTCTCTTTCCTAACTCAGTTCAAGTGTAGCCATGTTTACAGGATCTTCATAAGTGATATCTTATGATAAGTTTCTTTTTCTCTGTGACTTATTTCACTTAGAATCATCGTAGCTGAAACTACCCATTTTGCTGCTACTGGTCTTATGACATTGATTTCATGGCTGAGGGATATTCCATCGTACATAAATACCACAATTTTTTGAACCATTTTTATATTTCCTGGGATATTTAAGGTGTACCCAAGTTGAGGTCCTTGTAAGCAGTGCAGCCCTAAATTTTGGGGTGGCTCTGTCTTATTGATTTTCAGTTTTCCCAAGGTATATTCCCTAGACTGGAAGTGCCCTTCGCTCTGTAGCTCAGTTCTTTACTGGTTTTAGGGAACACAATGCACTCCACCAGAGAGGCAGTTGGCAATTTACATCCCGCCCATCAGCATAACAAGGCTCCCTGTTCTCCAGGGCCTGTCTTGCCTTTCTGGTTTTTACACATTTTGTGGATGTCCCTTTTGACCGGTGGGAAGTGATACTTCTTTGTAGTGCAGATTGGCATTGCCCGCTTGCTTGCTTGGCCAAAATGGGCGTATGCGTTTTCTCCTGAATATATTCAGGGGAACACGCATACGCCCTTTTTGGCCAAGTGCATCATTGTCGAAGTTGTGCCCCTCTTCCTGTGCTTTAAAGGCGATTCCAACGTACCTCTTGAAATCTGTTTCCTGCTATTCTGCCTCGCTTTCAAGTCTGCCTCGTTGTCTTCCCTCAACAGGTTTTTTGATGATAGTTGTCCTTTATTACTCAGCCAGTTTGTGAATTGCTGTGCCCCTGAGCTCCATTTTTCAACTCGTTTTTGGTGAGCTGACCGCAAGTCCAACATTTTGGTTCAGGACCTATACTGGTTCCCGGTGGGTGGCTGAGACTTTGGTTAATTCTTCTTCCTGCCGGGAAATTACAGTGATATGTGCCCGTCCAAATGCCTAACAGCTACTCTCTCATTGGTTCTCCCTCTTCCTTTTCATCCTCTGCCAAATTGGCAACCTGTGCGAACCAGGAGGTTAAAGGGGCTGTCTCTCCAAGTTGGGAGTTTGATAGTAAAGCAGATGGAAAGTCAAACCGGAGCACCAGGATAGGGACTATTCGTTGAGTTTTAGAAACCTTTTGTATTCACAGTGTGTCCGTTATCTAGGTTTCCGGTACGTGTTATAACTGTAGTAATATTCCCTTCAACCTGGAGAGTTGGGACCCATGGAATGGGTGCCATGCATTATTGCTTTAAAGGGTCTGCATTTGCTCACCAAATCTCACCAATCGTCTCAGTCCCAAGTGTCCAGCCTTATGCCACATCCAGCTGTCGTTGTAGATAGGGTCATTCCAGGGTTCATCAGAGACCCTGAAGGAATTGTAAAGAATTTCACATTTTTTTTGTTTTGTTTTTGAAATTCCTTTTTATAGTGGGTTTGAGATGATTCTCGCTGCCATGTTTATGCCAGTCTAGACACACTTGATTCCCTTACAGAGACATATCAATACATAGGTTTTAAGATTCTTACTAGTCAGATATATTCCTCTGCGGGAAATATGGGGTTTTGAGTCCCTTTCACTGAGGAAGGTGCAGGTCTTGTCTATTCCATAGTTGGTTTTTGGAACGGTACCTGTGCTTATATCAAACTCTGGGTTTATGCATCACCCCACCTCTCCTTCCCCCTTAAGCAGGCATAAGAGTGTTTTCTAAATGTGAGACACTGTTCTCTTTCCTAACTCAGTTCAAGTGTAGCCATGTTTACAGGATCTTCATAAGTGATATCTTATGATAAGTTTCTTTTTCTCTGTGACTTATTTCACTTAGAATCATCGTAGCTGAAACTACCCATTTTGCTGCTACTGGTCTTATGACATTGATTTCATGGCTGAGGGATATTCCATCGTACATTAATACCACAATTTTTTGAACCATTTTTATATTTCCTGGGATATTTAAGGTGTACCCAAGTTGAGGTCCTTGTAAGCAGTGCAGCCCTAAATTTTGGGGTGGCTCTGTCTTATTGATTTTCAGTTTTCCCAAGGTATATTCCCTAGACTGGAAGTGCCCTTGGCTCTGTAGCTCAGTTCTTTACTGGTTTTAGGGAACACAATGCACTCCACCACAGAGGCAGTTGGCAATTTACATCCCGCCCATCAGCATAACAAGGCTCCCTGTTCTCCAGGGCCTGTCTTGCCTTTCTGGTTTTTACACATTTTGTGGATGTCCCTTTTGACCGGTGGGAAGTGATACTTCTTTGTAGTGCAGATTTGCATTGCCCGCTTGCTTGCTTGGCCAAAATGGGCGTATGCGTTTTCTCCTGAATATATTCAGGAGAACACGCATACGCCCTTTTTGGCCAAGTGCATCATTGTCGAAGTTGTGCCCCTCTTCCTGTGCTTTAAAGGCGATTCCAACGTACCTCTTGAAATCTGTTTCCTGCTATTCTGCCTCGCTTTCAAGTCTGCCTCGTTGTCTTCCCTCAACAGGTTTTTTGATGATAGTTGTCCTTTATTACTCAGCCAGTTTGTGAATTGCTGTGCCCCTGAGCTCCATTTTTCAACTCGTTTTTGGTGAGCTGACCGCAAGTCCAACATTTTGGTTCAGGACCTATACTGGTTCCCGGTGGGGGGCTGAGACTTTGTTTAATTCTTCTTCCTGCCGGGAACTTAGTGTGATATGTGCCCGTCCAAATGCCTAACAGCTACTCTCTCATTGGTTCTCCCTCTTCCCTTTCATCCTCTGCGAAATTGGAAACCTGTGTGAACGAGGAGGTTGAAGGGGCTGTCTCTCCAAGTTGGGAGATTGATAGTAAAGCAGATGGAAAGTCAAACTGGAGCACCAGGAGAGGGACTATTCGTTGAGTTTTAGAAAGCTTTCATATTCACAGTGTGTCCGTTCTCTAGGTTTCTCGTACATGTTATAACTGTAGTAATATTCCCTTCAACCTGGAGAGTTGGGACCCATGGAATGGGTGCCATGCATTATTGCTTTAAAGGGCCTGCATTTGCTCACCCAATCTCACCAATCCTCTCAGTCCCAAGTGTCCAGCCTTATGCCACATCCATCTGTCGTTGTAGATAGTGTCATTCCAGGTTTCATCAGAGACCCTGAAGGAATTGTAAAGAATTTCCCAGTTTTTTTGTTTTGTTTTTGAAATTCCTTTTTATAGTGTGTTTGAGCTGATTCTCGCTGCCATGTTTATGCCAGTCTAGACACACCTGATTCCCTTACGGAGACCTATCAATACATAGGTTTTAAGATTCTTACTAGTCAGATATATTCCTCTGTGGGAAATATGGGGTTTTGAGTCCCTTTCCCTGATGAAGGTGTAGGTCTTGTCTATTCCATAGTTGGTTTTTGGAACGGTACCTGTGCTTATATCAAACTCAGGTTTTATGCATCACCCCACCTCTCCTTCCCCCTTAAGCAGGCATAAGAGTGTTTTCTAAATGTGAGACACTGTTCTCTTTCCTAACTCAGTTCAAGTGTAGCCATGTTTACAGGATCTTCATAAGTGATATCTTATGATAAGTTTCTTTCTCTGTGACTTATTTCACTTAGAATCATCGTACCTGAATCTACCCATTTTGCTGCTACTGGTCTTATGACATTGATTTCATGGCTGAGGGATATTCCATCGTACGTATGTACCACAATTTTTTGAACCATTTTTATATTTCCTGGGATATTTAAGGTGTACCCAAGTTGAGGTCCTTGTAAGCAGTGCAGCCCTAAATTTTGGGGTGGCTCTGTCTTATTGATTTTCAGTTTTCCCAAGGTATATTCCCTAGACTGGAAGTGCCCTTGGCTCTGTTGCTCTGTTGTTTACTTGTTTTAGGGAACACAATGCACTCCTCCAGAGAGGCAGTTGGCAATTTACATCCCGCCCATCAGCATAACAAGGCTCCCTGTTCTCCAGCGCCTGTCTTGCCTTTCTGGTTTTTACACATTTTGTGGATGTCCCTTTTGACCGGTGGGAAGTGATACTTCTTTGTAGTGCAGATTTGCATTGCCCGCTTGCTTGCTTGGCCAAAAAGGACGTATGCGTTTTCTCCTGAATATATTCAGGAGAAAACGCATACGCCCTTTTTGGCCAAGTGCATCATTGTCGAAGTTGTGCCCCTCTTCCTGTGCTTTAAAGGCGATTCCAACGTACCTCTTGAAATCTGTTTCCTGCTATTCTGCCTCGCTTTCAAGTCCGCCTCGTTGCCTTCCCTCAACAGATTTCTGGACGATAGTTGTCCTTTATTACTCGGCCAGTTTGTGAATTGCTGTGCCCCTGAGCTCCATTTTTCAACTCGTTTTTGGTGAGCTGACCGCAAGTCCAAAATTTTGGTTCAGGACCTATACTGGTTCCCGGTGGGTGGCTGAGACTTTGGTTAATTCTTCTTCCTGCCGGGAAATTACAGTGATATGTGCCCGTCCAAATGCCTAACAGCTACTCTCTCATTGGTTCTCCCTCTTCCCTTTCATCCTCTGCCAAATTGGCAACCTGTGCGAACCAGGAGGTTAAAGGGGCTGTCTCTCCAAGTTGGGAGGTTGATAGTAAAGCAGATGGAAAGTCAAACCGGAGCACCAGGATAGGGACTATTCGTTGAGTTTTAGAAACCTTTTGTATTCACAGTGTGTCCGTTCTCTAGGTTTCCGGTACGTGTTATAACTGTAGTAATATTCCCTTCAACCTGGAGAGTTGGGACCCATGGAATGGGTGCCATGCATTATTACTTTAAAGGGTCTGCATTTGCTCACCAAATCTCACCAATCGTCTCAGTCCCAAGTGTCAAGCCTTATGCCACATCCAGCTGTCATTGTAGATAGGGTCATTCCAGGGTTCATCAGAGACCCTGAAGGAATTGTAAAGAATTTCCCAGTTTTTTTGTTTTGTTTTTGAAATTCCTTTTTATAGTGGGTTTGAGCTGATTCTCGCTGCCATGTTTATGCCAGTCTAGACACACTAGATTCCCTTACAGAGACATATCAATACATAGGTTTTAAGATTCTTACTAGTCAGATATATTCCTCTGCGGGAAATATGGGGTTTTGAGTTCCTTTCACTGAGGAAGGTGTAGGTCTTGTCTATTCCATAGTTGGTTTTTGGAACGGTACCTGTGCTTATATCAAACTCTGGGTTTATGCATCACCCCACCTCTCCTTCCCCCTTAAGTAGGCATAAGAGTGTTTTCTAAATGTGAGACACTGTTCTCTTTCCTAACTCAGTTCAAGTGTAGCCATGTTTACATGATCTTCATATGTGATATCTTATGATAAGTTTCTTTCTCTGTGATTTATTTCACTTAGAATCATCGTACCTGAATCTATCCGTTTTGCTGCTACTGGTCTTATGACATTGATTTCATGGCTGAGGGATATTCCATCGTACGTAAGTACCACAATTTTTTGAACCATTTTTATATTTCCTGGGATATTTAAGGTGTACCCAAGTGAGGTCCCTGTAAGCAGTGCAGCCCTAAATTTTGGGGTGGCTCTGTCTTATTGATTTTCAGTTTTCCCAAGGTATATTCCCTAGACTGGAAGTGCCCTTGGCTCTGTAGCTCTGTTCTTTACTTGTTTTAGGGAACACAATGCACTCCTCCAGAGAGGCAGTTGGCAATTTACATCCCGCCCATCAGCATAACAAGGCTCCCTGTTCTCCAGGGCCTGTCTTGCCTTTCTGGTTTTTACACATTTTGTGGATGTCCCTTTGACCGGTGGGAAGTGATACTTCTTTGTAGTGCAGATTTGCATTGCCCGCTTGCTTGCTTGGCCAAAAAGGGCGTATGCGTTTTCTCCTGAATATATTCAGGAGAAAACGCATACGCCCTTTTTGGCCAAGTGCATCATTGTCGAAGTTGTGCCCCTCTTCCTGTGCTTTAATGGCGATTCCAACGTACCTCTTGAAATCTGTTTCCTGCTATTCTGCCTCGCTTTCAAGTCCGCCTCGTTGCCTTCCCTCAACAGATTTTTGGACGATAGTTGTCCTTTATTACTCGGCCAGTTTGTGAATTGCTGTGCCCCTGAGCTCCATTTTTCAACTCGTTTTTGGTGAGCTTACCGCAAGGCCAAAATTTTGGTTCAGGACCTATACTGGTTCCCGGTGGGTGGCTGAGACTTTGGTTAATTCTTCTTCCTGCCGGGAAATTACAGTGATATGTGCCCGTCGAAATGCCTAACAGCTAATTTCTCATTGGTTCTCCCTCTTCCTTTTCATCCTCTGCCAAATTGGCAACCTGTGCGAACCAGGAGGTTAAAGGGGCAGTCTCTCCAAGTTGGGAGGTTGATAGTAAAGCAGATGGAATGTCAAACCGGAGCACCACGAGAGGGACTATTCGTTGAGTTTTAGAAACCTTTCGTATTCACAGTGTGTCCATTCTGTAGGTTTCCGGTACATGTTATAACTGTAGTAATATTCCCTTCAACCTGGAGATTTGGGACCCATGGAATGGGTGCCATGCATTATTGCTTTAAAGGGTCTGCATTTGCTTATCAAATCTCACCAATCCTCTCAGACACAAGTGTCCAGCCTTATGCCACATCCAGCTGTCGTTGTAGATAGGGTCATTCCAGGGTTCATCAGAGACCCTGAAGGAATTGTAAAGAATTTCCCAGTTTTTTTGTTTTGTTTTTGAAATTCCTTTTTATAGTGGGTTTGAGCTGATTCTCGCTGCCATGTTTATGCCAGTCTAGACACACTTGATTCCCTTATGGAGACATATCAATACATAGGTTTTAAGATTCTTACTCGTCAGATATATTCCTCTGAGGGAAATATGGGGTTTTGAGTCCCTTTCACTGGGGAAGGTGTAGGTCTTGTCTATTCCATAGTTGGTTTTTGGAACGGTACCTGTGCTTATATCAAACTCAGGTTTTATGCATCACCCCACCTCTCCTTCCCCCTTAAGCAGGCATAAGAGTGTTTTCTAAATGTGAGACACTGTTCTCTTTCCTAACTCAGTTCAAGTGTAGCCATGTTTACAGGATCTTCATAAGTGATATCTTATGATAAGTTTCTTTCTCTGTGACTTATTTCACTTAGAATCATCGTACCTGAATCTACCCATTTTGCTGCTACTGGTCTTATGACATTGATTTCATGGCTGAGGGATATTCCATCGTACGTATGTACCACAATTTTTTGAACCATTTTTATATTTCCTGGGATATTTAAGGTGTACCCAAGTTGAGGTCCTTGTAAGCAGTGCAGCCCTAAATTTTGGGGTGGCTCTGTCTTATTGATTTTCAGTTTTCCTAAGGTATATTCCCTAGACTGGAAGTGCCCTTGGCTCTGTTGCTCTGTTGTTTACTTGTTTTAGGGAACACAATGCACTCCTCCAGAGAGGCAGTTGGCAATTTACATCCCGCCCATCAGCATAACAAGGCTCCCTGTTCTCCAGGGCCTGTCTTGCCTTTCTGGTTTTTACACATTTTGTGCATGTCCCTTTTGACCGGTGGGAAGTGATACTTCTTTGTAGTGCAGATTTGCATTGCCCGCTTGCTTGCTTGGCCAAAAAGGGCGTATGCGTTTTCTCCTGAATATATTCAGGAGAAAACGCATACGCCCTTTTTGGCCAAGTGCATCATTGTCGAAGTTGTGCCCCTCTTCCTGTGCTTTAAAGGCGATTCCAACGTACCTCTTGAAATCTGTTTCCTGCTATTCTGCCTCGCTTTCAAGTCCGCCTCGTTGCCTTCCCTCAACAGATTTCTGGACGATAGTTGTCCTTTATTACTCGGCCAGTTTGTGAATTGCTGTGCCCCTGAGCTCCATTTTTCAACTCGTTTTTGGTGAGCTGACCGCAAGTCCAAAATTTTGGTTCAGGACCTATACTGGTTCCCGGTGGGTGGCTGAGACTTTGGTTAATTCTTCTTCCTGCCGGGAAATTACAGTGATATGTGCCCGTCCAAATGCCTAACAGCTACTCTCTCATTGGTTCTCCCTCTTCCCTTTCATCCTCTGCCAAATTGGCAACCTGTGCGAACCAGGAGGTTAAAGGGGCTGTCTCTCCAAGTTGGGAGGTTGATAGTAAAGCAGATGGAAAGTCAAACCGGAGCACCAGGATAGGGACTATTCGTTGAGTTTTAGAAACCTTTTGTATTCACAGTGTGTCCGTTCTCTAGGTTTCCGGTACGTGTTATTACTGTAGTAATATTCCCTTCAACCTGGAGAGTTGGGACCCATGGAATGGGTGCCATGCATTATTACTTTAAAGGGTCTGCATTTGCTCACCAAATCTCACCAATCGTCTCAGTCCCAAGTGTCAAGCCTTATGCCACATCCAGCTGTCATTGTAGATAGGGTCATTCCAGGGTTCATCAGAGACCCTGAAGGAATTGTAAAGAATTTCCCAGTTTTTTTGTTTTGTTTTTGAAATTCCTTTTTATAGTGGGTTTGAGCTGATTCTCGCTGCCATGTTTATGCCAGTCTACACACACTAGATTCCCTTACAGAGACATATCAATACATAGGTTTTAAGATTCTTACTAGTCAGATATATTCCTCTGCGGGAAATATGGGGTTTTGAGTCCCTTTCACTGAGGAAGGTGTAGGTCTTGTCTATTCCATAGTTGGTTTTTGGAACGGTACCTGTGCTTATATCAAACTCTGGGTTTATGCATCACCCCACCTCTCCTTCCCCCTTAAGTAGGCATAAGAGTGTTTTCTAAATGTGAGACACTGTTCTCTTTCCTAACTCAGTTCAAGTGTAGCCATGTTTACATGATCTTCATATGTGATATCTTATGATAAGTTTCTTTCTCTGTGATTTATTTCACTTAGAATCATCGTACCTGAATCTATCCGTTTTGCTGCTACTGGTCTTATGACATTGATTTCATGGCTGAGGGATATTCCATCGTACGTAAGTACCACAATTTTTTGAACCATTTTTATATTTCCTGGGATATTTAAGGTGTACCCAAGTGAGGTCCCTGTAAGCAGTGCAGCCCTAAATTTTGGGGTGGCTCTGTCTTATTGATTTTCAGTTTTCCCAAGGTATATTCCCTAGACTGGAAGTGCCCTTGGCTCTGTAGCTCTGTTCTTTACTTGTTTTAGGGAACACAATGCACTCCTCCAGAGAGGCAGTTGGCAATTTACATCCCGCCCATCAGCATAACAAGGCTCCCTGTTCTCCAGGGCCTGTCTTGCCTTTCTGGTTTTTACACATTTTGTGGATGTCCCTTTTGACCGGTGGGAAGTGATACTTCTTTGTAGTGCAGATTTGCATTGCCCGCTTGCTTGCTTGGCCAAAAAGGGCGTATGCGTTTTCTCCTGAATATATTCAGGAGAAAACGCATACGCCCTTTTTGGCCAAGTGCATCATTGTCGAAGTTGTGCCCCTCTTCCTGTGCTTTAAAGGCGATTCCACCGTACCTCTTGAAATCTGTTTCCTGCTATTCTGCCTCGCTTTCAAGTCTGCCTCGTTGCCTTCCCTCAACAGATTTCTGGACGATAGTTGTCCTTTATTACTCGGCCAGTTTGTGAATTGCTGTGCCCCTGAGCTCCATTTTTCAACTCGTTTTTGGTGAGCTGACCACAAGTCCAAAATTTTGGTTCAGGACCTATACTGGTTCCCGGTGGGTGGCTGAGACTTTGGTTAATTCTTCTTCCTGCCGGGAAATTACAGTGATATGTGCCCGTCCAAATGCCTAACAGCTACTCTCTCATTGGTTCTCCCTCTTCCCTTTCATCCTCTGCCAAATTGGCAACCTGTGCGAACCAGGAGGTTAAAGGGGCTGTCTCTCCAAGTTGGGAGGTTGATAGTAAAGCAGATGGAAAGTCAAACCGGAGCACCAGGATAGGGACTATTCGTTGAGTTTTAGAAACCTTTTGTATTCACAGTGTGTCCGTTCTCTAGGTTTCCGGTACATGTTATAACTGTAGTAATATTCCCTTCAACCTGGAGAGTTGGGACCCATGGAATGGGTGCCATGCATTATTACTTTAAAGGGTCTGCATTTGCTCACCAAATCTCACCAATCGTCTCAGTCCCAAGTGTCCAGCCTTATGCCACATCCAGCTGTCATTGTAGATAGGGTCATTCCAGGGTTCATCAGAGACCCTGAAGGAATTGTAAAGAATTTCCCAGTTTTTTTGTGTTGTTTTTGAAATTCCTTTTTATAGTGGGTTTGAGCTGATTCTCGCTGCCATGTTTATGCCAGTCTAGACACACTTGATTCCCTTACCGAGACATATCAATACATAGGTTTTAAGATTCTTACTTGTCAGATATATTCCTCTGCGGGAAATATGGGGTTTTGAGTCCCTTTCACTGAGGAAGGTGTAGGTCTTGTCTATTCCATAGTTGGTTTTTGGAACGGTACCTGTGCTTATATCAAACTCTGGGTTTATGCATCACCCCACCTCTCCTTCCCCCTTAAGTAGGCATAAGAGTGTTTTCTAAATGTGAGACACTGTTCTCTTTCCTAACTCAGTTCAAGTGTAGCCATGTTTACATGATCTTCATATGTGATATCTTATGATAAGTTTCTTTCTCTGTGACTTATTTCACTTAGAATCATCGTACCTGAATCTACCCATTTTGCTGCTACTGGTCTTATGACATTGATTTCATGGCTGAGGGATATTCCATCGTACGTAAGTACCACAATTTTTTGAACCATTTTTATATTTCCTGGGATATTTAAGGTGTACCCAAGTGAGGTCCTTGTAAGCAGTGCAGCCCTAAATTTTGGGGTGGCTCTGTCTTATTGATTTTCAGTTTTCCCAAGGTATATTCCCTAGACTGGAAGTGCCCTTGGCTCTGTAGCTCTGTTGTTTACTTGTTTTAGGGAACACAATGCACTCCTCCAGAGAGGCAGTTGGCAATTTACATCCCGCCCATCAGCATAACAAGGCTCCCTGTTCTCCAGGGCCTGTCTTGCCTTTCTGGTTTTTACACATTTTGTGGATGTCCCTTTTGACCGGTGGGAAGTGATACTTCTTTGTAGTGCAGATTTGCATTGCCCGCTTGCTTGCTTGGCCAAAAAGGGCATATGCGTTTTCTCCTGAATATATTCAGGAGAAAACGCATACGCCCTTTTTGGCCAAGTGCATCATTGTCGAAGTTGTGCCCCTCTTCCTGTGCTTTACTGGCGATTCCAACGTACCTCTTGAAATCTGTTTCCTGCTATTCTGCCTCGCTTTCAAGTCCGCCTCGTTGCCTTCCCTCAACAGATTTTTGGACGATAGTTGTCCTTTATTACTCGGCCAGTTTGTGAATTGCTGTGCCCCTGAGCTCCATTTTTCAACTCGTTTTTGGTGAGCTTACCGCAAGGCCAAAATTTTGGTTCAGGACCTATACTGGTTCCCGGTGGGTGGCTGAGACTTTGGATAATTCTTCTTCCTGCCGGGAAATTACAGTGACATGTGCCCGTCGAAATGCCTAACAGCTAATTTCTCATTGGTTCTCCCTCTTCCTTTTCATCCTCTGCCAAATTGGCAACCTGTGCGAACCAGGAGGTTAAAGGGGCAGTCTCTCCAAGTTGGGAGGTTGATAGTAAAGCAGATGGAAAGTCAAACCGGAGCACCAGGATAGGGACTATTCGTTGAGTTTTAGAAACCTTTTGTATTCACAGTGTGTCCATTATCTAGGTTTCCGGTACGTGTTATAACTGTAGTAATATTCCCTTCAACCTGGAGAGTTGGGACCCATGGAATGGGTGCCATGCATTATTGCTTTAAAGGGTCTGCATTTGCTCACCCAATCTCACCAATCCTGTCAGTCCCAAGTGTCCAGCCATATGCCACATCCAGCTGTCGTTGTAGATAGGGTCATTCCAGGTTTCATCAGAGACCCTGAAGGAATTGTAAAGAATTTCCCAGTTTTTTTGTTTTGTTTTTGAAATTCCTTTTTATAGTGTGTTTGAGCTGATTCTCGCTGCCATGTTTATGCCAGTCTAGACACACCTGATTCCCTTACGGAGACATATCAATACATAGGTTTTAAGATTCTTACTAGTCAGATATATTCCTCTGTGGGAAATATGGGGTTTTGAGTCCCTTTCCCTGATGAAGGTGTAGGTCTTGTCTATTCCATAGTTGGTTTTTGGAACGGTACCTGTGCTTATATCAAACTCAGGTTTTATGCATCACCCCACCTCTCCTTCCCCCTTAAGCAGGCATAAGAGTGTTTTCTAAATGTGAGACACTGTTCTCTTTCCTAACTCAGTTCAAGTGTAGCCATGTTTACAGGATCTTCATAAGTGATATCTTATGATAAGTTTCTTTCTCTGTGACTTATTTCACTTAGAATCATCGTACCTGAATCTACCCATTTTGCTGCTACTGGTCTTATGACATTGATTTCATGGCTGAGGGATATTCCATCGTACGTATGTACCACAATTTTTTGAACCATTTTTATATTTCCTGGGATATTTAAGGTGTACCCAAGTTGAGGTCCTTGTAAGCAGTGCAGCCCTAAATTTTGGGGTGGCTCTGTCTTATTGATTTTCAGTTTTCCCAAGGTATATTCCCTAGACTGGAAGTGCCCTTGGCTCTGTTGCTCTGTTGTTTACTTGTTTTAGGGAACACAATGCACTCCTCCAGAGAGGCAGTTGGCAATTTACATCCCGCCCATCAGCATAACAAGGCTCCCTGTTCTCCAGGGCCTGTCTTGCCTTTCTGGTTTTTACACATTTTGTGGATGTCCCTTTTGACCGGTGGGAAGTGATACTTCTTTGTAGTGCAGATTTGCATTGCCCGCTTGCTTGCTTGGCCAAAAAGGGCGTATGCGTTTTCTCCTGAATATATTCAGGAGAAAACGCATACGCCCTTTTTGGCCAAGTGCATCATTGTCGAAGTTGTGCCCCTCTTCCTGTGCTTTAAAGGCGATTCCAACGTACCTCTTGAAATCTGTTTCCTGCTATTCTGCCTCGCTTTCAAGTCCGCCTCGTTGCCTTCCCTCAACAGATTTCTGGACGATAGTTGTCCTATATTACTCGGCCAGTTTGTGAATTGCTGTGCCCCTGAGCTCCATTTTTCAACTCGTTTTTGGTGAGCTGACCGCAAGTCCAAAATTTTGGTTCAGGACCTATACTGGTTCCCGGTGGGTGGCTGAGACTTTGGTTAATTCTTCTTCCTGCCGGAAAATTACAGTGATATGTGCCCGTCCAAATGCCTAACAGCTACTCTCTCATTGGTTCTCCCTCTTCCCTTTCATCCTCTGCCAAATTGGCCACCTGTGCGAACCAGGAGGTTAAAGGGGCTGTCTCTCCAAGTTGGGAGGTTGATAGTAAAGCAGATGGAAAGTCAAACCGGAGCACCAGGATAGGGACTATTCGTTGAGTTTTAGAAACCTTTTGTATTCACAGTGTGTCCGTTCTCTAGGTTTCCGGTACGTGTTATAACTGTAGTAATATTCCCTTCAACCTGGAGAGTTGGGACCCATGGAATGGGTGCCATGCATTATTACTTTAAAGGGTCTGCATTTGCTCACCAAATCTCACCAATCGTCTCAGTCCCAAGTGTCAAGCCTTATGCCACATCCAGCTGTCATTGTAGATAGGGTCATTCCAGGGTTCATCAGAGACCCTGAAGGAATTGTAAAGAATTTCCCAGTTTTTTTGTTTTGTTTTTGAAATTCCTTTTTATAGTGGGTTTGAGCTGATTCTCGCTGCCATGTTTATGCCAGTCTAGACACACTAGATTCCCTTACAGAGACATATCAATACATAGGTTTTAAGATTCTTACTAGTCAGATATATTCCTCTGCGGGAAATATGGGGTTTTGAGTTCCTTTCACTGAGGAAGGTGTAGGTCTTGTCTATTCCATAGTTGGTTTTTGGAACGGTACCTGTGCTTATATCAAACTCTGGGTTTATGCATCACCCCACCTCTCCTTCCCCCTTAAGTAGGCATAAGAGTGTTTTCTAAATGTGAGACACTGTTCTCTTTCCTAACTCAGTTCAAGTGTAGCCATGTTTACATGATCTTCATATGTGATATCTTATGATAAGTTTCTTTCTCTGTGATTTATTTCACTTAGAATCATCGTACCTGAATCTATCCGTTTTGCTGCTACTGGTCTTATGACATTGATTTCATGGCTGAGGGATATTCCATCGTACGTAAGTACCACAATTTTTTGAACCATTTTTATATTTCCTGGGATATTTAAGGTGTACCCAAGTGAGGTCCCTGTAAGCAGTGCAGCCCTAAATTTTGGGGTGGCTCTGTCTTATTGATTTTCAGTTTTCCCAAGGTATATTCCCTAGACTGGAAGTGCCCTTGGCTCTGTAGCTCTGTTCTTTACTTGTTTTAGGGAACACAATGCACTCCTCCAGAGAGGCAGTTGGCAATTTACATCCCGCCCATCAGCATAACAAGGCTCCCTGTTCTCCAGGGCCTGTCTTGCCTTTCTGGTTTTTACACATTTTGTGGATGTCCCTTTGACCGGTGGGAAGTGATACTTCTTTGTAGTGCAGATTTGCATTGCCCGCTTGCTTGCTTGGCCAAAAAGGGCGTATGCGTTTTCTCCTGAATATATTCAGGAGAAAACGCATACGCCCTTTTTGGCCAAGTGCATCATTGTCGAAGTTGTGCCCCTCTTCCTGTGCTTTAATGGCGATTCCAACGTACCTCTTGAAATCTGTTTCCTGCTATTCTGCCTCGCTTTCAAGTCCGCCTCGTTGCCTTCCCTCAACAGATTTTTGGACGATAGTTGTCCTTTATTACTCGGCCAGTTTGTGAATTGCTGTGCCCCTGAGCTCCATTTTTCAACTCGTTTTTGGTGAGCTTACCGCAAGGCCAAAATTTTGGTTCAGGACCTATACTGGTTCCCGGTGGGTGGCTGAGACTTTGGTTAATTCTTCTTCCTGCCGGGAAATTACAGTGATATGTGCCCGTCGAAATGCCTAACAGCTAATTTCTCATTGGTTCTCCCTCTTCCTTTTCATCCTCTGCCAAATTGGCAACCTGTGCGAACCAGGAGGTTAAAGGGGCAGTCTCTCCAAGTTGGGAGGTTGATAGTAAAGCAGATGGAATGTCAAACCGGAGCACCACGAGAGGGACTATTCGTTGAGTTTTAGAAACCTTTCGTATTCACAGTGTGTCCATTCTGTAGGTTTCCGGTACATGTTATAACTGTAGTAATATTCCCTTCAACCTGGAGAGTTGGGACCCATGGAATGGGTGCCATGCATTATTGCTTTAAAGGGTCTGCATTTGCTTATCAAATCTCACCAATCCTCTCAGACCCAAGTGTCCAGCCTTATGCCACATCCAGCTGTCGTTGTAGATAGGGTCATTCCAGGGTTCATCAGAGACCCTGAAGGAATTGTAAAGAATTTCCCAGTTTTTTTGTTTTGTTTTTGAAATTCCTTTTTATAGTGGGTTTGAGCTGATTCTCGCTGCCATGTTTATGCCAGTCTAGACACACTTGATTCCCTTATGGAGACATATCAATACATAGGTTTTAAGATTCTTACTCGTCAGATATATTCCTCTGAGGGAAATATGGGGTTTTGAGTCCCTTTCACTGGGGAAGGTGTAGGTCTTGTCTATTCCATAGTTGGTTTTTGGAATGGTACCTGTGCTTATATCAAACTCTGGGTTTATGCATCACCCCACCTCTCCTTCCCCCTTAAGCAGGCATAAGAGTGTTTTCAAAATGTGAGACATTCTTCTCTTTCCTAACTCAGTTCAAGTGTAGCCATGTTTACAGGATCTTCATAAGTGATATCTTATGATAAGTTTCTTTTTCTGTGTGACTTATTTCACTTAGAATCATCGTACCTGAATCAACCCATTTTGCTGCTACTGGTCTTATGACATTGATTTCATGGCTGAGGGATATTCCATCGTACGTAATTACCACAATTTATTGAACCATTTTTATATTTCCTGGGATATTTAAGGTGTACCCAAGTTGAGGTCCTTGTAAGCAGTGCAGCCCTAAATTTTGGGGTGGCTCTGTCTTATTGATTTTCAGTTTTCCCAAGGTATATTCCCTAGACTGGAAGTGCCCTTGGCTCTGTAGCTCTGTTATTTACTTGTTTTAGGGAACACAATGCACTCCTCCAGAGAGGCAGTTGGCAATTTACATCCCGCCCATCAGCATAACAAGGCTCCCTGTTCTCCAGGGCCTGTCTTGCCTTTCTGGTTTTTACACATTTTGTGGATGTCCCTTTTGACCGGTGGGAAGTGATACTTCTTTGTAGTGCAGATTTGCATTGCCCGCTTGCTTGCTTGGCCAAAAAGGGCGTATGCGTTTTCTCCTGAATATATTCAGGAGAAAACGCATACACCCTTTTTGGCCAAGTGCATCATTGTCGAAGTTGTGCCCCTCTTCCTGTGCTTTAAAGGCGATTCCAACGTACCTCTTGAAATCTGTTTCCTGCTATTCTGCCTCACTTTCAAGTCCGCCACGTTGCCTTCCCTCAAAAGATTTTTGGATGATAGTTGTCCTTTTTTACTCGGCCAGTTTGTGAATTGCAGTGCCCCTGAGCTCCATTTTTCAACTCGTTTGTGGTGAGCTGACCGCAAGTCCAAAATTTTGGTTCAGTACCTATACTGGTTCCCGGTGGGTGGCTGAGACTTTGGTTAATTCTTCTTCCTGCCGGGAAATTACAGTGATATGTGCCCGTCCAAATGCCTAACAGCTACTCTCTCATTGGTTCTCCCTCTTCCCTTTCATCCTCTGCCAAATTGGCAACCTGTGCGAACCAGGAGGTTAAAGGGGCAGTCTCTCCAAGTTGGGAGGTTGATAGTAAAGCAGATGGAAAGTCAAACCGGAGCACCAGGAGAGGGACTATTCGTTGAGTTTTAGAAACCTTTCGTATTCACAGTGTGTCCGTTCTCTAGTTTTCCGGTACATGTTATAACTGTAGTAATATTCCCTTCAACCTGGAGAGTTGGGACCCATGGAATGGGTGCCATGCATTATTGCTTTAAAGGGTCTGCATTTGCTCACCAAATCTCACCAATCGTCTCAGTCCCAAGTGTCCAGACTTATGCCACATCCAGCTGTCGTTGTAGATAGGGTCATTCCAAATTTCATCAGAGACCCTGAAGGAATTGTAAAGAATTTCCCAGTTTTTTTGTTTTGTTTTTGAAATTCCTTTTTATAGTGGGTTTGAGCTGATTCTCGCTGCCATGTTTATGCCAGTGTAGACACACTTGATTCCCTTACGGACACATATCAATACATAGGTTTTAAGATTCTTACTAGTCAGATATATTCCTCTGTGGGAAATATGGGGTTTTGAGTCCCTTTCACTGAGGAAGGTGTAGGTCTTGTCTATTCCATAGTTGGTTTTTGGAACGGTATTTGTGCTTATATCAAACTCTGGGTTTATGCATCACCCCACCTCTCCTTCCCCCTTAAGCAGGCATAAGAGTGTTTTCTAAATGTGAGACACTGTTCTCTTTCCTAACTCAGTTCAACTGTAGCCATGTTTACAGGATCTTCATAAGTGATATCTTATGATAAGTTTCTTTCTCTGTGACTTATTTCACTTAGAATCATCGTACCTGAATCTACCCATTTTGCTGCTACTAGACTTATGACATTGATTTCATGGCTGAGGGATATTCCATCGTACATAAGTACCACAATTTTTTGAACCATTTTTATATTTCCTGGGATATTTAAGGTGTACCCAAGTGAGGTCCTTGTAAGCAGTGCAGCCCTAAATTTTGGGGTGGCTCTGTCTTATTGATTTTCAGTTTTCCCAAGGTATATTCCCTAGACTGGAAGTGCCCTTGGCTCTGTAGCTCTGTTCTTTACTTGTTTTAGGGAACACAATGCACTCCTCCAGAGAGGCAGTTGGCAATTTACATCCCGCCCATCAGCATAACAAGGCTCCCTGTTCTCCAGGGCCTGTCTTGCCTTTCTGGTGTTTACACATTTTGTGGATGTCCCTTTTGACCGGTGGGAAGTGCTACTTCTTTGTAGTGCAGATTTGCATTGCCCGCTTGCTTGCTTGGCCAAAAAGGGTGTAGGCGTTTTCTCCTGAATATATTCAGGAGAAAACGCCTACGCCCTTTTTGGCCAAGTGCATAATTGTCGAAGTTGTGCCCCTCTTCCTGTGCTTTAATGGCGATTCCAACGTACCTCTTGAAATCTGTTTCCTGCTATTCTGCCTCGCTTTCAAGTCCGCCTCGTTGCCTTCCCTCAACAGAATTCTGGACGATAGTTGTCCTTTATTACTCGGCCAGTTTGTGAATTGCTGTGCCCCTGAGCTCCATTTTTCAACTCGTTTTTGGTGAGCTTACCGCAAGGCCAAAATTTTGGTTCAGGACCTATACTGGTTCCCGGTGGGTGGCTGAGACTTTGGTTAATTCTTCTTCCTGCCAGGAAATTACAGTGATTTGTGCCCGTCGAAATGCCTAACAGCTAATTTCTCATTGGTTCTCCCTCTTCCTTTTCATCCTCTGCCAAATTGGCAACCTGTGCGAACCAGGAGGTTAAAGGGGCAGTCTCTCCGAGTTGGGAGGTTGATAGTAAAGCAGATGGAAAGTCAAACCGGAGCACCAAGAGAGGGACTATTCGTTGAGTTTTAGAAACCTTTCGTATTCACAGTGTGTCCATTCTCTAGGTTTCCGGTACATGTTATAACTGTAGTAATATTCCCTTCAACCTGGAGAGTTGGGACCCATGGAATGGGTGCCATGCATTATTGCTTTAAAGGGTCTGCATTTGCTTACCAAATCTCACCAATCCTCTCAGTCCCAAGTGTCCAGCCTTATGCCACATCCAGCTGTCGTTGTAGATAGGGTCATTCCAGGGTTCATCAGAGACCCTGAAGGAATTGTAAAGAATTTCCCAGTTTTTTTGTTTTGTTTTTGAAATTCCTGTTTATAGTGGGTTTGAGCTGATTCTCGCTGCCATGTTTATGCCAGTCTAGACACACTTGATTCCCTTATGGAGACATATCAATACATAGGTTTTAAGATTCTTACTCGTCAGATATATTCCTCTGAGGGAAATATGGGGTTTTGAGTCCCTTTCACTGAGGAAGGTGTAGGTCTTGTCTATTCCATAGTTGGTTTTTGGAACGGTACCTGTGCTTATATCAAACTCTGGTTTTATGCATCACCCCACCTCTCCTTCCCCCTTAAGCAGGCATAAGAGTGTTTTCACAATGTGAGACATTCTTCTCTTTCCTAACTCAGTTCAAGTGTAGCCATGTTTACAGGATCTTCATAAGTGATATCTTATGATAAGTTTCTTTTTCTGTGTGACTTATTTCACTTAGAATCTTCGTACCTGAATCCACCCATTTTGCTGCTACTGGTCTTATGACATTGATTTCATGGCTGAGGGATATTCCATCGTACGTAAGTACCACAATATTTTGAACCATTTTTATATTTCCTGGGATATTTAAGGTGTACCCAAGTTGAGGTCCTTGTAAGCAGTGCAGCCCTAAATTTTGGGGTGGCTCTCTCTTATTGATTTTCAGTTTTCCCAAGGTATATTCCCTAGACTGGAAGTGCCCTTGGCTCTGTAGCTCTGTTGTTTACTTGTTTTAGGGAACACAATGCACTCCTCCAGAGAGGCAGTTGGCAATTTACATCCCGCCCATCAGCATAACAAGGCTCCCTGTTCTCCAGGGCCTGTCTTGCCTTTCTGTTTTTTACACATTTTGTGGATGTCCCTTTTGACCGGTGGAAGTGATACTTCTTTGTAGTGCAGATTTGCATTGCCCGCTTGCTTGCTTGGCCAAAAAGGGCGTATGATTTTTCTCCTGAATATATTCAGGAGAAAACGCATACGCCCTTTTTGGCCAAGTGCATCATTGTCGAAGTTGTGCCCCTCTTCCTGTGCTTTAAAGGCGATTCCAACGTACCTCTTGAAATCTGTTTCCTGCTATTCTGCCTCGTTTTCAAGTCCGCCTCGTTGCCTTCCCTCAACAGATTTTTGGATGATAGTTGTTCTTTATTATTCGGCCAGTTTGTGAATTGCTGTGCCCCTGAGCTCCATTTTTCAACTCGTTTTTGGTGAGCTGACCGCAAGTCCAAAATTTTGGTTCAGGACCTATACTGGTTCCCGGTGGGTGGCTGAGACTTTGGTTAATTCTTCTTCCTGCCGGGAAATTACAGTGATATGTGCCCGTCCAAATGCCTAACAGCTACTCTCTCATTGGTTCTCCCTCTTCCATTTCATCCTCTGCCAAATTGGCAACCTGTGCGAACCAGGAGGTTAAAGGGGCTGTCTCTCCAAGTTGGGAGGTTGATAGTAAAGCAGATGGAAAGTCAAACCAGAGCACCAGGAGAGGGACTATTCGTTGAGTTTTAGAAACCTTTCGTATTCACAGTGTGTCCGTTCTCTAGTTTTCCGGTACATGTTATAACTGTAGTAATATTCCCTTCAACCTGGAGAGTTGGGACCCATGGAATGGGTGCCATGCATTATTGCTTTAAAGGGTCTGCATTTGCTCACCGAATCTCACAAATCGTCTCAGTCCCAAGTGTCCAGCCTTATGCCACATCCAGCTGTCGTTGTAGATAGGGTCATTCCAGGGTTCATCAGAGACCCTGAAGGAATTGTAAAGAATTTCCCAGTTTTTTTGTTTTGTTTTTGAAATTCCTTTTTATAGTGCGTTTGAGCTGATTCTCGCTGCCATATTTATGCCAGTCTAGACACACTTGATTCCCTTATGGAGACATATCAATACATAGGTTTTAAGATTCTTACCAGTCAGATATATTCCTCTGCGGGAAATATGGGGTTTTGAGTCCCTTTCACTGAGGAAGGTGCAGGTCTTGTCTATTCCATAGTTGGTTTTTGGAACGGTACCTATGCTTATATCAAACTCTGGGTTTATGCATCACCCCACCTCTCCTTCCCCCTTAAGCAGGCATAAGAGTGTTTTCTAAATGTGAGACACTGTTCTCTTTCCTAACTCAGTTCAAGTGTAGCCATGTTTACGGGATCTTCATAAGTGATATCTTATGATAAGTTTCTTTCTCTGTGACTTATTTCACTTAGAATCATCGTACCTGAATCTACCCATTTTGCTGCTACTGGTCTTATGACATTGATTTCATGGCTGAGGGATATTCCATCCTACGTAAGTACCACAATTTTTTGAACCATTTTTATATTTCCTGGGATATTTAAGGTGTACCCAAGTTGAGGTCCTTGTAAGCAGTGCAGCCCTAAATTTTGGGGTGGCTCTGTCTTATTGATTTTCAGTTTTCCCAAGGTATATTCCCTAGACTGGAAGTGCCCTTGGCTCTGTAGCTCTGTTGTTTACTTGTTTTAGGGAACACAATGCACTCCTCCAGAGAGGCAGTTGGCAATTTACATCCCGCCCATCAGCATAACAAGGCTCCCTGTTCTCCAGGGCCTGTCTTGCCTTTCTGGTTTTTACACATTTTGTGGATGTCCCTTTTGACCGGTGGGAAGTGATACTTCTTTGTAGTGCAGATTTGCATTGCCCACTTACTTGCTTGGCCAAAAAGGGCGTATGCGTTTTCTCCTGAATATATTCAGGAGAAAACGCATACGCCCTTTTTGGCCAAGTGCATCATTGTCGAAGTTGTGCCCCTCTTCCTGTGCTTTAATGGCGATTCCAACGTACCTCTTGAAATCTGTTTCCTGCTATTCTGGCTCGCTTTCAAGTCCCCCTCGTTGCCTTCCCTCAACAGATTTTTGGACGATAGTTGTCCTTTATTACTCGGCCAGTTTGTGAATTGCTGTGCCCCTGAGCTCCATTTTTCAACTCGTTTTTGGTGAGCTTACCGCAAGGCCAAAATTTTGGTTCAGGACCTATACTGGTTCCCGGTGGGTGGCTGAGACTTTGGTTAATTCTTCTTCCTGCCGGGAAATTACAGTGATATGTGCCCGTCGAAATGCCTAACAGCTAATTTCTCATTGGTTCTCCCTCTTCCTTTTCATCCTCTGCCAAATTGGCAACCTGTGCGAACCAGGAGGTTAAAGGGGCAGTCTCTCCAAGTTGGGAGGTTGATAGTAAAGCAGATGGAAAGTCAAACCGGAGCACCAGGAGAGGGACTATTCGTTGAGTTTTAGAAACCTTTCGTATTCACAGTGTGTCCATTCTGTAGGTTTCCGGTACATGTTATAACTGTAGTAATATTCCCTTCAAGCTGGAGAGTTGGGACCCATGGAATGGGTGCCATGCATTATTGCTTTAAAGGGTCTGCATTTGCTTACCAAATCTCACCAATCCTCTCAGTCCCAAGTGTCCAGCCTTATGCCACATCCAGCTGTCGTTGTAGATAGGGTCATTCCAGGGTTCATCAGAGACCCTGAAGGAATTGTAAAGAATTTCCCAGTTTTTTTGTTTTGTTTTTGAAATTCCTTTTTATAGTGGGTTTGAGCTGATTCTCGCTGCCATGTTTATGCCAGTCTAGACACACTTGATTCCCTTATGGAGACATATCAATACATAGGTTTTAAGATTCTTACTTGTCAGATATATTCCTCTGAGGGAAATATGGGGTTTTGAGTCCCTTTCACTGGGGAACGTGTAGGTCTTGTCTATTCCATAGTTGGTTTTTGGAACGGTACCTGTGCTTATATCAAACTCTGGGTTTATGCATCACCCCACCTCTCCTTCCCCCTTAAGCAGGCATAAGAGTGTTTTCTAAATGTGAGACACTGTTCTCTTTCCTAACTCAGTTCAAGTGTAGCCATGTTTACAGGATCTTCATAAGTGATATCTTATGATAAGTTTCTTTTTCTGTGTGACTTATTTCACTTAGAATCATCGTACCTGAATCCACCCATTTTGCTGCTACTGGTCTTATGACATTGATTTCATGGCTGAGGGATATTCCATCGTACGTAAGTACCACAATTTTTTGAACCATTTTTATATTTCCTGGGATATTTAAGGTGTACCCAAGTGAGGTCCTTGTAAGCAGTGCAGCCCTAAATTTTGGGGTGGCTCTGTCTTATTGATTTTCAGTTTTCCCAAGGTATATTCCCTAGACTGGAAGTGCCCTTGGCTCTGTAGCTCTGTTATTTACTTGTTTTAGGGAACACAATGCACTCCTCCAGAGAGGCAGTTGGCAATTTACATCCCGCCCATCAGCATAACAAGGCTCCCTGTTCTCCAGGGCCTGTCTTGCCTTTCTGGTGTTTACACATTTTGTGGATGTCCCTTTTGACCGGTGGGAAGTGCTACTTCTTTGTAGTGCAGATTTGCATTGCCCGCTTGCTTGCTTGGCCAAAAAGGACGTATGCGTTTTCTCCTGAATATATTCAGGAGAAAACGCCTACGCCCTTTTTGGCCAAGTGCATAATTTTCGAAGTTGTGCCCCTCTTCCTGTGCTTTAATGGCGATTCCAACGTACCTCTTGAAATCTGTTTCCTGCTATTCTGCCTCGCTTTCAAGTCCGCCTCGTTGCCTTCCCTCAACAGATTTTTGGACGATAGTTGTCCTTTATTACTCGGCCAGTTTGTGAATTGCTGTGCCCCTGAGCTCCATTTTTCAACTCGTTTTTGGTGAGCTTACCGCAAGGCCAAAATTTTGATTCAGGACCTATACTGGTTCCCGGTGGGTGGCTGAGACTTTGGTTAATTCTTCTTCCTGCCAGGAAATTACAGTGATTTGTGCCCGTCGAAATGCCTAACAGCTAATTTCTCATTGGTGCTCCCTCTTCCTTTTCATCCTCTGCCAAATTGGCAACCTGTGCGAACCAGGAGGTTAAAGGGGCAGTCTCTCCAAGTTGGGAGGTTGATAGTAAAGCAGATGGAAAGTCAAACCGGAGCACCAAGAGAGGGACTATTCGTTGAGTTTAGAAACCTTTCGTATTCACAGTGTGTCCATTCTCTAGGTTTCCGGTACATGTTATAACTGTAGTAATATTCCCTTCAACCTGGAGAGTTGGGACCCATGGAATGGGTGCCATGCATTATTGCTTTAAAGGGTCTGCATTTGCTTACCCAATCTCACCAATCCTCTCAGTCCCAAGTGTCCAGCCTTATGCCACATCCAGCTGTCGTTGTAGATAGGGTCATTCCAGGGTTCATCAGAGACCCTGAAGGAATTGTAAAGAATTTCCCAGTTTTTTTGTTTTGTTTTTGAAATTCCTGTTTATAGTGGGTTTGAGCTGATTCTCGCTGCCATGTTTATGCCAGTCTAGACACACTTGATTCCCTTATGGAGACATATCAATACATAGGTTTTAAGATTCTTACTCGTCAGATATATTCCTCTGAGGGAAATATGGGGTTTTGAGTCCCTTTCACTGAGGAAGGTGTAGGTCTTGTCTATTCCATAGTTGGTTTTTGGAACGGTACCTGTGCTTATATCAAACTCTGGTTTTATGCATCACCCCACCTCTCCTTCCCCCTTAAGCAGGCATAAGAGTGTTTTCACAATGTGAGACATTCTTCTCTTTCCTAACTCAGTTCAAGTGTAGCCATGTTTACAGGATCTTCATAAGTGATATCTTATGATAAGTTTCTTTTTCTGTGTGACTTATTTCACTTAGAATCTTCGTACCTGAATCCACCCATTTTGCTGCTACTGGTCTTATGACATTGATTTCATGGCTGAGGGATATTCCATCGTACGTAAGTACCACAATTTTTTGAACCATTTTTATATTTCCTGGGATATTTAAGGTGTACCCAAGTTGAGGTCCTTGTAAGCAGTGCAGCCCTAAATTTTGGGGTGGCTCTGTCTTATTGATTTTCAGTTTTCCCAAGGTATATTCCCTAGACTGGAAGTGCCCTTGGCTCTGTAGCTCTGTTCTTTACTTGTTTTAGGGAACACAATGCACTCCTCCAGAGAGGCAGTTGGCAATTTACATCCCGCCCATCAGCATAACAAGGCTCCCTGTTCTCCAGGGCCTGTCTTGCCTTTCTGGTTTTTACACATTTTGTGGATGTCCCTTTTGACCGGTGGGAAGTGATACTTCTTTGTAGTGCAGATTTGCATTGCCCGCTTGCTTGCTTGGCCAAAAAGGGTGTATGATTTTTCTCCTGAATATATTCAGGAGAAAACGCATACGCCCTTTTTGGCCAAGTGCATCATTGTCGAAGTTGTGCCCCTCTTCCTGTGCTTTAAAGGCGATTCCAACGTACCTCTTGAAATCTGTTTCCTGCTATTCTGCCTCGTTTTCAAGTCCGCCTCGTTGCCTTCCCTCAACAGATTTTTGGATGATAGTTGTTCTTTATTACTCGGCCAGTTTGTGAATTGCTGTGCCCCTGAGCTCCATTTTTCAACTCGTTTTTGGTGAGCTGACCGCAAGTCCAAAATTTTGGTTCAGGACCTATACTGGTTCCCGGTGGGTGGCTGAGACTTTGGTTAATTCTTCTTCCTGCCGGGAAATTACAGTGATATGTGCCCGTCCAAATGCCTAACAGCTACTCTCTCATTGGTTCTCCCTCTTCCATTTCATCCTCTGCCAAATTGGCAACCTGTGCGAACCAGGAGGTTAAAGGGGCTGTCTCTCCAAGTTGGGAGGTTGATAGTAAAGCAGATGGAAAGTCAAACCGGAGCACCAGGAGAGGGACTATTCGTTGAGTTTTAGAAACCTTTCGTATTCACAGTGTGTCCGTTCTCTAGTTTTCCGGTACATGTTATAACTGTAGTAATATTCCCTTCAACCTGGAGAGTTGGGACCCATGGAATGGGTGCCATGCATTATTACTTTAAAGGGTCTGCATTTGCTCACCAAATCTCACCAATCGTCTCAGTCCCAAGTGTCCAGACTTATGCCACATCCAGCTGTCGTTGTAGATAAGGTCATTCCAGGTTTCATCAGAGACCCTGAAGGAATTGTAAAGAATTTCCCAGTTTTTTTGTTTTGTTTTTGAAATTCCTTTTTATAGTGGGTTTGAGCTGATTCTCGCTGCCATGTTTATGCCAGTCTAGACACACTTGATTCCCTTACAGACACATATCAATACATAGGTTTTAAGATTCTTACTAGTCAGATATATTCCTCTGCGGGAAATATGGGGTTTTGAGTCCCTTTCACTGAGGAAGGTGTAGTTCTTGTCTATTCCATAGTTGGTTTTTGGAACGGTACCTGTGCTTATATCAAACTCTGGGTTTATGCATCACCCCACCTCTCCTTCCCCCTTAAGCAGGCATAAGAGTGTTTTCTAAATGTGAGACACTGTTCTCTTTCCTAACTCAGTTCAAGTGTAGCCATGTTTACAGGATCTTCATAAGTGATATCTTATGATAAGTTTCTTTTTCTGTGTGACTTATTTCACTTAGAATCTTCGTACCTGAATCCACCCATTTTGCTGCTACTGGTCTTATGACATTGATTTCATGGCTGAGGGATATTCCATCGTACGTAAGTACCACAATTTTTTGAACCATTTTTATATTTCCTGGTATATTTAAGGTGTACCCAAGTTGAGGTCCTTGTAAGCAGTGCAGCCCTAAATTTTGGGGTGGCTCTGTCTTATTGATTTTCAGTTTTCCCAAGGTATATTCCCTAGACTGGAAGTGCCCTTGGCTCTGTAGCTCTGTTGTTTACTTGTTTTAGGGAACACAATGCACTCCTCCAGAGAGGCAGTTGGCAATTTACATCCCGCCCAGCAGCATAACAAGGCTCCCTGTTCTCCAGGGCCTGTCTTGCCTTTCTGGTTTTTACACATTTTGTGGATGTCCCTTTTGACCGGTGGGAAGTGATACTTCTTTGTAGTGCAGATTTGCATTGCCCGCTTGCTTGCTTGGCCAAAAAGGGCGTATGATTTTTCTCCTGAATATATTCAGGAGAAAACGCATACGCCCTTTTTGGCCAAGTGCATCATTGTCGAAGTTGTGCCCCTCTTCCTGTGCTTTAAAGGCGATTCCAACGTACCTCTTGAAATCTGTTTCCTGCTATTCTGCCTCGTTTTCAAGTCCGCCTCGTTGCCTTCCCTCAACAGATTTTTGGATGATAGTTGTTCTTTATTACTCGGCCAGTTTGTGAATTGCTGTGCCCCTGAGCTCCATTTTTCAACTCGTTTTTGGTGAGCTGACCGCAAGTCCAAAATTTTGGTTCAGGACCTATACTGGTTCCCGGTGGGTGGCTGAGACTTTGGTTAATTCTTCTTCCTGCCGGGAAATTACAGTGATATGTGCCCGTCCAAATGCCTAACAGCTACTCTCTCATTGGTTCTCCCTCTTCCATTTCATCCTCTGCCAAATTGGCAACCTGTGCGAACCAGGAGGTTAAAGGGGCTGTCTCTCCAAGTTGGGAGGTTGATAGTAAAGCAGATGGAAAGTCAAACCGGAGCACCAGGAGAGGGACTATTCGTTGAGTTTTAGAAACCTTTCGTATTCACAGTGTGTCCGTTCTCTAGTTTTCCGGTACATGTTATAACTGTAGTAATATTCCCTTCAACCTGGAGAGTTGGGACCCATGGAATGGGTGCCATGCATTATTGCTTTAAAGGGTCTGCATTTGCTCACCAAATCTCACCAATCGTCTCAGTCCCAAGTGTCCAGACTTATGCCACATCCAGCTGTCGTTGTAGATAAGGTCATTCCAGGTTTCATCAGAGACCCTGAAGGAATTGTAAAGAATTTTCCAGTTTTTTTGTTTTGTTTTTGAAATTCCTTTTTATAGTGGGTTTGAGCTGATTCTCGCTGCCATGTTTATGCCAGTCTAGACACACTTGATTCCCTTACAGACACATATCAATACATAGGTTTTAAGATTCTTACTAGTCAGATATATTCCTCTGCGGGAAATATGGGGTTTTGAGTCCCTTTCACTGAGGAAGGTGTAGGTCTTGTCTATTCCATAGTTGGTTTTTGGAACGGTACCTGTGCTTATATCAAACTCTGGGTTTATGCATCACCCCACCTCTCCTTCCCCCTTAAGCAGGCATAAGAGTGTTTTCTAAATGTGAGACACTGTTCTCTTTCCTAACTCAGTTCAAGTGTAGCCATGTTTACAGGATCTTCATAAGTGATATCTTATGATAAGTTTCTTTCTCTGTGACTTATTTCACTTAGAATCATCGTACCTGAATCTACCCATTTTGCTGCTACTGGTCTTATGACATTGATTTCATGGCTGAGGGATATTCCATCGTACGTAAGTACCACAATTTTTTGAACCATTTTTATATTTCCTGGGATATTTAAGGTGTACCCAAGTTGAGGTCCTTGTAAGCAGTGCAGCCCTAAATTTTGGGGTGGCTCTGTCTTATTGATTTTCAGTTTTCCCAAGGTATATTCCCTAGACTGGAAGTGCCCTTGGCTCTGTAGCTCTGTTGTTTACTTGTTTTAGGGAACACAATGCACTCCTCCAGAGAGGCAGTTGGCAATTTACATCCCGCCCAGCAGCATAACAAGGCTCCCTGTTCTCCAGGGCCTGTCTTGCCTTTCTGGTTTTTACACATTTTGTGGATGTCCCTTTTGACCGGTGGGAAGTGATACTTCTTTGTAGTGCAGATTTGCATTGCCCGCTTGCTTGCTTGGCCAAAAAGGGCGTATGATTTTTCTCCTGAATATATTCAGGAGAAAACGCATACGCCCTTTTTGGCCAAGTGCATCATTGTCGAAGTTGTGCCCCTCTTCCTGTGCTTTAAAGGCGATTCCAACGTACCTCTTGAAATCTGTTTCCTGCTATTCTGCCTCGTTTTCAAGTCCGCCTCGTTGCCTTCCCTCAACAGATTTTTGGATGATAGTTGTTCTTTATTACTCGGCCAGTTTGTGAATTGCTGTGCCCCTGAGCTCCATTTTTCAACTCGTTTTTGGTGAGCTGACCGCAAGTCCAAAATTTTGGTTCAGGACCTATACTGGTTCCCGGTGGGTGGCTGAGACTTTGGTTAATTCTTCTTCCTGCCGGGAAATTACAGTGATATGTGCCCGTCCAAATGCCTAACAGCTACTCTCTCATTGGTTCTCCCTCTTCCATTTCATCCTCTGCCAAATTGGCAACCTGTGCGAACCAGGAGGTTAAAGGGGCTGTCTCTCCAAGTTGGGAGGTTGATAGTAAAGCAGATGGAAAGTCAAACCGGAGCACCAGGAGAGGGAATATTCGTTGAGTTTTAGAAACCTTTCGTATTCACAGTGTGTCCGTTCTCTAGTTTTCCGGTACATGTTATAACTGTAGTAATATTCCCTTCAACCTGGAGAGTTGGGACCCATGGAATGGGTGCCATGCATTATTGCTTTAAAGGGTCTGCATTTGCTCACCAAATCTCACCAATCGTCTCAGTCCCAAGTGTCCAGACTTATGCCACATCCAGCTGTCGTTGTAGATAAGGTCATTCCAGGTTTCATCAGAGACCCTGAAGGAATTGTAAAGAATTTCCCAGTTTTTTTGATTTGTTTTTGAAATTCCTTTTTATAGTGGGTTTGAGCTGATTCTCGCTGCCATGTTTATGCCAGTCTAGACACACTTGATTCCCTTACAGACACATATCAATACATAGGTTTTAAGATTCTTACTAGTCAGATATATTCCTCTGCGGGAAATATGGGGTTTTGAGTCCCTTTCACTGAGGAAGGTGTAGGTCTTGTCTATTCCATAGTTGGTTTTTGGAACGGTACCTGTGCTTATATCAAACTCTGGGTTTATGCATCACCCCACCTCTCCTTCCCCCTTAAGCAGGCATAAGAGTGTTTTCTAAATGTGAGACACTGTTCTCTTTCCTAACTCAGTTCAAGTGTAGCCATGTTTACAGGATCTTCATAAGTGATATCTTATGATAAGTTTCTTTCTCTGTGACTTATTTCACTTAGAATCATCGTACCTGAATCTACCCATTTTGCTGCTACTGGTCTTATGACATTGATTTCATGGCTGAGGGATATTCCATCGTACGTAAGTACCACAATTTTTTGAACCATTTTTATATTTCCTGGGATATTTAAGGTGTACCCAAGTTGAGGTCCTTGTAAGCAGTGCAGCCCTAAATTTTGGGGTGGCTCTGTCTTATTGATTTTCAGTTTTCCCAAGGTATATTCCCTAGACTGGAAGTGCCCTTGGCTCTGTAGCTCTGTTGTTTACTTGTTTTAGGGAACACAATGCACTCCTCCAGAGAGGCAGTTGGCAATTTACATCCCGCCCATCAGCATAACAAGGCTCCCTGTTCTCCAGGGCCTGTCTTGCCTTTCTGGTTTTTACACATTTTGTGGATGTCCCTTTTGACCGGTGGGAAGTGATACTTCTTTGTAGTGCAGATTTGCATTGCCCGCTTGCTTGCTTGGCCAAAAAGGGCGTATGATTTTTCTCCTGAATATATTCAGGAGAAAACGCATACGCCCTTTTTGGCCAAGTGCATCATTGTCGAAGTTGTGCCCCTCTTCCTGTGCTTTAAAGGCGATTCCAACGTACCTCTTGAAATCTGTTTCCTGCTATTCTGCCTCGTTTTCAAGTCCGCCTCGTTGCCTTCCCTCAACAGATTTTTGGATGATAGTTGTTCTTTATTACTCGGCCAGTTTGTGAATTGCTGTGCCCCTGAGCTCCATTTTTCAACTCGTTTTTGGTGAGCTGACCGCAAGTCCAAAATTTTGGTTCAGGACCTATACTGGTTCCCGGTGGGTGGCTGAGACTTTGGTTAATTCTTCTTCCTGCCGGGAAATTACAGTGATATGTGCCCGTCCAAATGCCTAACAGCTACTCTCTCATTGGTTCTCCCTCTTCCATTTCATCCTCTGCCAAATTGGCAACCTGTGCGAACCAGGAGGTTAAAGGGGCTGTCTCTCCAAGTTGGGAGGTTGATAGTAAAGCAGATGGAAAGTCAAACCGGAGCACCAGGAGAGGGACTATTCGTTGAGTTTTAGAAACCTTTCGTATTCACAGTGTGTCCGTTCTCTAGTTTTCCGGTACATGTTATAACTGTAGTAATATTCCCTTCAACCTGGAGAGTTGGGACCCATGGAATGGGTGCCATGCATTATTGCTTTAAAGGGTCTGCATTTGCTCACCAAATCTCACCAATCGTCTCAGTCCCAAGTGTCCAGACTTATGCCACATCCAGCTGTCGTTGTAGATAAGGTCATTCCAGGTTTCATCAGAGACCCTGAAGGAATTGTAAAGAATTTCACAGTTTTTTTGTTTTGTTTTTGAAATTCCTTTTTATAGTGGGTTTGAGCTGATTCTCGCTGCCATGTTTATGCCAGTCTAGACACACTTGATTCCCTTACAGACACATATCAGTACATAGGTTTTAAGATTCTTACTAGTCAGATATATTCCTCTGCGGGAAATATGGGGTTTTGAGTCCCTTTCACTGAGGAAGGTGTAGGTCTTGTCTATTCCATAGTTGGTTTTTGGAACGGTACCTGTGCTTATATCAAACTCTGGGTTTATGCATCACCCCACCTCTCCTTCCCCCTTAAGCAGGCATAAGAGTGTTTTCTAAATGTGAGACACTGTTCTCTTTCCTAACTCAGTTCAAGTGTAGCCATGTTTACAGGATCTTCATAAGTGATATCTTATGATAAGTTTCTTTCTCTGTGACTTATTTCACTTAGAATCATCGTACCTGAATCTACCCATTTTGCTGCTACTGGTCTTATGACATTGATTTCATGGCTGAGGGATATTCCATCGTACGTAAGTACCACAATTTTTTGAACCATTTTTATATTTCCTGGGATATTTAAGGTGTACCCAAGTGAGGTCCTTGTAAGCAGTGCAGCCCTAAATTTTGGGGTGGCTCTGTCTTATTGATTTTCAGTTTTCCCAAGGTATATTCCCTAGACTGGAAGTGCCCTTGGCTCTGTAGCTCTGTTATTTACTTGTTTTAGGGAACACAATGCACTCCTCCAGAGAGGCAGTTGGCAATTTACATCCCGCCCATCAGCATAACAAGGCTCCCTGTTCTCCAGGGCCTGTCTTGCCTTTCTGGTGTTTACACATTTTGTGGATGTCCCTTTTGACCGGTGGGAAGTGCTACTTCTTTGTAGTGCAGATTTGCATTGCCCGCTTGCTTGCTTGGCCAAAAAGGACGTATGCGTTTTCTCCTGAATATATTCAGGAGAAAACGCCTACGCCCTTTTTGGCCAAGTGCATAATTTTCGAAGTTGTGCCCCTCTTCCTGTGCTTTAATGGCGATTCCAACGTACCTCTTGAAATCTGTTTCCTGCTATTCTGCCTCGCTTTCAAGTCCGCCTCGTTGCCTTCCCTCAACAGATTTTTGGACGATAGTTGTCCTTTATTACTCGGCCAGTTTGTGAATTGCTGTGCCCCTGAGCTCCATTTTTCAACTCGTTTTTGGTGAGCTTACCGCAAGGCCAAAATTTTGATTCAGGACCTATACTGGTTCCCGGTGGGTGGCTGAGACTTTGGTTAATTCTTCTTCCTGCCAGGAAATTACAGTGATTTGTGCCCGTCGAAATGCCTAACAGCTAATTTCTCATTGGTGCTCCCTCTTCCTTTTCATCCTCTGCCAAATTGGCAACCTGTGCGAACCAGGAGGTTAAAGGGGCAGTCTCTCCAAGTTGGGAGGTTGATAGTAAAGCAGATGGAAAGTCAAACCGGAGCACCAAGAGAGGGACTATTCGTTGAGTTTTAGAAACCTTTCGTATTCACAGTGTGTCCATTCTCTAGGTTTCCGGTACATGTTATAACTGTAGTAATATTCCCTTCAACCTGGAGAGTTGGGACCCATGGAATGGGTGCCATGCATTATTGCTTTAAAGGGTCTGCATTTGCTTACCAAATCTCACCAATCCTCTCAGTCCCAAGTGTCCAGCCTTATGCCACATCCAGCTGTCGTTGTAGATAGGGTCATTCCAGGGTTCATCAGAGACCCTGAAGGAATTGTAAAGAATTTCCCAGTTTTTTTGTTTTGTTTTTGAAATTCCTGTTTATAGTGGGTTTGAGCTGATACTCGCTGCCATGTTTATGCCAGTCTAGACACACTTGATTCCCTTACAGACACATATCAATACATAGGTTTTAAGATTCTTACTAGTCAGATATATTCCTCTGCGGGAAATATGGGGTTTTGAGTCCCTTTCACTGAGGAAGGTGTAGGTCTTGTCTATTCCATAGTTGGTTTTTGGAACGGTACCTGTGCTTATATCAAACTCTGGGTTTATGCATCACCCCACCTCTCCTTCCCCCTTAAGCAGGCATAAGAGTGTTTTCTAAATGTGAGACACTGTTCTCTTTCCTAACTCAGTTCAAGTGTAGCCATGTTTACAGGATCTTCATAAGTGATATCTTATGATAAGTTTCTTTCTCTGTGACTTATTTCACTTAGAATCATCGTACCTGAATCTACCCATTTTGCTGCTACTGGTCTTATGACATTGATTTCATGGCTGAGGGATATTCCATCGTACGTAAGTACCACAATTTTTTGAACCATTTTTATATTTCCTGGGATATTTAAGGTGTACCCAAGTTGAGGTCCTTGTAAGCAGTGCAGCCCTAAATTTTGGGGTGGCTGTGTCTTATTGATTTTCAGTTTTCCCAAGGTATATTCCCTAGACTGGTAGTGCCCTTGGCTCTGTAGCTCTGTTCTTTACTTGTTTTAGGGAACAGAATGCACTCCTCCAGAGAGGCAGTTGGCAATTTACATCCCGCCCATCAGCATATCAAGGCTCCCTGTTCTCCAGGGCCTGTCTTGCCTTTCTGGTTTTTACACATTTTGTGGATGTCCCTTTTGACCGGTGGGAAGTGATACTTCTTTGTAGTGCAGATTTGCATTGCCCGCTTGCTTGCTTGGCCAAAAAGGGTGTATGATTTTTCTCCTGAATATATTCAGGAGAAAACGCATACGCCCTTTTTGGCCAAGTGCATCATTGTCGAAGTTGTGCCCCTCTTCCTGAGCTTTAAAGGCGATTCCAACGTACCTCTTGAAATCTGTTTCCTGCTATTCTGCCTCGTTTTCAAGTCCGCCTCGTTGCCTTCCCTCAACAGATTTTTGGATGATAGTTGTTCTTTATTACTCGGCCAGTTTGTGAATTGCTGTGCCCCTGAGCTCCATTTTTCAACTCGTTTTTGGTGAGCTGACCGCAAGTCCAAAATTTTGGTTCAGGACCTATACTGGTTCCCGGTGGGTGGCTGAGACTTTGGTTAATTCTTCTTCCTGCCGGGAAATTACAGTGATATGTGCCCGTCCAAATGCCTAACAGCTACTCTCTCATTGGTTCTCCCTCTTCCATTTCATCCTCTGCCAAATTGGCAACCTGTGCGAACCAGGAGGTTAAAGGGGCTGTCTCTCCAAGTTGGGAGGTTGATAGTAAAGCAGATGGAAAGTCAAACCGGAGCACCAGGAGAGGGACTATTCGTTGAGTTTTAGAAACCTTTCGTATTCACAGTGTGTCCGTTCTCTAGTTTTCCGGTACATGTTATAACTGTAGTAATATTCCCTTCAACCTGGAGAGTTGGGACCCATGGAATGGGTGCCATGCATTATTACTTTAAAGGGTCTGCATTTGCTCACCAAATCTCACCAATCGTCTCAGTCCCAAGTGTCCAGACTTATGCCACATCCAGCTGTCGTTGTAGATAAGGTCATTCCAGGTTTCATCAGAGACCCTGAAGGAATTGTAAAGAATTTCCCAGTTTTTTTGTTTTGTTTTTGAAATTCCTTTTTATAGTGGGTTTGAGCTGATTCTCGCTGCCATGTTTATGCCAGTCTAGACACACTTGATTCCCTTACAGACACATATCAATACATAGGTTTTAAGATTCTTACTAGTCAGATATATTCCTCTGCGGGAAATATGGGGTTTTGAGTCCCTTTCACTGAGGAAGGTGTAGTTCTTGTCTATTCCATAGTTGGTTTTTGGAACGGTACCTGTGCTTATATCAAACTCTGGGTTTATGCATCACCCCACCTCTCCTTCCCCCTTAAGCAGGCATAAGAGTGTTTTCTAAATGTGAGACACTGTTCTCTTTCCTAACTCAGTTCAAGTGTAGCCATGTTTACAGGATCTTCATAAGTGATATCTTATGATATGTTTCTTTTTCTGTGTGACTTATTTCACTTAGAATCTTCGTACCTGAATCCACCCATTTTGCTGCTACTGGTCTTATGACATTGATTTCATGGCTGAGGGATATTCCATCGTACGTAAGTACCACAATTTTTTGAACCATTTTTATATTTCCTGGTATATTTAAGGTGTACCCAAGTTGAGGTCCTTGTAAGCAGTGCAGCCCTAAATTTTGGGGTGGCTCTGTCTTATTGATTTTCAGTTTTCCCAAGGTATATTCCCTAGACTGGAAGTGCCCTTGGCTCTGTAGCTCTGTTGTTTACTTGTTTTAGGGAACACAATGCACTCCTCCAGAGAGGCAGTTGGCAATTTACATCCCGCCCAGCAGCATAACAAGGCTCCCTGTTCTCCAGGGCCTGTCTTGCCTTTCTGGTTTTTACACATTTTGTGGATGTCCCTTTTGACCGGTGGGAAGTGATACTTCTTTGTAGTGCAGATTTGCATTGCCCGCTTGCTTGCTTGGCCAAAAAGGGCATATGATTTTTCTCCTGAATATATTCAGGAGAAAACGCATACGCCCTTTTTGGCCAAGTGCATCATTGTCGAAGTTGTGCCCCTCTTCCTGTGCTTTAAAGGCGATTCCAACGTACCTCTTGAAATCTGTTTCCTGCTATTCTGCCTCGTTTTCAAGTCCGCCTCGTTGCCTTCCCTCAACAGATTTTTGGATGATAGTTGTTCTTTATTACTCGGCCAGTTTGTGAATTGCTGTGCCCCTGAGCTCCATTTTTCAACTCGTTTTTGGTGAGCTGACCGCAAGTCCAAAATTTTGGTTCAGGACCTATACTGGTTCCCGGTGGGTGGCTGAGACTTTGGTTAATTCTTCTTCCTGCCGGGAAATTACAGTGATATGTGCCCGTCCAAATGCCTAACAGCTACTCTCTCATTGGTTCTCCCTCTTCCATTTCATCCTCTGCCAAATTGGCAACCTGTGCGAACCAGGAGGTTAAAGGGGCTGTCTCTCCAAGTTGGGAGGTTGATAGTAAAGCAGATGGAAAGTCAAACCGGAGCACCAGGAGAGGGACTATTCGTTGAGTTTTAGAAACCTTTCGTATTCACAGTGTGTCCGTTCTCTAGTTTTCCGGTACATGTTATAACTGTAGTAATATTCCCTTCAACCTGGAGAGTTGGGACCCATGGAATGGGTGCCATGCATTATTGCTTTAAAGGGTCTGCATTTGCTCACCAAATCTCACCAATCGTCTCAGTCCCAAGTGTCCAGACTTATGCCACATCCAGCTGTCGTTGTAGATAAGGTCATTCCAGGTTTCATCAGAGACCCTGAAGGAATTGTAAAGAATTTCCCAGTTTTTTTGTTTTGTTTTTGAAATTCCTTTTTATAGTGGGTTTGAGCTGATTCTCGCTGCCATGTTTATGCCAGTCTAGACACACTTGATTCCCTTACAGACACATATCAATACATAGGTTTTAAGATTCTTACTAGTCAGATATATTCCTCTGCGGGAAATATGGGGTTTTGAGTCCCTTTCACTGAGGAAGGTGTAGGTCTTGTCTATTCCATAGTTGGTTTTTGGAACGGTACCTGTGCTTATATCAAACTCTGGGTTTATGCATCACCCCACCTCTCCTTCCCCCTTAAGCAGGCATAAGAGTGTTTTCTAAATGTGAGACACTGTTCTCTTTCCTAACTCAGTTCAAGTGTAGCCATGTTTACAGGATCTTCATAAGTGATATCTTATGATAAGTTTCTTTCTCTGTGACTTATTTCACTTAGAATCATCGTACCTGAATCTACCCATTTTGCTGCTACTGGTCTTATGACATTGATTTCATGGCTGAGGGATATTCCATCGTACGTAAGTACCACAATTTTTTGAACCATTTTTATATTTCCTGGGATATTTAAGGTGTACCCAAGTTGAGGTCCTTGTAAGCAGTGCAGCCCTAAATTTTGGGGTGGCTCTGTCTTATTGATTTTCAGTTTTCCCAAGGTATATTCCCTAGACTGGAAGTGCCCTTGGCTCTGTAGCTCTGTTGTTTACTTGTTTTAGGGAACACAATGCACTCCTCCAGAGAGGCAGTTGGCAATTTACATCCCGCCCAGCAGCATAACAAGGCTCCCTGTTCTCCAGGGCCTGTCTTGCCTTTCTGGTTTTTACACATTTTGTGGATGTCCCTTTTGACCGGTGGGAAGTGATACTTCTTTGTAGTGCAGATTTGCATTGCCCGCTTGCTTGCTTGGCCAAAAAGGGCGTATGATTTTTCTCCTGAATATATTCAGGAGAAAACGCATACGCCCTTTTTGGCCAAGTGCATCATTGTCGAAGTTGTGCCCCTCTTCCTGTGCTTTAAAGGCGATTCCAACGTACCTCTTGAAATCTGTTTCCTGCTATTCTGCCTCGTTTTCAAGTCCGCCTCGTTGCCTTCCCTCAACAGATTTTTGGATGATAGTTGTTCTTTATTACTCGGCCAGTTTGTGAATTGCTGTGCCCCTGAGCTCCATTTTTCAACTCGTTTTTGGTGAGCTGACCGCAAGTCCAAAATTTTGGTTCAGGACCTATACTGGTTCCCGGTGGGTGGCTGAGACTTTGGTTAATTCTTCTTCCTGCCGGGAAATTACAGTGATATGTGCCCGTCCAAATGCCTAACAGCTACTCTCTCATTGGTTCTCCCTCTTCCATTTCATCCTCTGCCAAATTGGCAACCTGTGCGAACCAGGAGGTTAAAGGGGCTGTCTCTCCAAGTTGGGAGGTTGATAGTAAAGCAGATGGAAAGTCAAACCGGAGCACCAGGAGAGGGAATATTCGTTGAGTTTTAGAAACCTTTCGTATTCACAGTGTGTCCGTTCTCTAGTTTTCCGGTACATGTTATAACTGTAGTAATATTCCCTTCAACCTGGAGAGTTGGGACCCATGGAATGGGTGCCATGCATTATTGCTTTAAAGGGTCTGCATTTGCTCACCAAATCTCACCAATCGTCTCAGTCCCAAGTGTCCAGACTTATGCCACATCCAGCTGTCGTTGTAGATAAGGTCATTCCAGGTTTCATCAGAGACCCTGAAGGAATTGTAAAGAATTTCCCAGTTTTTTTGATTTGTTTTTGAAATTCCTTTTTATAGTGGGTTTGAGCTGATTCTCGCTGCCATGTTTATGCCAGTCTAGACACACTTGATTCCCTTACAGACACATATCAATACATAGGTTTTAAGATTCTTACTAGTCAGATATATTCCTCTGCGGGAAATATGGGGTTTTGAGTCCCTTTCACTGAGGAAGGTGTAGGTCTTGTCTATTCCATAGTTGGTTTTTGGAACGGTACCTGTGCTTATATCAAACTCTGGGTTTATGCATCACCCCACCTCTCCTTCCCCCTTAAGCAGGCATAAGAGTGTTTTCTAAATGTGAGACACTGTTCTCTTTCCTAACTCAGTTCAAGTGTAGCCATGTTTACAGGATCTTCATAAGTGATATCTTATGATAAGTTTCTTTCTCTGTGACTTATTTCACTTAGAATCATCGTACCTGAATCTACCCATTTTGCTGCTACTGGTCTTATGACATTGATTTCATGGCTGAGGGATATTCCATCGTACGTAAGTACCACAATTTTTTGAACCATTTTTATATTTCCTGGTATATTTAAGGTGTACCCAAGTTGAGGTCCTTGTAAGCAGTGCAGCCCTAAATTTTGGGGTGGCTCTGTCTTATTGATTTTCAGTTTTCCCAAGGTATATTCCCTAGACTGGAAGTGCCCTTGGCTCTGTAGCTCTGTTGTTTACTTGTTTTAGGGAACACAATGCACTCCTCCAGAGAGGCAGTTGGCAATTTACATCCCGCCCATCAGCATAACAAGGCTCCCTGTTCTCCAGGGCCTGTCTTGCCTTTCTGGTTTTTACACATTTTGTGGATGTCCCTTTTGACCGGTGGGAAGTGATACTTCTTTGTAGTGCAGATTTGCATTGCCCGCTTGCTTGCTTGGCCAAAAAGGACGTATGCGTTTTCTCCTGAATATATTCAGGAGAAAACGCCTACGCCCTTTTTGGCCAAGTGCATAATTGTCGAAGTTGTGCCCCTCTTCCTGTGCTTTAATGGCGATTCCAACGTACCTCTTGAAATCTGTTTCCTGCTATTCTGCCTCGCTTTCAAGTCCGCCTCATTGCCTTCCCTCAACAGATTTTTGGACGATAGTTGTCCTTTATTACTCGGCCAGTTTGTGAATTGCTGTGCCCCTGAGCTCCATTTTTCAACTCGTTTTTGGTGAGCTTACAGCAAGGCCAAAATTTTGGTTCAGGACCTATACTGGTTCCCGGTGGGTGGCTGAGACTTTGGTTAATTCTTCTTCCTGCCAGGAAATTACAGTGATTTGTGCCCGTCGAAATGCCTAACAGCTAATTTCTCATTGGTTCTCCCTCTTCCTTTTCATCCTCTGCCAAATTGGCAACCTGTGCGAACCAGGAGGTTAAAGGGGCAGTCTCTCCAAGTTGGGAGGTTGATAGTAAAGCAGATGGAAAGACAAACCGGAGCACCAAGAGAGGGACTATTCGTTGAGTTTTAGAAACCTTTCGTATTCACAGTGTGTCCATTCTCTAGGTTTCCGGTACATGTTATAACTGTAGTAATATTCCCTTCAACCTGGAGAGTTGGGACCCATGGAATGGGTGCCATGCATTATTGCTTTAAAGGGTCTGCATTTGCTTACCAAATCTCACCAATCCTCTCAGTCCCAAGTGTCCAGCCTTATGCCACATCCAGCTGTCGTTGTAGATAGGGTCATTCCAGGGTTCATCAGAGACCCTGAAGGAATTGTAAAGAATTTCCCAGTTTTTTTGTTTTGTTTTTGAAATTCCTGTTTATAGTGGGTTTGAGCTGATTCTCGCTGCCATGCTTATGCCAGTCTAGACACACTTGATTCCCTTATGGAGACATATCAATACATAGGTTTTAAGATTCTTACTCGTCAGATATATTCCTCTGAGGGAAATATGGGGTTTTGAGTCCCTTTCACTGAGGAAGGTGTAGGTCTTGTCTATTCCATAGTTGGTTTTTGGAACGGTACCTGTGCTTATATCAAACTCTGGTTTTATGCATCACCCCACCTCTCCTTCCCCCTTAAGCAGGCATAAGAGTGTTTTCACAATGTGAGACAATCTTCTCTTTCCTAACTCAGTTCAAGTGTAGCCATGTTTACAGGATCTTCATAAGTGATATCTTATGATAAGTTTCTTTTTCTGTGTGACTTATTTCACTTAGAATCTTCGTACCTGAATCCACCCATTTTGCTGCTACTGGTCTTATGACATTGATTTCATGGCTGAGGGATATTCCATCGTACGTAAGTACCACAATTTTTTGAACCATTTTTATATTTCCTGGGATATTTAAGGTGTACCCAAGTTGAGGTCCTTGTAAGCAGTGCAGCCCTAAATTTTGGGGTGGCTCTGTCTTATTGATTTTCAGTTTTCCCAAGGTATATTCCCTAGACTGGAAGTGCCCTTGGCTCTGTAGCTCTGTTGTTTACTTGTTTTAGGGAACACAATGCACTCCTCCAGAGAGGCAGTTGGCAATTTACATCCCACCCATCAGCATAACAAGGCTCCCTGTTCTCCAGGGCCTGTCTTGCCTTTCTGGTTTTTACACATTTTGTGGATGTCCCTTTTGACCAGTGGGAAGTGATACTTCTTTGTAGTGCAGATTTGCATTGCCCGCTTGCTTGCTTGGCCAAAAAGGGCGTATGATTTTTCTCCTGAATATATTCAGGAGAAAACGCATACGCACTTTTTGGCCAAGTGCATCATTGTCGAAGTTGTGCCCCTCTTCCTGTGCTTTAAAGGCGATTCCAACGTACCTCTTGAAATCTGTTTCCTGCTATTCTGCCTCGTTTTCAAGTCCCCCTCGTTGCCTTCCCTCAACAGATTTTTGGATGATAGTTGTTCTTTATTACTCGGCCAGTTTGTGAATTGCGGTGCCCCTGAGCTCCATTTTTCAACTCGTTTTAGGTGAGCTGACCGCAAGTCCAAAATTTTGGTTCAGGACCTATACTGGTTCCCGGGGGGGGCTGAGACTTTGGTTAATTATTCTTCCTGCCGGGAAATTACAGTGATATGTGCCCGTCCAAATGCCTAACAGCTAATTTCTCATTGGTTCTCCCTCTTCCTTTTCATCCTCTGCCAAATTGGCAACCTGTGTGAAACAGGAGGTTAAAGGGGCTGTCTCTCCAAGTTGGGAGGTTGATAGTAAATCAGATGGAAAGTCAAACCGGAGCACCAGGAGAGGGACTATTCGTTGAGTTTTAGAAACCTTTCGTATTCACAGTGTGTCCGTTCTCTAGGTTTCCGGTACATGTTATAACTGTAGTAATATTCCCTTCAACCTGGAGAGTTGGGACCCATGGAATGGGTGCCATGCATTATTGCTTTAAAGGGTCTGCATTTGCTCACCGAATCTCACCAATCGTCTCAGTCCCAAGTGTCCAGCCTTATGCCACATCCAGCTGTCGTTGTAGATAGGGTCATTCCAGGGTTCATCAGAGACCCTGAAGGAATTGTAAAGAATTTCCCAGTTTTTTTGTTTTGTTTTTGAAATTCCTTTTTATAGTGGGTTTGAGCTGATTCTCGCTGCCATGTTTATGCCAGTCTAGACACACTTGATTCCCTTACGGAGACATATCAATACATAGGTTTTAAGATTCTTACTAGTCAGATATATTCCTCTGCGGGAAATATGGGGTTTTGAGTCCCTTTCACTGAGGAAGGTGCAGGTCTTGTCTATTCCATAGTTGGTTTTTGGAACGGTACCTGTGCTTATATCAAACTCTGGGTTTATGCATCACCCCACCTCTCCTTCCCCCTTAAGCAGGCATAAGAGTGTTTTCTAAATGTGAGACACTGTTCTCTTTCCTAACTCAGTTCAAGTGTAGCCATGTTTACAGGATCTTCATAAGTGATATCTTATGATAAGTTTCTTTTTCTCTGTGACTTATTTCACTTACAATCATCGTAGCTGAATCTACCCATTTTGCTGCTACTGGTCTTATGACATTGATTTCATGGCTGAGGGATATTCCATCGTACGTAAGTACCACAATTTTTTGAACCATTTTTATATTTCCTGGTATATTTAAGGTGTACCCAAGTTGAGGTCCTTGTAAGCAGTGCAGCCCTAAATTTTGGGGTGGCTCTGTCTTATTGATTTTCAGTTTTCCCAAGGTATATTCCCTAGACTGGAAGTGCCCTTGGCTCTGTAGCTCTGTTGTTTAATTGTTTTAGGGAACACAATGCACTCCTCCAGAGAGGCAGTTGGCAATTTACATCCCGCCCATCAGCATAACAAGGCTCCCTGTTCTCCAGGGCTTGTCTTGCCTTTCTGGTTTTTACACACTTTGTGGATGTCCCTTTTGACCGGTGGGAAGTGATACTTCTTTGTAGTGCAGATTCGCATTGCCCGCTTGCTTGCTTGGCCAAAAAGGGCGTATGCGTTTTCTCCTGAATATATTCAGGAGAAAACGCATACGCCCTTTTTGGCCAAGTGCATCATTGTCGAAGTTGTGCCCCTCTTCCTGTGCTTTAAAGGCGATTCCAACGTACCTCTTGAAATCTGTTTCCTGCTATTCTGCCTCGCTTTCAAGTCCGCCTCGTTGCCTTCCCTCAACAGATTTTTGGACGATAGTTGTCCTTTATTACTCGGCCAGTTTGTGAATTGCGGTGCCCCTGAGCTCCATTTTTCAACTCGTTTTTGGTGAGCTGACCGCAAGTCCAAAATTTTGGTTCAGGACCTATACTGGTTCCCGGTGGAGGGCTGAGACTTTGGTTAATTATTCTTCCTGCCGGGAAATTACAGTGATATGTGCCCGTCCAAATGCCTAACAGCTAATTTCTCATTGGTTCTCCCTCTTCCTTTTCATCCTCTGCCAAATTGGCAACCTGTGCGAACCAGGAGGTTAAAGGGGCTGTCTCTCCAAGTTGGGAGGTTGATAGTAAAGCAGATGGAAAGTCAAACCGGAGCACCAGGAGAGGGACTATTCGTTGAGTTTTAGAAACCTTTTGTATTCACAGTGTGTCCGTTCTCTAGGTTTCCGGTACATGTTATAACTGTAGTAATATTCCCTTCAACCTGGAGAGTTGGGACCCATGGAATGGGTGCCATGCATTATTGCTTTAAAGGGTCTGCATTTGCTCACCGAATCTCACCAATCGTCTCAGTCCCAAGTGTCCAGCCTTATGCCACATCCAGCTGTCGTTGTAGATAGGGTCATTCCAGGGTTCATCAGAGACCCTGAAGGAATTGTAAAGAATTTCCCAGTTTTTTTGTTTTGTTTTTGAAATTCCTTTTTATAGTGGGTTTGAGCTGATTCTCGCTGCCATGTTTATGCCAGACTAGACACACTTGATTCCCTTACGGAGACATATCAATACATAGGTTTTAAGATTCTTACTAGTCAGATATATTCCTCTGCGGGAAATATGGGGTTTTGAGTCCCTTTCACTGAGGAAGGTGCAGGTCTTGTCTATTCCATAGTTGGTTTTTGGAACGGTACCTGTGCTTATATCAAACTCTGGGTTTATGCATCACCCCACCTCTCCTTCCCCCTTAAGCAGGCATAAGAGTGTTTTCTAAATGTGAGACACTGTTCTCTTTCCTAACTCAGTTCAAGTGTAGCCATGTTTACAGGATCTTCATAAGTGATATCTTATGATAAGTTTCTTTTTCTCTGTGACTTATTTCACTTAGAATCATCGTAGCTGAATCTACCCATTTTGCTGCTACTGGTCTTATGACATTGATTTCATGGCTGAGGGATATTCCATCGTACGTAAGTACCACAATTTTTTGAACCATTTTTATATTTCCTGGTATATTTAAGGTGTACCCAAGTTGAGGTCCTTGTAAGCAGTGCAGCCCTAAATTTTGGGGTGGCTCTGTCTTATTGATTTTCAGTTTTCCCAAGGTATATTCCCTAGACTGGAAGTGCCCTTGGCTCTGTAGCTCTGTTGTTTAATTGTTTTAGGGAACACAATGCACTCCTCCAGAGAGGCAGTTGGCAATTTACATCCCGCCCATCAGCATAACAAGGCTCCCTGTTCTCCAGGGCTTGTCTTGCCTTTCTGGTTTTTACACACTTTGTGGATGTCCCTTTTGACCGGTGGGAAGTGATACTTCTTTGTAGTGCAGATTTGCATTGCCCGCTTGCTTGCTTGGCCAAAAAGGGCGTATGCGTTTTCTCCTGAATATATTCAGGAGAAAACGCATACGCCCTTTTTGGCCAAGTGCAGCATTGTCGAAGTTGTGCCCCTCTTCCTGTGCTTTAAAGGCGATTCCAACGTACCTCTTGAAATCTGTTTCCTGCTATTCTGCCTCGCTTTCAAGTCCGCCTCGTTGCCTTCCCTCAACAGATTTTTGGACGATAGTTGTCCTTTATTACTCGGCCAGTTTGTGAATTGTGGTGCCCCTGAGCTCCATTTTTCAACTCGTTTTTGGTGAGCTGACCGCAAGTCCAAAATTTTGGTTCAGGACCTATACTGGTTCCCGGTGGGGGGCTGAGACTTTGGTTAATTATTCTTCCTGCCGGGAAATTACAGTGATATGTGCCCGTCCAAATGCCTAACAGCTAATTTCTCATTGGTTCTCCCTCTTCCTTTTCATCCTCTGCCAAATTGGCAACCTGTGCGAACCAGGAGGTTAAAGGGGCTGTCTCTCCAAGTTGGGAGGTTGATAGTAAAGCAGATGGAAAGTCAAACCGGAGCACCAGGAGAGGGACTATTCGTTGAGTTTTAGAAACCTTTTGTATTCACAGTGTGTCCGTTCTCTAGGTTTCCGGTACATGTTATAACTGTAGTAATATTCCCTTCAACCTGGAGAGTTGGGACCCATGGAATGGGTGCCATGCATTATTGCTTTAAAGGGTCTGCATTTGCTCACCGAATCTCACCAATCGTCTCAGTCCCAAGTGTCCAGCCTTATGCCACATCCAGCTGTCGTTGTAGATAGGGTCATTCCAGGGTTCATCAGAGACCCTGAAGGAATTGTAAAGAATTTCCCAGTTTTTTTGTTTTGTTTTTGAAATTCCTTTTTATAGTGGGTTTGAGCTGATTCTCGCTGCCATGTTTATGCCAGTCTAGACACACTTGATTCCCTTACGGAGACATATCAATACATAGGTTTTAAGATTCTTACTAGTCAGATATATTCCTCTGCGGGAAATATGGGGTTTTGAGTCCCTTTCACTGAGGAAGGTGCAGGTCTTGTCTATTCCATAGTTGGTTTTTGGAACGGTACCTGTGCTTATATCAAACTCTGGGTTTATGCATCACCCCACCTCTCCTTCCCCCTTAAGCAGGCATAAGAGTGTTTTCTAAATGTGAGACACTGTTCTCTTTCCTAACTCAGTTCAAGTGTAGCCATGTTTACAGGATCTTCATAAGTGATATCTTATGATAAGTTTCTTTTTCTCTGTGACTTATTTCACTTAGAATCATCGTAGCTGAATCTACCCATTTTGCTGCTACTGGTCTTATGACATTGATTTCATGGCTGAGGGATATTCCATCGTACGTAAGTACCACAATTTTTTGAACCATTTTTATATTTCCTGGTATATTTAAGGTGTACCCAAGTTGAGGTCCTTGTAAGCAGTGCAGCCCTAAATTTTGGGGTGGCTCTGTCTTATTGATTTTCAGTTTTCCCAAGGTATATTCCCTAGACTGGAAGTGCCCTTGGCTCTGTAGCTCTGTTCTTTACTTGTTTAGGGAACACAATGCACTCCTCCAGAGAGGCAGTTGGCAATTTACATCCCGCCCATCAGCATAACAAGGCTCCCTGTTCTCCAGGGCCTGTCTTGCCTTTCTGGTTTTTACACATTTTGTGGATGTCCCTTTTGACCGGTGGGAAGTGATACTTCTTTGTAGTGCAGATTTGCATTGCCCACTTGCTTGCTTGGCCAAAAAGGGCGTATGCGTTTTCTCCTGAATATATTCAGGAGAAAACGCATACGCCCTTTTTGGCCAAGTGCATCATTGTCGAAGTTGTGCCCCTCTTCCTGTGCTTTAAAGGCGATTCCAACGTACCTCTTGAAATCTGTTTCCTGCTATTCTGCCTCGCTTTCAAGTCCGCCTCGTTGCCTTCCCTCAACAGATTTTTGGACGATAGTTGTCCTTTATTACTCGGCCAGTTTGTGAATTGCTGTGCCCCTGAGCTCCATTTTTCAACTCGTTTTTGGTGAGCTGACCGCAAGTCCAAAATTTTGGTTCAGGACCTATACTGGTTCCCGGTGGGTGGCTGAGACTTTGGTTAATTATTCTTCCTGCCGGGAAATTACAGTGATATGTGCCCGTCCAAATGCCTAACAGCTAATTTCTCATTGGTTCTCCCTCTTCCTTTTCATCCTCTGCCAAATTGGCAACCTGTGCGAACCAGGAGGTTAAAGGGGCTGTCTCTCAAAGTTGGGAGGTTGATAGTAAAGCAGATGGAAAGTCAAACCGGAGCACCAGGAGAGGGACTATTCGTTGAGTTTTAGAAACCTTTCGTATTCACAGTGTGTCCGTTATCTAGGTTTCCGGTACATGTTATAACTGTAGTAATATTCCCTTCAACCTGGAGAGTTGGGACCCATGGAATGGGTGCCATGCATTATTGCTTTAAAGGGTCTGCATTTGCTCACCGAATCTCACCAATCGTCTCAGTCCCAAGTGTCCAGCCTTATGCCACATCCAGCTGTCGTTGTAGATAGGGTCATTCCAGGGTTCATCAGAGACCCTGAAGGAATTGTAAAGAGTTTCCCAGTTTTTTTGTTTTGTTTTTGAAATTCCTTTTTATAGTGGGTTTGAGCTGATTCTCGCTGCCATGTTTATGCCAGTCTAGACACACTTGATTCCCTTACGGAGACATATCAATACATAGGTTTTAAGATTCTTACTAGTCAGATATATTCCTCTGCGGGAAATATGGGGTTTTGAGTCCCTTTCACTGAGGAAGGTGCAGGTCTTGTCTATTCCATAGTTGGTTTTTGGAACGGTACCTGTGCTTATATCAAACTCTGGGTTTATGCATCACCCCACCTCTCCTTCCCCCTTAAGCAGGCATAAGAGTGTTTTCTAAATGTGAGACACTGTTCTCTTTCCTAACTCAGTTCAAGTGTAGCCATGTTTACAGGATCTTCATAAGTGATATCTTATGATAAGTTTCTTTTTCTCTGTGACTTATTTCACTTAGAATCATCGTAGCTGAATCTACCCATTTTGCTGCTACTGGTCTTATGACATTGATTTCATGGCTGAGGGATATTCCATCGTACGTAAGTACCACAATTTTTTGAATCATTTTTATATTTCCTGGGATATTTAAGGTGTACCCAAGTTGAGGTCCTTGTAAGCAGTGCAGCCCTAAATTTTGGGGTGGCTCTGTCTTATTGATTTTCAGTTTTCCCAAGGTATATTCCCTAGACTGGAAGTGCCCTTGGCTCTGTAGCTCTGTTCTTTACTTGTTTAGGGAACACAATGCACTCCTCCAGAGAGGCAGTTGGCAATTTACATCCCACCCATCAGCATAACAAGGCTCCCTGTTCTCCAGGGCCTGTCTTGCCTTTCTGGTTTTTACACATTTTGTGGATGTCCCTTTTGACCGGTGGGAAGTGATACTTCTTTGTAGTGCAGATTTGCATTGCCCGCTTGCTTGCTTGGCCAAAAAGGACGTATGCGTTTTCTCCTGAATATATTCAGGAGAAAACGCATACGCCCTTTTTGGCCAAGTGCATCATTGTCGAAGTTGTGCCCCTCTTCCTGTGCTTTAAAGGCGATTCCAACGTACCTCTTGAAATCTGTTTCCTGCTATTCTGCCTCGCTTTCAAGTCCGCCTCGTTGCCTTCCCTCAACAGATTTTTGGACGATAGTTGTCCTTTATTACTTGGCCAGTTTGTGAATTGCTGTGCCCCTGAGCTCCATTTTTCAACTCGTTTTTGGTGAGCTGACCGCAAGTCCAAAATTTTGGTTCAGGACCTATACTGGTTCCCGGTGGGTGGCTGAGACTTTGGTTAATTATTCTTCCTGCCGGGAAATTACAGTGATATGTGCCCGTCCAAATGCCTAACAGCTAATTTCTCATTGGTTCTCCCTCTTCCTTTTCATCCTCTGCCAAATTGGCAACCTGTGCGAACCAGGAGGTTAAAGGGGCTGTCTCTCCAAGTTGGGAGGTTGATAGTAAAGCAGATGGAAAGTCAAACCGGAGCACCAGGAGAGGGACTATTCGTTGAGTTTTAGAAACCTTTCGTATTCACAGTGTGTCCGTTCTCTAGGTTTCCGGTACATGTTATAACTGTAGTAATATTCCCTTCAACCTGGAGAGTTGGGACCCATGGAATGGGTGCCATGCATTATTGCTTTAAAGGGTCTGCATTTGCTCACCGAATCTCACCAATCGTCTCAGTCCCAAGTGTCCAGCCTTATGCCACATCCAGCTGTCGTTGTAGATAGGGTCATTCCAGGGTTCATCAGAGACCCTGAAGGAATTGTAAAGAATTTCCCAGTTTTTTTGTTTTGTTTTTGAAATTCCTTTTTATAGTGGGTTTGAGCTGATTCTCGCTGCCATGTTTATGCCAGTCTAGACACACTTGATTCCCTTACGGAGACATATCAATACATAGGTTTTAAGATTCTTACTAGTCAGATATATTCCTCTGCGGGAAATATGGGGTTTTGAGTCCCTTTCACTGAGGAAGGTGCAGGTCTTGTCTATTCCATAGTTGGTTTTTGGAACGGTACCTGTGCTTATATCAAACTCTGGGTTTATGCATCACCCCACCTCTCCTTCCCCCTTAAGCAGGCATAAGAGTGTTTTCTAAATGTGAGACACTGTTCTCTTTCCTAACTCAGTTCAAGTGTAGCCATGTTTACAGGATCTTCATAAGTGATATCTTATGATAAGTTTCTTTTTCTCTGTGACTTATTTCACTTAGAATCATCGTAGCTGAATCTACCCATTTTGCTGCTACTGGTCTTATGACATTGATTTCATGGCTGAGGGATATTCCATCGTACGTAAGTACCACAATTTTTTGAACCATTTTTATATTTCCTGGTATATTTAAGGTGTACCCAAGTTGAGGTCCTTGTAAGCAGTGCAGCCCTAAATTTTGGGGTGGCTCTGTCTTATTGATTTTCAGTTTTCCCAAGGTATATTCCCTAGACTGGAAGTGCCCTTGGCTCTGTAGCTCTGTTGTTTAATTGTTTTAGGGAACACAATGCACTCCTCCAGAGAGGCAGTTGGCAATTTACATCCCGCCCATCAGCATAACAAGGCTCCCTGTTCTCCAGGGCTTGTCTTGCCTTTCTGGTTTTTACACACTTTGTGGATGTCCCTTTTGACCGGTGGGAAGTGATACTTCTTTGTAGTGCAGATTCGCATTGCCCGCTTGCTTGCTTGGCCAAAAAGGGCGTATGCGTTTTCTCCTGAATATATTCAGGAGAAAACGCATACGCCCTTTTTGGCCAAGTGCAGCATTGTCGAAGTTGTGCCCCTCTTCCTGTGCTTTAAAGGCGATTCCAACGTACCTCTTGAAATCTGTTTCCTGCTATTCTGCCTCGCTTTCAAGTCCGCCTCGTTGCCTTCCCTCAACAGATTTTTGGACGATAGTTGTCCTTTATTACTCGGCCAGTTTGTGAATTGCGGTGCCCCTGAGCTCCATTTTTCAACTCGTTTTTGGTGAGCTGACCGCAAGTCCAAAATTTTGGTTCAGGACCTATACTGGTTCCCGGTGGGGGGCTGAGACTTTGCTTAATTCTTCTACCTGCCGGGAAGTTAGAGTGATATGTGCCCAACGAAATACCTAACAGCTACTCTCTCATTGGTTCTCCCACTTCCCTTTCATCCTCTGCCAAATTGGAAACCTGTGTGAACCAGGAGGTTGAAGGGGCTGTCTCTCCAAGTTGGGAGATTGATAGTAAAGCAGATGGAAAGTCAAACCGGAGCACCAGGAGAGGGACTATTCGTTGAGTTTTAGAAACCTTTCATATTCACAGTGTGTCCGTTCTCTAGGTTTCTCGTACATGTTATAACTGTAGTAATATTCCCTTCAACCTGGAGAGTTGGGACCCATGGAATGGGTGCCATGCTTTATTGCTTTAAAGGGTCTGCATTGGCTCACCCAATCTCACCAATCCTCTCAGTCCCAAGTGTCCAGCCTTATGCCACATCCAGCTGTCATTGTAGATATGGTCATTCCAGGTTTCATCAGAGACCCTGAAGGAATTGTAAAGAATTTCCCAGTTTTTTTGTTTTGTTTTTGAAATTCCTTTATATAGTGGGTTTGAGCTGATTCTCGCTGCCATGTTTATGCCAGTCTAGACACACTTGATTCCCTTACGGAGACATATCAATACATAGGTTTTAAGATTCTTACTAGTCAGTTATATTCCTCTGCGGGAAATATGGGGTTTTGAGTCCCTTTCACTGAGGAAGGTGTAGGTCTTGTCTATTCCATAGTTGGTTTTTGGAACGGTACCTGTGCTTATATCAAACTCTGGTTTTATGCATCACCCCACCTCTCCTTCCCCCTTAAACAGGCATAAGAGTGTTTTCTAAATGTGAGACATTCTTCTCTTTCCTAACTCAGTTCAAGTGTAGCCATGTTTACAGGATCTTCATAAGTGATATCTTATGATAAGTTTCTTTTTCTGTGCGACTTATTTCACTTAGAATCATCGTACCTGAATCCACCCATTTTGCTGCTATTGGTCTTATGACATTGATTTCATAGCTGAGGGATATTCCATCGTACGTAAGTACCACAATTTTTTGAACCATTTTTATATTTCCTGGGATATTTAAGGTGTACCCATGTTGAGGTCCTTGTAAGCAGTGCAGCCCTAAATATTGGGATGGCTCTGTCTTATTGATTTTCAGTTTTCCCAAGGTATATTCCCTAGACTGGAAGTGCCCTTGGCTCTGTAGCTCTGTTCTTTACTTGTTTTAGGGAACACAATGCACTCCTCCAGAGAGGCAGTTGTCAATTTACATCCCGCCCATCAGCATAACAAGGCTCCCTGTTCTCCAGGGCCTGTCTTGCCTTTCTGGTTTTTACACATTTTGTGGATGTCCCTTTTGACCGGTGGGAAGTGATACTTCTTTGTAGTGCAGATTTGCATTGCCCGCTTGCTTGCTTGGCCAACAAGGGCGTATGCGTTTTCTCCTGAATATATATATATTTCTCCTTAATATATATAAACGCATACGCCCTTTTTGGCCAAGTGCATCATTGTCGAAGTTGTGCCCCTCTTCCTGTGCTTTAAAGGCGATTCCAACGTACCTCTTGAAATCTGTTTCCTGCTATTCTGCCTCGCTTTCAAGTCCGCCTCGTTGCCTTCCCTCAACAGATTTTTGGATGATAGTTGTCCTTTATTACTCGGCCAGTTTGTGAATTGCTGTGCCCCTGAGCTCCATTTTTCAACTCGTTTTTGGTGAGCTGACCGCAAGTCCAAAATTTTGGTTCAGAACCTATACTGGTTCCCGGTGGGTGGCTGAGACTTTGGTTAATTCTTCTTCCTGCCGGGAAATTACAGTGATATGTGCCCGTCCAAATGCCTAACAGCTACTCTCTCATTGGTTCTCCCTTTTCCCTTTCATCCTCTGCCAAATTGGCAACGTGTGCGAACCAGGAGGTTAAAGGGGCTGTCTCTCCAAGTTGGGAGGTTGATAGTAAAGCAGATGGAAAGTTAAACCAGAGCACCAGGAGAGGGACTATTCGTTGAGTTTTAGAAACCTTTCGTATTCACAGTGTGTCCGTTCTCTAGGATTCCGATACATGTTATAACTGTAGTAATATTCTCTTCAACCTGGAGAGTTGGGACCCATGGAATGGGTGCCATGCATTATTGCTTTAAAGGGTCTGCATTTGCTCACCCAATCTCACCAATCCTCTCAGTCCCAAGTGTCCAGCCTTATGCCACATCCAGCTGTCATTGTAAATAGGGTCATTCCAGGTTTCATCAGAGACCCTGAAGGAATTGTAAAGAATTTCCCAGTTTTTTGGTTTTGTTTTTGAAATTCCTTTTTATAGTGGGTTTGAGATGATTCTCACTGCCATGTTTATGCCAGTCTAGACACACTTGATTCCCTTACGGAGATATATCAATACATAGGTTTTAAGATTCTTACTAGTCAGATATATTCCTCTGCGGGAAATATGGGGTTTTGATTCCCTTTCACTGAGGAAGGTGTAGGTCTTGTCTATTCCATAGTTGGTTTTTGGAACGGTACCTGTGCTTATATCAAACTCTGGGTTTATGCATCACCCCACCTCTCCTTCCCCCTTAAGCAGGCATAAGAGTGTTTTCTAAATGTGAGACACTGTTCTCTTTCCTAACTCAGTTCAAGTGTAGCCATGTTTACAGGATCTTCTTAAGTGTTATCTTATGATAAGTTTCTTTCTCTGTGACTTATTTCACTTAGAATCATCGTACCTGAATCTACCCATTTTGCTGCTACTGGTCTTATGACATTGATTTCATGGCTGAGGGATATTCCATCGTACGTAAGTACCACAATTTTTTGCACCATTTTTATATTTCCTGGGATATTTAAGGTGTACCCAAGTTGAGGTCCTTGTAAGCAGTGCAGCCCTAAATTTTGGGGTGGCTCTGTCTTATTGATTTTCAGTTTTCCCAAAGTATATTCCCTAGACTGGAAGTGCCCTTGGCTCTGTAGCTCTGTTCTTTACTTGTTTTAGGGAACACAATGCACTCCTCCAGAGAGGCAGTTGGCAATTTACATCCCGCCCATCAGCATAACAAGGCTCCCTGTTCTCCAGGGCCTGTCTTGCCTTTCTGGTTTTTACACATTTTGTGGATGTCCCTTTTGACCGGTGGGAAGTGATACTTCTTTGTAGTGCAGATTTGCATTGCCCGCTTGCTTGCTTGGCCAAAAAGGGCGTATGCGTTTTCTCCTGAATATATTCAGGAGAAAACGCATACGCCCTTTTTGGCCAAGTGCATCATTGTCGAAGTTGTGCCCCTCTTCCTGTGCTTTAAAGGCGATTCCAACGTACCTCTTGAAATCTGTTTCCTGCTATTCTGCCTCGCTTTCAAGTCCGCCTCGTTGCCTTCCCTCAACAGGTTTTTGGATGATAGTTGTCCTTTATTACTCGGCCAGTTTGTGAATTGCTGTGCCCCTGAGCTCCATTTTTCAACTCGTTTTTGGTGAGCTGACCGCAAGTCCAAAATTTTGGTTCAGGACCTATACTGGTTCCCGGTGGGTGGCTGAGACTTTGGTTAATTCTTCTTCCTGCCGGGAAATTACAGTGATATGTGCCCGTCCAAATGCCTAACAGCTACTCTCTCATTGGTTCTCCCTCTTCCCTTTCATCCTCTGCCAAATTGGCAACCTGTGCGAACCAGGAGGTTAAAGGGGCTGTCTCTCAAAGTTGGGAGGTTGATAGTAAAGCAGATGGAAAGTCAAACCGGAGCACCAGGAGAGGGAATATTCGTTGAGTTTTAGAAACCTTTCGTATTCACAGTGTGTCCGTTCTCTAGGTTTCCGGTACATGTTATAACTGTAGTAATATTCCCTTCAACCTGGAGAGTTGGGACCCATGGAATGGGTGCCATGCATTATTGCTTTAAAGGGTCTGCATTTGCTCACCAAATCTCACCAATCGTCTCAGTTCCAAGTGTCCAGCCTTATGCCACATCCAGATGTCGTTGTAGATAGGGTCATTCCAGGGTTCATCAGAGACCCTGAAGGAATTGTAAAGAATTTCCCGGGCTTCCCTGGTGGCGCAGTGGTTGAGAGTCCGCCTGCCGTTGCAGGGGACGCGGGTTCGTGCCCCGGTCTGGGAGGATCCCACGTGCAGCGGAGCAGCTTGGCCCATGAGCCATGGCCATTGAGCCTGCGTGTCCGGAGCCTGTGCTCCGCAACGGGAGAGGCCGCAACAGTGAGAGGCCCACATACCGCAAAAAAAAAAAAAAAAAAAAAAAAAAAAGAATTTCCCAGTTTTTTGTTTTGTTTTTGAAATTCCTTTTTATACTGGGTTTGAGCTGATTCTCGCTGCCATGTTTATGCTAGTCTAGAAACACTTGATTCCCTTACAGAGACATATCAATACATAGGTTTTAAGATTCTTACTATTCAGATATATTCCTCTGCAGTAAATATGGGGTTTTGAGTCCCTTTCACTGAGGAAGTTGTAGGTCTTGTCTATTCCATAGTTGGTTTTTGGAACGGTACCTGTGCTTATATCAAACTCTGGTTTTATGCATCACCCCACCTCTCCTTCCCCCTTAAGCAGGCATAACAGTGTTTTCTAATTGTGAGACACTGTTCTCTTTCCTAACTCAGTTCAAGTGTAGCCATGTTTACAGGATCTTCATAAGTGATATCTTATGATAAGTTTCTTTTTCTGTGTGACTTATTACACTTAGAATCATCGTACCTGAATCCACCCATTTTGCTGCTACTGGTCTTATGACATTGATTTCATGGCTGAGGGATATTCCATCGTACGTAAGTACCACAATTTTTTGAACCATTTTTATATTTCCTGGGATATTTAAGGTGTACCCAAGTTGAGGTCCTTGTAAGCAGTGCAGCCCTAAATTTTGGGGTGGCTCTGTCTTATTGATTTTCAGTTTTCTCAAGGAATATTCCCTAGACTGGAAGTGCCCTTGGCTCTGTAGCTCTGTTCTTTACTTGTTTTAGGGAACACAATGCACTCCTCCAGAGAGGCAGTTGGCAATTTACATCCCGCCCATCAGCATAACAAGGCTCCCTGTTCTCCAGGGCCTGTCTTGCCTTTCTGGTTTTTACACATTTTGTGGATGTCCCTTTTGACCGGTGGGAAGTGATACTTCTTTGTAGTGCAGATTTGCATTGCCCGCTTGCTTGCTTGGGCAAAAAGGGCGTATGTGTTTTCTCCTGAATATATTCAGGAGAAAACGCATACGCCCTTTTTGGCCAAGTGCATCATTGTCGAAGTTGTGCCCCTCTTCCTGTGCTTTAAAGGCGATTCCAACGTAGCTCTTGAAATCTGTTTCCTGCTATTCTGCCTCGCTTTCAAGTCCGCCTCGTTGCCTTCCCTCAACAGATTTTTGGATGATAGTTGTCCTTTATTACTCGGCCAGTTTGTGAATTGCTGTGCCCCTGAGCTCCATTTTTCAACTCGTTTTTGGTGAGCTGACCGCAAGTCCAAAATTTTGGTTCAGAACCTATACTGGTTCCCGGTGCGTGGCTGAGACTTTGGTTAATTCTTCTTCCTGCCGGGAAATTACAGTGATATGTGCCCGTCCAAATGCCTAACAGCTACTCTCTCATTGGTTCTCCCTTTTCCCTTTCATCCTCTGCCAAATTGGCAACCTGTGCGAACCAGGAGGTTAAAGGGGCTGTCTCTCCAAGTTGGGAGGTTGATAGTAAAGCAGATGGAAAGTCAAACCGGAGCACCAGGAGAGGGACTATTCGTTGAGTTTTAGAAACCTTTCGTATTCACAGTGTGTCCGTTCTCTAGGTTTCCGGTACATGTTATAACTGTAGTAATATTCCCTTCAACCTGGAGAGTTGGGACCCATGGAATGGGTGCCATGCATTATTGCTTTAAAGGGTCTGCATTTGCTCACCGAATCTCACCAAACGTCTCAGTCCCAAGTGTCCAGCCTTATGCCACATCCAGCTGTCGTTGTAGATAGGGTCATTCCAGGGTTCATCAGAGACCCTGAAGGAATTGTAAAGAATTTCCCAGTTTTTTTGTTTTGTTTTTGAAATTCCTTTTTATAGTGGGTTTGAGCTGATTCTCGCTGCCATGTTTATGCCAGTCTAGACACACATGATTCCCTTACGGAGACATATCAATACATAGGTTTTAAGATTCTTACTAGTCAGATATATTCCTCTGCGGGAAATATGGGGTTTTGAGTCCCTTTCACTGAGGAAGGTGCAGGTCTTGGCTATTCCATAGTTGGTTTTTGGAACGGTACCTGTGCTTATATCAAACTCTGGGTTTATGCATCACCCCACCTCTCCTTCCCCCTTAAGCAGGCATAAGAGTGTTTTCTAAATGTGAGACACTGTTCTCTTTCCTAACTCAGTTCAAGTGTAGCCATGTTTACAGGATCTTCATAAGTGATATCTTATGATAACTTTCTTTTTCTCTGTGACTTATTTCACTTAGAATCATCGTAGCTGAATCTACCCATTTTGCTGCTACTGGTCTTATGACATTGATTTCATGGCTGAGGGATATTCCATCGTACGTAAGTACCACAATTTTTTGAACCATTTTTATATTTCCTGGTATATTTAAGGTGTACACAAGTTGAGGTCCTTGTAAGCAGTGCAGCCCTAAATTTTGGGGTGGCTCTGTCTTATTGATTTTCAGTTTTCCCAAGGTATATTCCCTAGACTGGAAGTGCCCTTGGCTCTGTAGCTCTGTTGTTTAATTGTTTTAGGGAACACAATGCACTCCTCCAGAGAGGCAGTTGGCAATTTACATCCCGCCCATCAGCATAACAAGGCTCCCTGTTCTCCAGGGCTTGTCTTGCCTTTCTGGTTTTTACACACTTTGTGGATGTCCCTTTTGACCGGTGGGAAGTGATACTTCTTTGTAGTGCAGATTCGCATTGCCCGCTTGCTTGCTTTGCCAAAAAGGGCGTATGCGTTTTCTCCTGAATATATTCAGGAGAAAACGCATACGCCCTTTTTGGCCAAGTGCAGCATTGTCGAAGTTGTGCCCCTCTTCCTGTGCTTTAAAGGCGATTCCAACGTACCTCTTGAAATCTGTTTCCTGCTATTCTGCCTCGCTTTCAAGTCCGCCTCGTTGCCTTCCGTCAACAGATTTTTGGACGATAGTTGTCCTTTATTACTCGGCCAGTTTGTGAATTGCGGTGCCCCTGAGCTCCATTTTTCAACTCGTTTTTGGTGAGCTGACCGCAAGTCCAAAATTTTGGTTCAGGACCTATACTGGTTCCCGGTGGGGGGCTGAGACTTTGGTTAATTATTCTTCCTGCCGGGAAATTACAGTGATATGTGCCCGTCCAAATGCCTAACAGCTAATTTCTCATTGGTTCTCCCTCTTCCTTTTCATCCTCTGCCAAATTGGCAACCTGTGCGAACCAGGAGGTTAAAGGGGCTGTCTCTCCAAGTTGGGAGGTTGATAGTAAAGCAGATGGAAAGTCAAACCGGAGCACCAGGAGAGGGACTATTCGTTGAGTTTTAGAAACCTTTTGTATTCACAGTGTGTCCGTTCTCTACGTTTCCGGTACATGTTATAACTGTAGTAATATTCCCTGCAACCTGGAGAGTTGGGACCCATGGAATGGGTGCCATGCATTATTGCTTTAAAGGGTCTGCATTTGCTCACCGAATCTCACCAATCGTCTCAGTCCCAAGTGTCCAGCCATATGCCACATCCAGCTGTCGTTTTAGATAGGGTCATTCCAGGGTTCATCAGAGACCCTGAAGGAATTGTAAAGAATTTCCCAGTTTTTTTGTTTTGTTTTTGAAATTCCTTTTTATAGTGGGTTTGAGCTGATTCTCGCTGCCATATTTATGCCAGTCTAGACACACTTGATTCCCTTACGGAGACATATCAATACATAGGTTTTTAGATTCTTACTAGTCAGATATATTCCTCTGCGGGAAATATGGTGTTTTGAGTCCCTTTCACTGAGGAAGGTGCAGGTCTTGTCTATTCCATAGTTGGTTTTTGGAACGGTACCTGTGCTTATATCAAACTCTGGGTTTATGCATCACCCCACCTCTCCTTCCCCCTTAAGCAGGCATAAGAGTGTTTTCTAAATGTGAGACACTGTTCTCTTTCTTAACTCAGTTCAAGTGTAGCCATGTTTACAGGATCTTCATAAGTGATATCTTATGATAAGTTTCTTTTTCTCTGTGACTTATTTCACTTAGAATCATCGTAGCTGAATCTACCCATTTTGCTGCTACTGGTCTTATGACATTGATTTCATGGCTGAGGGATATTCCATCGTTCGTAAGTACCACAATTTTTTGAATCATTTTTATATTTCCTGGGATATTTAAGGTGTACCCAAGTTGAGGTCCTTGTAAGCAGTGCAGCCCTAAATTTTGGGGTGGCTCTCTCTTATTGATTTTCAGTTTTCCCAAGGTATATTCCCTAGACTGGAAGTGCCCTTGGCTCTGTAGCTCTGTTCTTTACTTGTTTAGGGAACACAATGCACTCCTCCAGAGAGGCAGTTGGCAATTTACATCCCGCCCATCAGCATAACAAGGCTCCCTGTTCTCCAGGGCCTGTCTTGCCTTTCTGGTTTTTACACATTTTGTGGATGTCCCTTTTGACCGGTAGGAAGTGATACTTCTTTGTAGTGCAGATTCGCATTGCCCGCTTGCTTGCTTGGCCAAAAAGGGCGTGTGCGTTTTCTCCTGAATATATTCAGGAGAAAACGCATACGCCCTTTTTGGCCAAGTGCAGCATTGTCGAAGTTGTGCCCCTCTTCCTGTGCTTTAAAGGCGATTCCAACGTACCTCTTGAAATCTGTTTCCTGCTATTCTGCCTCGCTTTCAAGTCCGCCTCGTTGCCTTCCCTCAACAGATTTTTGGACGATAGTTGTCCTTTATTACTCGGCCAGTTTGTGAATTGCGGTGCCCCTGAGCTCCATTTTTCAACTCGTTTTTGGTGAGCTGACCGCAAGTCCAAAATTTTGGTTCAGGACCTATACTGGTTCCCGGTGGGTGGCTGAGACTTTGGTTAATTATTCTTCCTGCCGGGAAATTACAGTGATATGTGCCCGTCCAAATGCCTAACAGCTAATTTCTCATTGGTTCTCCCTCTTCCTTTTCATCCTCTGCCAAATTGGCAACCTGTGCGAACCAGGAGGTTAAAGGGGCTGTCTCTCCAAGTTGGGAGGTTGATAGTAAAGCAGATGGAAAGTCAAACCGGAGCACCAGGAGAGGGACTATTCGTCGAGTTTTAGAAACCTTTCGTATTCACAGTGTGTCCGTTCTCTAGGTTTCCGGTACATGTTATAACTGTAGTAATATTCCCTTCAACCTGGAGAGTTGGGACCCATGGAACGGGTGCCATGCATTATTGCTTTAAAGGGTCTGCATTTGCTCACCGAATCTCACCAATCGTCTCAGTCCCAAGTGTCCAGCCTTATGCCACATCCAGCTGTCGTTGTAGATAGGGTCATTCCAGGGTTCATCAGAGACCCTGAAGGAATTGTAAAGAATTTCCCAGTTTTTTTGTTTTGTTTTTGAAATTCCTTTTTATAGTGGGTTTGAGCTGATTCTCGCTGCCATGTTTATGCCAGTCTAGACACACTTGATTCCCTTACGGAGACATATCAATACATAGGTTTTAAGATTCTTACTAGTCAGATATATTCCTCTGCGGGAAATATGGGGTTTTGAGTCCCTTTCACTGAGGAAGGTGCAGGTCTTGTCTATTCCATAGTTGGTTTTTGGAACGGTACCTGTGCTTATATCAAACTCTGGGTTTATGCATCACCCCACCTCTCCTTCCCCCTTAAGCAGGCATAAGAGTGTTTTCTAAATGTGAGACACTGTTCTCTTTCCTAACTCAGTTCAAGTGTAGCCATGTTTACAGGATCTTCATAAGTGATATCTTATGATAAGTTTCTTTTTCTCTGTGACTTATTTCACTTAGAATCATCGTAGCTGAATCTACCCATTTTGCTGCTACTGGTCTTATGACATTGATTTCATGGCTGAGGGATATTCCATCGTACGTAAGTACCACAATTTTTTGAACCATTTTTATATTTCCTGGTATATTTAAGGTGTACCCAAGTTGAGGTCCTTGTAAGCAGTGCAGCCCTAAATTTTGGGGTGGCTCTGTCTTATTGATTTTCAGTTTTCCCAAGGTATATTCCCTAGACTGGAAGTGCCCTTGGCTCTGTAGCTCTGTTGTTTAATTGTTTTAGGGAACACAATGCACTCCTCCAGAGAGGCAGTTGGCAATTTACATCCCGCCCATCAGCATAACAAGGCTCCCTGTTCTCCAGGGCTTGTCTTGCCTTTCTGGTTTTTACACACTTTGTGGATGTCCCTTTTGACCGGTGGGAAGTGATACTTCTTTGTAGTGCAGATTCGCATTGCCCGCTTGCTTGCTTGGCCAAAAAGGGCGTATGCGTTTTCTCCTGAATATATTCAGGAGAAAACGCATACGCCCTTTTTGGCCAAGTGCAGCATTGTCGAAGTTGTGCCCCTCTTCCTGTGCTTTAAAGGCGATTCCAATGTACCTCTTGAAATCTGTTTCCTGCTATTCTGCCTCGCTTTCAAGTCCGCCTCGTTGCCTTCCCTCAACAGATTTTTGGACGATAGTTGTCCTTTATTACTCGGCCAGTTTGTGAATTGCGGTGCCCCTGAGCTCCATTTTTCAACTCGTTTTTGGTGAGCTGACCGCAAGTCCAAAATTTTGGTTCAGGACCTATACTGGTTCCCGGTGGGGTGCTGAGACTTTGCTTAATTCTTCTACCTGCCGGGAAGTTAGAGTGATATGTGCCCAACGAAATACCTAACAGCTACTCTCTCATTGGTTCTCCCTCATCCCTTTCATCCTCTGCCAAATTGGAAACCTGTGTGAACCAGGAGGTTGAAGGGGCTGTCTCTCCAAGTTGGGAGATTGATAGTAAAGCAGATGGAAAGTCAAACCGGAGCACCAGGAGAGGGACTATTCGTTGAGTTTTAGAAACCTTTCATATTCACAGTGTGTCCGTTCTCTAGGTTTCTCGTACATGTTATAACTGTAGTAATATACCCTTCAACCTGGAGAGTTGGGACCCATGGAATGGGTGCCATGCTTTATTGCTTTAAAGGGTCTGCATTTGCTCACCCAATCTCACCAATCCTCTCAGTCCCAAGTGTCCAGCCTTATGCCACATCCAGCTGTCATTGTAGATATGGTCATTCCAGGTTTCATCAGAGACCCTGAAGGAATTGTAAAGAATTTCCCAGTTTTTTTGTTTTGTTTTTGAAATTCCTTTTTATAGTGGGTTTGAGCTGATTCTCGCTGCCATGTTTATGCCAGTCTAGACACACTTGATTCCCTTACGGAGACATATCAATACATAGGTTTTAAGATTCTTACTAGTCAGTTATATTCCTCTGCGGGAAATATGGGGTTTTGAGTCCCTTTCACTGAGGAAGGTGTAGGTCTTGTCTATTCCATAGTTGGTTTTTGGAACGGTACCTGTGCTTATATCAAACTCTGGTTTTATGCATCACCCCACCTCTCCTTCCCCCTTAAACAGGCATAAGAGTGTTTTCTAAATGTGAGACATTCTTCTCTTTCCTAACTCAGTTCAAGTGTAGCCATGTTTACAGGATCTTCATAAGTGATATCTTATGATAAGTTTCTTTTTCTGTGCGACTTATTTCACTTAGAATCATCGTACCTGAATCCACCCATTTTGCTGCTACTGGTCTTATGACATTGATTTCATAGCTGAGGGATATTCCATCGTACGTAAGTACCACAATTTTTTGAACCATTTTTATATTTCCTGGGATATTTAAGGTGTACCCATGTTGAGGTCCTTGTAAGCAGTGCAGCCCTAAATTTTGGGGTGGCTCTGTCTTATTGATTTTCAGTTTTCCCAAGGTATATTCCCTAGACTGGAAGTGCCCTTGGCTCTGTAGCTCTGTTCTTTACTTGTTTTAGGGAACACAATGCAGTCCTCCAGAGAGGCAGTTGGCAATTTACATCCCGCCCATCAGCATAACAAGGCTCCCTGTTCTCCAGGGCCTGTCTTGCCTTTCTGGTTTTTACACATTTTGTGGATGTCCCTTTTGACCGGTGGGAAGTGATACTTCTTTGTAGTGCAGATTTGCATTGCCCGCTTGCTTGCTTGGCCAAAAAGGTCGTATGCGTTTTCTCCTGAATATATATATATTTCTCCTGAATATATATAAACGCATACGCCCTTTTTGGCCAAGTGCATCATTGTCGAAGTTGTGCCCCTCTTCCTGTGCTTTAAAGGCGATTCCAACGTACCTCTTGAAATCTGTTTCCTGCTATTCTGCCTCGCTTTCAAGTCCACCTCGTTGCCTTCCCTCAACAGATTTTTGGATGATAGTTGTCCTTTATTACTCGGCCAGTTTGTGAATTGCTGTGCCCCTGAGCTCCATTTTTCAACTCGTTTTTGGTGAGCTGACCGCAAGTCCAAAATTTTGGTTCAGAACCTATACTGGTTCCCGGTGGGTGGCTGAGACTTTGGTTAATTTTTCTTCCTGCCGGGAAATTACAGTGATATGTGCCCGTCCAAATGCCTAACAGCTACTCTCTCATTGGTTCTCCCTCTTCCCTTTCATCCTCTGCCAAATTGGCAACCTGTTCGAACCAGGAGGTTAAAGGGGCTGTCTCTCCAAGTTGGGAGGTTGATAGTAAAGCAGATGGAAAGTTAAACCAGAGCACCAGGAGAGGGACTATTCGTTGAGTTTTAGAAACCTTTCGTATTCACAGTGTGTCCGTTCTCTAGGATTCCGATACATGTTATAAATGTAGTAATATTCTCTTCAACCTGGAGAGTTGGGACCCATGGAAAGGGTGCCATGCATTATTGCTTTAAAGGGTCTGCATTTGCTCACCCAATCTCACCAATCCTCTCAGTCCCAAGTGTCCAGCCTTATGCCACATCCAGCTGTCATTGTAAATAGGGTCATTCCAGGTTTCATCAGAGACCCTGAAGGAATTGTAAAGAATTTCCCAGTTTTTTGGTTTTGTTTTTGAAATTCCTTTTTATAGTGGGTTTGAGCTGATTCTCGCTGCCATGTTTATGCCAGTCTAGACACACTTGATTCCCTTACGGAGACATATCAATACATAGGTTTTAAGATTCTTACTAGTCAGTTATATTCCTCTGCGGGAAATATGGGGTTTTGAGTCCCTTTCACTGAGGAAGGTGTAGGTCTTGTCTATTCCATAGTTGGTTTTTGGAACGGTACCTGTGCTTATATCAAACTCTGGTTTTATGCATCACCCCACCTCTCCTTCCCCCTTAAACAGGCATAAGAGTGTTTTCTAAATGTGAGACATTCTTCTCTTTCCTAACTCAGTTCAAGTGTAGCCATGTTTACAGGATCTTCATAAGTGATATCTTATGATAAGTTTCTTTTTCTGTGCGACTTATTTCACTTAGAATCATCGTACCTGAATCCACCCATTTTGCTGCTACTGGTCTTATGACATTGATTTCATAGCTGAGGGATATTCCATCGTACGTAAGTACCACAATTTTTTGAACCATTTTTATATTTCCTGGGATATTTAAGGTGTACCCATGTTGAGGTCCTTGTAAGCAGTGCAGCCCTAAATTTTGGGGTGGCTCTGTCTTATTGATTTTCAGTTTTCCCAAGGTATATTCCCTAGACTGGAAGTGCCCTTGGCTCTGTAGCTCTGTTCTTTACTTGTTTTAGGGAACACAATGCACTCCTCCAGAGAGGCAGTTGGCAATTTACATCCCGCCCATCAGCATAACAAGGCTCCCTGTTCTCCAGGGCCTGTCTTGCCTTTCTGGTTTTTACACATTTTGTGGATGTCCCTTTTGACCGGTGGGAAGTGATACTTCTTTGTAGTGCAGATTTGCATTGCCCGCTTGCTTGCTTGGCCAAAAAGGTCGTATGCGTTTTCTCCTGAATATATATATATTTCTCCTGAATATATATAAACGCATACGCCCTTTTTGGCCAAGTGCATCATTGTCGAAGTTGTGCCCCTCTTCCTGTGCTTTAAAGGCGATTCCAACGTACCTCTTGAAATCTGTTTCCTGCTATTCTGCCTCGCTTTCAAGTCCACCTCGTTGCCTTCCCTCAACAGATTTTTGGATGATAGTTGTCCTTTATTACTCGGCCAGTTTGTGAATTGCTGTGCCCCTGAGCTCCATTTTTCAACTCGTTTTTGGTGAGCTGACCGCAAGTCCAAAATTTTGGTTCAGAACCTATACTGGTTCCCGGTGGGTGGCTGAGACTTTGGTTAATTTTTCTTCCTGCCGGGAAATTACAGTGATATGTGCCCGTCCAAATGCCTAACAGCTACTGTCTCATTGGTTCTCCCTCTTCCCTTTCATCCTCTGCCAAATTGGCAACCTGTTCGAACCAGGAGGTTAAAGGGGCTGTCTCTCCAAGTTGGGAGGTTGATAGTAAAGCAGATGGAAAGTTAAACCAGAGCACCAGGAGAGGGATTATTCGTTGAGTTTTAGAAACCTTTCGTATTCACAGTGTGTCCGTTCTCTAGGATTCCGATACATGTTATAACTGTAGTAATATTCTCTTCAACCTGGAGAGTTGGGACCCATGGAATGGGTGCCATGCATTATTGCTTTAAAGGGTCTGCATTTGCTCACCCAATCTCACCAATCCTCTCAGTCCCAAGTGTCCAGCCTTATGCCACATCCAGCTGTCATTGTAAATAGGGTCATTCCAGGTTTCATCAGAGACCCTGAAGGAATTGTAAAGAATTTCCCAGTTTTTTGGTTTTGTTTTTGAAATTCCTTTTTATAGTGGGTTTGAGCTGATTCTCACTGCCATGTTTATGCCAGTCTAGACACACTTGATTCCCTTACGGAGATATATCAATACATAGGTTTTAAGATTCTTACTAGTCGGATATATTCCTCTGCGGGAAATATGGGGTTTTGATTCCCTTTCACTGAGGAAGGTGTAGGTCTTGTCTATTTCATAGTTGGTTTTTGGAACGGTACCTGTGCTTATATCAAACTCTGGTTTTATGCATCACCCCACCTCTCCTTCCCCCTTAAGCAGGCATAAGAGTGTTTTCTAAATGTGAGACACTGTTCTCTTTCCTAACTCAGTTCAAGTGTAGGCATGTTTACAGGATCTTCATAAGTGTTATCTTATGATAAGTTTCTTTCTCTGTGACTTATTTCACTTAGAATCATCGTACCTGAATCTACCCATTTTGCTGCTACTGGTCTTATGACATTGATTTCATGGCTGAGGGATATTCCATCGTACGTAAGTACCACAATTTTTTGCACCATTTTTATATTTCCTGGGATATTTAAGGTGTACCCAAGTTGAGGTCCTTGTAAGCAGTGCAGCCCTAAATTTTGGGGTGGCTCTGTCTTATTGATTTTCAGTTTTCCCAAGGTATATTCCCTAGACTGGAAGTGCCCTTGTCTCTGTAGCTCTGTTGTTTACTTGTTTTAGGGAACACAATGCACTCCTCCAGAGAGGCAGTTGGCAATTTACATCCCGCCCATCAGCATAACAAGGCTCCCTGTTCTCCAGGGCCTGTCTTGCCTTTCTGGTTTTTACACATTTTGTGGATGTCCCTTTTGACCGGTGGGAAGTGATACTTCTTTGTAGTGCAGATTTGCATTGCCCGCTTGCTTGCTTGGCCAAAAAGGGCGTATGCGTTTTCCCCTGAATATATTCAGGAGAAAACGCATACGCCCTTTTTGGCCAAGTGCATCATTGTCGAAGTTGTGCCCCTCTTCCTGTGCTTTAAAGGCGATTCCAACGTACCTCTTGAAATCTGTTTCCTGCTATTCTGCCTCGCTTTCAAGTCCGCCTCATTGCCTTCCCTCAACAGGTTTTTGGATGATAGTTGTCCTTTATTACTCGGCCAGTTTGTGAATTGCTGTGCCCCTGAGCTCCATTTTTCAACTCGTTTTTGGTGAGCTGACCGCAAGTCCAAAATTTTGGTTTAGGACCTATACTGGTTCCCGGTGGGTGGCTGAGACTTTGGTTAATTCTTCTTCCTGCCGGGAAATTACAGTGATATGTGCCCGTCCAAATGCCTAACAGCTACTCTCTCATTGGTTCTCCCTCTTCCCTTTCATCCTCTGCCAAATTGGCAACCTGTGCGAACCAGGAGGTTAAAGGGGCTGTCTCTCCAAGTTGGGAGGTTGATAGTAAAGCAGATGGAAAGTCAAACCGGAGCACCAGGAGAGGGACTATTCGTTGAGTTTTAGAAACCTTTCGTATTCACAGTGTGTCCGTTCTCTAGGTTTCCGGTACATGTTATAACTGTAGTAATATTCCCTTCAACCTGGAGAGTTGGGACCCATGGAATGGGTGCCATGCATTATTGCTTTAAAGGGTCTGCATTTGCTCACCAAATCTCACCAATCGTCTCAGTTCCAAGTGTCCAGCCTTATGCCACATCCAGCTGTCGTTGTAGATAGGGTCATTCCAGGGTTCATCAGAGACCCTGAAGGAATTGTAAAGAAATTCCCGGGCTTCCCTGGTGGCGCAGTGGTTGAGAGTCCGCCTGCCGATGCAGGGGACGCGGGTTCGTGCCCCGGTCTGGGAGGATCCCACGTGCCGCGGAGCGGCTTGGCCCATGAGCCATGGCCATTGAGCCTGCGTGTCCGGAGGCTGTGCTCCGCAACGGGAGAGGCCGCAACAGTGAGAGGCCCACATACCGCAAAAAAAAAAAAAAAAAAAAAAAAAAGAATTTCCCAGTTTTTTGTTTTGTTTTTGAAATTCCTTTTTATACTGGGTTTGAGCTGATTCTCGCTGCCATGTTTATGCTAGTCTAGAAACACTTGATTCCCTTACAGAGACATATCAATACATAGGTTTTAAGATTCTTACTATTCAGATATATTCCTCTGCAGTAAATATGGGGTTTTGAGTCTCTTTCACTGAGGAAGTTGTAGGTCTTGTCTATTCCATAGTTGGTTTTTGGAACGGTACCTGTGCTTATATCAAACTCTGGTTTTATGCATCACCCCACCTCTCCTTCCCCCTTAAGCAGGCATAACAGTGTTTTCTAATTGTGAGACACTGTTCTCTTTCCTAACTCAGTTCAAGTGTAGCCATGTTTACAGGATCTTCATAAGTGATATCTTATGATAAGTTTCTTTTTCTGTGTGACTTATTTCACTTAGAATCATCGTACCTGAATCCACCCATTTTGCTGCTACTGGTCTTATGACATTGATTTCATGGCTGAGGGATATTCCATCGTACGTAAGTACCACAATTTTTTGAACCATTTTTATATTTCCTGGGATATTTAAGGTGTACCCAAGTTGAGGTCCTTGTAAGCAGTGCAGCCCTAAATTTTGGGGTGGCTCTGTCTTATTGATTTTCAGTTTTCTCAAGGAATATTCCCTAGACTGGAAGTGCCCTTGGCTCTGTAGCTCTGTTCTTTACTTGTTTTAGGGAACACAATGCACTCCTCCAGAGAGGCAGTTGGCAATTTACATCCCGCCCATCAGCATAACAAGGCTCCCTGTTCTCCAGGGCCTGTCTTGCCTTTCTGGTTTTTACACATTTTGTGGATTTCCCTTTTGACCGGTGGGAAGTGATACTTCTTTGTAGTGCAGATTTGCATTGCCCGCTTGCTTGCTTGGGCAAAAAGGGCGTATGCGTTTTCTCCTGAATATATTCAGGAGAAAACGCATACGCCCTTTTTGGCCAAGTGCATCATTGTCGAAGTTGTGCCCCTCTTCCTGTGCTTTAAAGGCGATTCCAACGTAGCTCTTGAAATCTGTTTCCTGCTATTCTGCCTCGCTTTCAAGTCCGCCTCGTTGCCTTCCGTGAACAGATTTTTGGACGATAGCTGTCTTTTATTACTCAGCCAGTTTGTGAATTGCTGTGCCCCTGAGCTCCATTTTTCAACTCGTTTTTGGTGAGCTGACCGCAAGTCCAAAATTTTGGTTCAGGACCTATACTGGTTCCCGGGGGGTGGCTGAGAGTTTGGTTAATTCTTCTTCCTGCCGGGAAATTACAGTGATATGTGCCCGTCCAAATGCCTAACAGCTACTCTCTCATTGGTTCTCCCTCTTCCCTTTCATCCTTTGCCAAATTGGCAACCTGTGCGAACCAGGAAGTTAAAGGGGCTGTCTCTCCAAGTTGGGAGGTTGATAGTAAAGCAGATGGAAAGTCAAACCGGAGCACCAGGAGACAGACTATTCGTTGAGTTTTAGAAACCTTTCGTATTCACAGTGTGTCCGTTCTCTAGGTTTCAGGTACATGTTATAAATGTAGTAATATTCCATTCAACCTGGAGAGTTGGGACCCATGGAGTGGGTGCCATGCATTATTGCTTTAAAGGGTCTGCATTTGCTCACCAAATCTCACCAATCCTCTCAGTCCCAAGTGTCCAGCCTTATGCCATATCCAGCTGTCGTTGTAGATAGGTTCATTCCAGGGTTCATCAGAGACCCTGAAGGAATTGTAAAGAATTTCTCAGTTTTTTTGTTTTGTTTTTGAAATTCCTTTTTATAGTGGGTTTGAGCTGATTCTCGCTGCCATGTTTATGCTAGTCTAGAAACACTTGATTCCCTTACAGAGACATATCAATACATAGGATTTAAGATTCTTACTATTCAGATATATTCCTCTGCAGTAAATATGGGGTTTTGAGTCCCTTTCACTGAGGAAGGTGTAGGTCTTGTCTATTCCATAGTTGGTTTTTGGAACGGTACCTGTGCTTATATCAAACTCTGGTTTTATGCATCACCCCACCTCTCCTTCCCCCTTAAGCAGGCATAAGAGTGTTTTCTAATTGTGAGACACTGTTCTCTTTCCTAACTCAGTTCAAGTGTAGCCATGTTTGCAGGATCTTCATAAGTGATATCTTATGATAAGTTTCTTTTTCTGTGTGACTTATTTCACTTAGAATCATCGTACCTGAATCCACCCATTTTGCTGCTACTGGTCTTATGACATTGATTTCATGGCTGAGGGATATTCCATCGTACGTAAGTACCACAATTTTTTGAACCATTTTTATATTTCCTGGGATATTTAAGGTGTACCCAAGTTGAGGTCCTTGTAAGCAGTGCAGCCCTAAATTTTGGGGTGGCTCTGTCTTATTGATTTTCAGTTTTCCCAAGGAATATTCCCTAGACTGGAAGTGCCCTTGGCTCTGTAGCTCTGTTGTTTACTTGTTTTAGGGAACACAATGCACTCCTCCAGAGAGGCAGTTGGCAATTTACATCCCGCCCATCAGCATAACAAGGCTCCCTGTTCTCCAGGGCCTGTCTTGCCTTTCTGGTTTTTACACATTTTGTGGATGTCCCTTTTGACCGGTGGGAAGTGATACTTCTTTGTAGTGCAGATTTGCATTGCCGGCTTGCTTGCTTTGCCAAAAAGGGCATATGCGTTTTCTCCTGAATATATTCAGGAGAAAACGCATACGCCCTTTTTGGCCAAGTGCATCATTGTCGAAGTTGTGCCCCTCTTCCTGTGCTTTAAAGGCGATTCGAACGTACCTCTTGAAATCTGTTTCCTGCTATTCTGCCTCGCTTTCCAGTCCGCCTCGTTGCCTTCCCTCAACAGATTTTTGGACGATAGTTGTCCTTTATTACTCGGCCAGTTTGTGAATTGCTGTGCCCCTGAGCTCCATTTTTCAACTCGTTTTTGGTGAGCTGACCGCAAGTCCAAAATTTTGGTTCAGGACCTATATTGGTTCCCGGTGGGTGGCTGAGACTTTGGTTAATTCTTCTTCCTGCCGGGAAATTACAGCGATATGTGCCCGTCCAAATGCCTAACAGCTACTCTCTCATTGGTTCTCCCTCTTCCCTTTCATCCTCTGCCAAATTGGCAACCTGTGCGAACCAGGAGGTTAAAGGGGCTGTCTCTCCAAGTTGGGAGGTTGATAGTAAAGCAGATGGAATGTCAAACCGGAGCACCAGGAGAGGGACTATTCGTTGAGTTTTAGAAACCTTTCATATTCACAGTGTGTCTGTTCTCTTGTATTCCGGTACATGTTATAACTGTAGTAATATTCCCTTCAACCTGGAGAGTTGGGACACATGGAAAGGGTGCCATGCATTATTGCTTTAAAGGGTCTGCATTTGCTCACCCAATCTCACCAATCCTCTCAGTCCCAAGTTTCCAGCCTTTTGCCACATCCAGCTGTCGTTGTAAATAGGGTCATTCCAGGTTTCATCAGAGACCCTGAAGGAATTGTAAAGAATTTCCCAGTTTTTTTGTTTTGTTTTTGAAATTCCTTTTTATAGTGGGTTTGAGCTGATTCTCGCTGCCATGTTTATGCCAGACTAGACACACTTGATTCCCTTACGGAGACATATCAATCCATAGGTTTTAAGATTCTTACTAGTCAGATATATTCCTCTGCGGGAAATATGGGGTTTTGAGTCCCTTTCACTGAGGAAGGTGTAGGTCTTGTCTATTCCATAGTTGGTTTTTGGAACGGTACCTGTGCTTATATCAAACTCTGGTTTTATGCATCACCCCACCTCTCCTTCCCCCTTAAGCAGGCATAAGAGTGTTTTCTAATTGTGAGACACTGTTCTCTTTCCTAACTCAGTTCAAGTGTAGCCATGTTTACAGGATCTTCGTAAGTGATATCTTATGATAAGTTTCTTTTTCTGTGTGACTTATTTCACTTAGAATCATCGTACCTGAATCCACCCATTTTGCTGCTACTGGTCTTATGACATTGATTTCATGGCTGAGGGATATTCCATCGTACGTAAGTACCACAATTTTTTGAACCATTTTTATATTTCCTGGGATATTTAAGGTGTACCCAAGTTGAGGTCCTTGTAAGCAGTGCAGCCCTAAATTTTGGGGTGGCTGTGTCTTATTGATTTTCAGTTTTCCCAAGGAATATTCCCTAGACTGGAAGTGCCCTTGGCTCTGTAGCTCTGTTGTTTACTTGTTTTAGGGAACACAATGCACTCCTCCAGAGAGGCAGTTGGCAAATTACATCCCGCCCATCAGCATAACAAGGCTCCCTGTTCTCCAGGGCCTGTCTTGCCTTTCTGGTTTTTACACATTTTGTGGATGTCCCTTTTGACCGGTGGGAAGTGATACTTCTTTGTAGTGCAGATTTGCATTGCCCGCTTGCTTGCTTGGCCAAAAAGGGTGTATGCGTTTTCTCCTGAATATATTCAGGAGAAAACGCATACGCCCTTTTTGGCCAAGTGCATCATTGTCGAAGTTGTGCCCCTCTTCCTGTGCTTTAAAGGCGATTCCAACGTACCTCTTGAAATCTGTTTCCTGCTATTCTGCCTCGCTTTCAAGGCCGCCTCGTTGCCTTCCCTCAACAGATTTTTGGACGATAGTTGTCCTTTATTACTCGGCCAGTTTGTGAATTGCTGTGCCCCTGAGCTCCATTTTTCAACTCGTTTTTGATGAGCTGACCGCAAGACCAAAATTTTGGTTCAGGACCTATACAGGTTCCCGGTGGGTGGCTGAGACTTGGGTTAATTCTTCTTCCTGCCGGGAAATTACAGTGATATGTGCCCGTCCAAATGCCTAACAGCTACTCTCTCACTGGTTCTCCCTCTTCCCTTTCATCCTCTGCCAAATTGGCAACCTGTGCGAACCAGAAGGTTAAAGGGGCTGTCTCTCCAAGTTGGGAGGTTGATAGTAAAGCAGATGGAAAGTCAAACCGGAGCACCAGGAGAGGGACTATTCGTTGAGTTTTAGAAACCTTTCGTATTCACAGTGTGTCCGTTCTCTAGGTTTCTGGTACATGTTATAACTGTAGTAATATTCCCTTCAACCTGGAGAGTTGGGACCCATGGAATGGGTGCCATGCATTATTGCTTTAAAGGGTCTGCATTTACTCATCCAATCTCACCAATCCTCTCAGTCCCAAGAGTCCAGCCTTATGCCACATCCAGCTGTCGTTGTAAATAGGGTCATTCCAGGTTTCATCAGAGACCCTGAAGGAATTGTAAAGAATTTCCCAGTTTTTTTGTTTTGTTTTTGAAATTCCTTTTTATAGTGGGTTTGAGCTGATTCTCGCTGCCATGTTTATGCCAGTCTAGACACACTTGATTCCCTACGGACACATATCAATCCATAGGTTTTTAGATTCTTACTAGTCAGATATATTCCTCTGCGGGAAATATGGGGTTTTGAGTCCCTTTCACTGAGGAAGGTGTAGGTCTTGTCTAATCCATAGTTGGTTTTTGGAACGGTACCTGTGCTTATATCAAACTCTGGTTTTATGCATCACCCCACCTCTCCTTCCCCCTTAAGCAGGCATAAGAGTGTTTTCTAATTGTGAGACACTGTTCTCTTTCCTAACTCAGTTCAAGTGTAGCCATGTTTACAGGATCTTCGTAAGTGATATCTTATGATAAGTTTCTTTTTCTGTGTGACTTATTTCACTTAGAATCATCGTACCTGAATCCACCCATTTTGCTGCTACTGGTCTTATGACATTGATTTCATGGCTGAGGGATATTCCATCGTACGTAAGTACCACAATTTTTTGAACCATTTTTATATTTCCTGGGTTCTTTAAGGTGTACCCAAGTTGAGGTCCTTGTAAGCAGTGCAGCCCTAAATTTTGGGGTGGCTCTGTCTTATTGATTTTCAGTTTTCCCAAGGAATATTCCCTACACTGGAAGTGCCCTTGGCTCTGTAGCTCTGTTCTTTACTTGTTTTAGGAACACAATGCACTCCTCCACAGAGGCAGTTGGCAATTTACATCCCGCCCATCAGCATAACAAGGCTCCCTGTTCTCCAGGGCCTGTCTTGCCTTTCTGGTTTTTACACATTTTGTGGATGTCCCTTTTGACCGGTGGGAAGTGATACTTCTTTGTAGTGCAGATTTGCATTTCCCGCTTCCTTGCTTGGCGAAAAAGGGTGTATGCGTTTTCTCCTGAATATATTCAGGAGAAAACGCATACACCCTTTTTGGCCAAGTGCATCATTGTCGAAGTTGTGCCCCTCTTCCTGTGCTTTAAAGGCGATTCCAACGTACCTCTTGAAATCTGTTTCCTGCTATTCTGCCTCGCTTTCAAGTCCGCCTCGTTGCCTTTCCTCAAAAGATTTTTGGACGGTAGTTGTCCTTTATTACTCGGCCAGTTTGTGAATTGCTGTGCCCCTGAGCTCCATTTTTCAACTCGTTTGTGGTGAGCTGACCGCAAGTCCAAAATTTTGGTTCAGGACCTATGCTGGTTCCAGGTGGATGGCTGAGACTTTGGTTAATTCTTCTTCCTGCCGGCAATTTAGAGTGATATGTGCCCGTTCAAATGCCTAACAGCTACTCTCTCATTGGTTCTCCCTCTTCACTTTCATCCTCTGCCAAATTGGAAACCTGTGTGAACCAGGAGGTTAAAGGGGCTGTCTCTCCAAGTTGGGAGGTTGATAGTAAAGCAGATGGAAAGTCAAACCGGAGCACCAGGAGAGGGACTATTCGTTGAGTTTTAGAAACCTTTCATATTCACAGTGTGTCCGTTCTCTAGGTTTCCCGTACATGTTATAGCTGTAGTAATATTCCCTTCTACCTGGAGAGTTGGGACCCATGGAAAGGGTGCCAGGCATTTGTGCTTTAAAGGGTCTGCATTTGCTCACCCAATCTCACCAATCGTCTCAGTCCCAAGTGTCCCTCCTTATGCCACATCCAGCTGTCATTGTAGATAGGGTCATTCCAGGTTTCATCAGAGACCCTGAAGGAATTGTAAATAATTTCCCAGTTTTTTTTGTTTTGTTTTTGAAATTCCTTTTTATAGTGGGTTTGAGCTGATTCTCGCTGCCATGTTTATGCCAGTCTAGACACACTTGATTCCCTTACGGAGACATATCTATCCATAGGTTTTAAGATTCTTACTAGTCAGATATATTCCTCTGCGGGAAATATGGGGTTTTGAGTCCCTTTCACTGAGGAAGGTGTAGGTCTTGTCTATTCCATAGTTGGTTTTTGGAACGGTACCTGTGCTTATATCAAACTCTGGTTTTATGCATCACCCCACCTCTCCTTCCCCCTTAAGCAGGCATAAGAGTGTTTTCTAAATGTGAGACACTGTTCTCTTTCCTAACTCAGTTCAAGTGTAGCCATGTTTACAGGATCTTCATAAGTGATATCTTATAATAAGTTTCTTTTTCTGTGTGACTTATTTCACTTAGAATCATCGTACCTGAATCCACCCATTTTGCTGCTACTGGTCTTATGACATTGATTTCATGGCTGAGGGATATTCCATCGTACGTAAGTACCACAATTTTTTTGAACCATTTTTATATTTCCTGGGATATTTAAGGTGTACCCAAGTTGAGGTCCTTGTAAGCAGTGCAGCCCTAAATTTTGGGGTGGCTCTGTCTTATTGATTTTCAGTTTTCCCAAGGTATATTCCCTAGACTGGAAGTGCCCTTGGCTCTGTAGCTCTGTTCTTTACTTGTTTTAGGGAACACAATGTACCCCCTCCAGAGAGGCAGTTGGCAATTTACATCCCGCCCATCAGCATAACAAGGCTCCCTGTTCTCCAGGGGCCTGTCTTGCCTTTCTGGTTTTTACACATTTTGTGGATGTCCCTTTTGACCAGTGGGAAGTGATACTACTTTGTAGTGCAGATTTGCATTGCCCGCTTGCTTGCTTGGCCAAAAAGGGCGTATGCGTTTTCTCCTGAATATATTCAGGAGAAAACGCATACCCCCTTTTTGGCCAAGTGCATCATTGTCGAAGTTGGGCACCTCTTCCTGTGCTTTGAAGGAGGTTCCAACGTACCTCTTGAAATCTGTTTCCTGCTACTCTGCCTCGCTTTCAAGTCCGCCTCGGTTCCTTCCCTCAACTGATTTTTGGACGATAGTTGTCCTTTATTACTCGGCCATTTTGTGAATTGCTGTGCCCCTGAACTCCATTTTTCAACTCGTTTTTGGTGAGCTGACCGCAAGTCCAACATTTTGTTTCAGGACCTATGCTGGTTCCCGGTGGGGTCTGAGACTTTGGTTAATTCTTTTTCCTGCCGGGAAGTTAGAGTGATATGTGCCCGTCCAAATGCCTAACAGCTACTCTCTCATTGGTTCTCCCTCTTCTCTTTGATCCTCTGCCAAATTGGCAACCTGTGCGAACCAGGAGTTTAAAGGGGCTGTCTCTCCAAGTTGGGAGGTTGATAGTAAAGCAGATGGAAAGTCAAACCGGAGCACCAGGAGTGGGACTATTCGTTGAGTTTTAGAAACCTTTCGTATTCACAGTGTGTCCATTCTCTAGGTTTCCTGTACATGTTATACCTGTAGTAATATTCCCTTCAACCAGGAGAGTTGGGACCCATGGAATGCGTGCAAGGCATTTGTGCTTTAAAGGGTCTGCATTTGCTCACCCAATCTCACCAATCGTCTCAGTCCCAAGTGTCCCTCCTTATGCCACATCCAGCTGTCATTGTAGATAGGGCCATTCCAAGTTTCATCAGAGACCCTGAAGGAATTGTAAAGAAATTCCCAGTTTTTTTGTTTTGTTTTTGAAATTCCTTTTTATAGTGGGTTTGAGCTGATTCTCGCTGCCATGTTTATGCCAGTCTAGACACACTTGATTCCCTTATGGAGACATATCAGTACATAGGTTTTAAGATTCTTACTAGTCAGATATATTCCTCTGCGGGAAATATGGGGTTTTGAGTCCCTTTCACTGAGGAAGGTGTAGGTCTTGTCTATTCCATAGTTGGTGTTTGGAACGGTACCTGTGCTTATATCGAACTCTGGTTTTATGCATCACCCCACCTCTCCTTCCACCTTAAGCAGGCATAAGAGTGTTTTCTAAATGTGAGACACTGTTCTCTTTCCTAACTCAGTTCAAGTGTAGCCATGTTTACAGGATCTTCATAAGTGATATCTTATGATAAGTTTCTTTTTTCTCTGTGACTTATTTCACTTAGAATCATCGTACCTGAATCCACCCATTTTGCTGCTACTTGTCTTATGACATTGATTTCATGGATGAGGGATATTCCATCGTACGTAAGTACCACAATTTTTTGAACCATTTTTATATTTCCTGGGATATTTAAGGTGTACCCAAGTTAAGGTCCTTGTAAGCAGTGCAGCTCTAAATTTTGGGGTGGCTCTGTCTTATTGATTTTCAGTTTTCCAAAGGTATATTCCCTAGACTGGAAGTGCCCTTGGCTCTGTAGCTCTGTTCTTTACTTGTTTTAGGAACACAATGCACTCCTCCAGAGAGGCAGTTGGCAATTTACATCCCGCCCATCAGCATAACAAGGCTCCCTGTCCTCCAGGGCCTGTCTTGCTTTCTGATTTTTACACATTTTGTGGATGTCCCTTTTGACCGGTGGGAAGTGATACTACTTTGTAGTGCAGATTTGCATTGCCCGCTTGCTTGCTTGGCCAAAAAGGTCATATGCGTTTTCTCCTGAATATATTTAGGAGAAAACGCATACGCCCTTTTTGGCCAAGTGCATCATTGTCGAAGTTGTGCCACTCTTCCTGTGCTTTAAAGGTGATTCCAACGTACCTCTTGAAATTTGTTTCCTGCTATTCTGCCTCGCTTTCAAGTCTGCCTCGTTGCCTTCCCTCAACAGATTTTTGGACGATAGTTGTCCTTTATTACTCGGCCAGTTTGTGAATTGCTGTGCCCCTGAGCTCCATTTTTCAACTCGTTTTTGTTGAGCTGACCGCAAGTGTAAAATTTAGGTTCAGGACCTATGCTGGTTCCCGGTGGGTGGCTGAGACTTTGGTTAATTCTTCTTCCTGCCGGGAAGTTAGAGTGATATGTGCCCGTCCAAATGCCTAACAGCTACTCTCTCATTGGTTCTCCCTCTTCCCTTTCATCCTCTGCCAAATTGGCAACCTGTGCGAACCAGAAGGTTAAAGGGGCTGTCTCTCCAAGTTGGGAGGTTGATAGTAAAGCAGATGGAAAGTCAAACCGGAGCACCAGGAGAGGGACTATTCGTTGAGTTTTAGAAACCTTTCGTATTCACAGTGTGTCCGTTCTCTAGGTTTCCGGTACATGTTATAACTGTAGTAATATTCCCTTCAACCTGGAGAGTTGGGACCCATGGAATGGGTGCCATGCATTATTGCTTTAAAGGGTCTGCATTTACTCATCCAATCTCACCAATCCTCTCAGTCCCAAGAGTCCAGCCTTATGCCACATCCAGCTGTCGTTGTAAATAGGGTCATTCCAGGTTTCATCAGAGACCCTGAAGGAATTGTAAAGAATTTCCCAGTTTTTTTGTTTTGTTTTTGAAATTCCTTTTTATAGTGGGTTTGAGCTGATTCTCGCTGCCATGTTTATGCCAGTCTAGACACACTTGATTCCCTACGGACACATATCAATCCATAGGTTTTTAGATTCTTACTAGTCAGATATATTCCTCTGCGGGAAATATGGGGTTTTGAGTCCCTTTCACTGAGGAAGGTGTAGGTCTTGTCTATTCCATAGTTGGTTTTTGGAACGGTACCTGTGCTTATATCAAACTCTGGTTTTATGCATCACCCCACCTCTCCTTCCCCCTTAAGCAGGCATAAGAGTGTTTTCTAATTGTGAGACACTGTTCTCTTTCCTAACTCAGTTCAAGTGTAGCCATGTTTACAGGATCTTCGTAAGTGATATCTTATGATAAGTTTCTTTTTCTGTGTGACTTATTTCACTTAGAATCATCGTACCTGAATCCACCCATTTTGCTGCTACTGGTCTTATGACATTGATTTCATGGCTGAGGGATATTCCATCGTACGTAAGTACCACAATTTTTTGAACCATTTTTATATTTCCTGGGATACTTAAGGTGTACCCAAGTTGAGGTCCTTGTAAGCAGTGCAGCCCTAAATTTTGGGGTGGCTCTGTCTTATTGATTTTCAGTTTTCCCAAGGAATATTCCCTAGACTGGAAGTGCCCTTGGCTCTGTAGCTCTGTTCTTTACTTGTTTTAGGAACACAATGCACTCCTCCACAGAGGCAGTTGGCAATTTACATCCCGCCCATCAGCATAACAAGGCTCCCTGTTCTCCAGGGCCTGTCTTGCCTTTCTGGTTTTTACACATTTTGTGGATGTCCCTTTTGACCGGTGGGAAGTGATACTTCTTTGTAGTGCAGATTTGCATTTCCCGCTTCCGTGCTTGGCGAAAAATGGTGTATGCGTTTTCTCCTGAATATATTCAGGAGAAAACGCATACGCCCTTTTTGGCCAAGTGCATCATTGTCGAAGTTGTGCCCCTCTTCCTGTGCTTTAAAGGCGATTCCAACGTACCTCTTGAAATCTGTTTCCTGCTATTCTGCCTCGCTTTCAAGTCCGCCTCGTTGCCTTTCCTCAAAAGATTTTTGGACGGTAGTTGTCCTTTATTACTCGGCCAGTTTGTGAATTGCTGTGCCCCTGAGCTCCATTTTTCAACTCGTTTGTGGTGAGCTGACCGCAAGTCCAAAATTTTGGTTCAGGACCTATGCTGGTTCCAGGTGGGTGGCTGAGACTTTGGTTAATTCTTCTTCCTGCCGGCAATTTAGAGTGATATGTGCCCGTCCAAATGCCTAACAGCTACTCTCTCATTGGTTCTCCCTCTTCCCTTTCATCCTCTGCCAAATTGGAAACCTGTGTGAACCAGGAGGTTAAAGGGGCTGTCTCTCCATGTTGGGAGGTTGATAGTAAAGCAGATGGAAAGTCAAACCGGAGCACCAGGTGAGGGACTATTCGTTGAGTTTTAGAAACCTTTCATATTCACAGTGTGTTCGTTCTCTAGGTTTCCCGTACATGTTATAGCTGTAGTAATATTCCCTTCTACCTGGAGAGTTGGGACCCATGGAAAGGGTGCCAGGCATTTGTGCTTTAAAGGGTCTGCATTTGCTCACCCAATCTCACCAATCGTCTCAGTCCCATGTGTCCCTCCTTATGCCACATCCAGCTGTCATTGTAGATAGGGTCATTCCAGGTTTCATCAGAGACCCTGAAGGAATTGTATATAATTTCCCAGTTTTTTTTGTTTTGTTTTTGAAATTCCTTTTTATAGTGGGTTTGAGCTGATTCTCGCTGCCATGTTTATGCCAGTCTAGACACACTTGATTCCCTTACGGAGACATATCAATCCATAGGTTTTAAGATTCTTACTAGTCAGATATATTCCTCTGCGGGAAATATGGGGTTTTGAGTCCCTTTCACTGAGGAAGGTGTAGGTCTTGTCTATTCCATAGTTGGTTTTTGGAACGGTACCTGTGCTTATATCAAACTCTGGGTTTATGCATCACCCCACCTCTCCTTCCCCCTTAAGCAGGCATAAGAGTGTTTTCTAAATGTGAGACACTGTTCTCTTTCCTAACTCAGTTCAAGTGTAGCCATGTTTACAGGATCTTCATAAGTGATATCTTATGATAAGTTTCTTTTTCTGTGTGACTTATTTCACTTAGAATCATCGTACCTGAATCCACCCATGTTGCTGCTACTGGTCTTATGACATTGATTTCATGGCTGAGGGATATTCCATCGTACGTAAGTACCACAATTTTTTGAACCATTTTTATATTTCCTGGGATATTTAAGGTGTACCCAAGTTGAGGTCCTTGTAAGCAGTGCAGCCCTAAATTTTGGGGTGGCTCTGTCTTATTGATTTTCAGTTTTCCCAAGGTATATTCCCTAGACTGGAAGTGCCCTTGGCTCTGTAGCTCTGTTCTTTACTTGTTTTAGGGAACACAATGTACCCCTCCAGAGAGGCAGTTGGCAATTTACATCCCGCCCATCAGCATAACGAGGCTCCCTGTTCTCCAGGGCCTGTCTTGCCTTTCTGGTTTTTACACATTTTGTGGATGTCCCTTTTGACCAGTGGGAAGTGATACTTCTTTGTAGTGCAGATTTGCATTGCCCGCTTGATTGCTTGGCCAAAAAGGGCGTATGCGTTTTCTCCTGAATATATTCAGGAGAAAACACATACGCCCTTTTTGGCCAAGTGCATCATTGTCGAAGTTGGGCACCTCTTCCTGTGCTTTGAAGGAGATTCCAACGTACCTCTTGAAATCTGTTTCCTGCTACTCTGCCTCGCTTTCAAGTCCGCCTCGGTTCCTTCCCTCAACTGATTTTTGGACGATAGTTGTCCTTTATTACTCGGCCATTTTGTGAATTGCTGTGCCCCTGAACTCCATTTTTCAACTCGTTTTTGGTGAGCTGACCGCAAGTCCAACATTTTGTTTCAGGACCTATGCTGGTTCCCGGTGGGGTCTGAGACTTTGGTTAATTCTTTTTCCTGCCGGGAAGTTAGAGTGATATGTGCCCGTCCAAATGCCTAACAGCTACTCTCTCATTGGTTCTCCCTCTTCTCTTTCATCCTCTGCCAAATTGGCAACCTGTGTGAACCAGGAGTTTAAAGGGGCTGTCTCTCCAAGTTGGGAGGTTGATAGTAAAGCAGATGGAAAGTCAAACCGGAGCACCAGGAGAGGGACTATTCGTTGAGTTTTAGAAACCTTTCGTATTCACAGTGTGTCCATTCTCTAGGTTTCCTGTACATGTTATACCTGTAGTAATATTCCCTTCAACCAGGAGAGTTGGGACCCTTGGAATGGGTGCAAGGCATTTGTGCTTTAAAGGGTCTGCATTTGCTCACCCAATCTCACCAATCGTCTCAGTCCCAAGTGTCCCTCCTTATGCCACATCCAGCTGTCATTGTAGATAGGGCCATTCCAGGTTTCATCAGAGACCCTGAAGGAATTGTAAAGAATTTCCCAGTTTTTTTGTTTTGTTTTTGAAATTCCTTTTTATAGTGGGTTTGAGCTGATTCTCGCTGCCATGTTTATGCCAGTCTAGACACACTTGATTCCCTTATGGAGACATATCAGTACATAGGTTTTAAGATTCTTACTAGTCAGATATATTCCTCTGCGGGAAATATGGGGTTTTGAGTCCCTTTCACTGAGGAAGGTGTAGGTCTTGTCTATTCCATAGTTGGTGTTTGGAACGGTACCTGTGCTTATATCAAACTCTGGTTTTATGCATCACCCCACCTCTCCTTCCACCTTAAGCAGGCATAAGAGTGTTTTCTAAATGTGAGACACTGTTCTCTTTCCTAACTCAGTTCAAGTGTAGCCATGTTTACAGGATCTTCGTAAGTGACATCTTATGATAAGTTTCTTTTTTCTCTTTGACTTATTTCACTTAGAATCATCGTACCTGAATCCACCCATTTTGCTGCTACTGGTCTTATGACATTGATTTCATGGATGAGGGATATTCCATCGTACGTAAGTACCACAATTTTTTGAACCATTTTTATATTTCCTGGGATATTTAAGGTGTACCCAAGTTGAGGTCCTTGTAAGCAGTGCAGCCCTAAATTTTGGGGTGGCTCTGTCTTATTGATTTTCAGTTTTCCCAAAGAATATTCCCTAGACTGGAAGTGCCCTTGGCTCTGTAGCTCTGTTCTTTACTTGTTTTAGGGAACACAATGCACTCCTCCAGAGAGGCAGTTGGCAATTTACATCCCGCCCATCAGCATAACAAGGCTCCCTGTTCTCCAGGGCCTGTCTTGCCTTTCTGGTTTTTACACATTTTGTGGATGTCCCTTTTGACCGGTGGGAAGTGATACTTCTTTGTAGTGCAGATTTGCATTGCCCGCTTGCTTGCTTGGCCAAAAAGGGCGTATGCGTTTTCTCCTGAATATATATATATTTCTCCTGAATATATATAAACGCATACGCCCTTTTTGGCCAAGTGCATCATTGTCGAAGTTGTGCCCCTCTTCCTGTGCTTTAAAGGCGATTCCAACGTACCTCTTGAAATCTGTTTCCTGCTATTCTGCCTCGCTTTCAAGTCCGCCTCGTTGCCTTCCCTCAAAAGATTTTTGGATGGTAGTTGTCCTTTATTACTCGGCCAGTTTGTGAATTGCTGTGCCCCTGAGCTCCATTTTTCAACTCGTTTTTGGTGAGCTGACCGCAAGTCCAAAATTTTTGTTCAGGACCTATGCTGGTTCCAGGGGGGTGGCTGAGACTTTGGTTAATTCTTCTTCCTGCCAACAATTTAGAGTGATATGTGCCCGCCAAATGCCTAACAGCTACTCTCTCATTGGTTCTCCCTCTTCCCTTTCATCCTCTGCCAAATTGGAAACCTTTGTGAACGAGGAAGTTGAAGGGGCTGTCTCTCCAAGTTGGGAGGTTGATAGTAAAGCAGATGGAAAGTCAAACCGGAGCACCAGGAGAGGGACTATTCGTTGAGTTTTAGAAACCTTTCATATTCACAGTGTGTCCGTTCTCTAGGTTTCTCGTACATGTTATAACTGTAGTAATATTCCCTTCAACCTGGAGAGTTCGGACCCATGGAATGGGTGCCATGCATTATTGCTTTAAAGGGTCTGCATTTGCTCACCCAATCTCACCAATCCTCTCAGTCCCAAGTGTCCAGCCTTATGCCACATCCAGCTGTCATTGTAGATAGGGTCATTCCAGGTTTCATCAGAGACCCTGAAGGAATTGCAAAGAATTTCCCAGGTTTTTTGTTTTGCTTTTGAAATTCCTTTTTATACTGGGTTTGAGCTGATTCTCCCTGCCATGTTTATGCCTGTCTAGACACACTTGATTCCCTTACGGAGACATATCAATACATAGGTTTTTAGATTCTTACTAGTCAGATATATTCCTCTGCGGGAAATATGGGGTTTTTAGTCCCTTTCACTGAGGAACGTGTAGGTCTTGTCTATTCCATAGTTGGTTTTTGGAACGGTACCTGTGCTTATATCAAACTCTGGTTTTATGCATCACCCCACCTCTTCTTCCCCCTTAAGCAGGCATAAAAGTGTTTTATGAATGTGAGACATTCTTCTCTTTCTACCTCAGTTCTAGTGTAGCCATGTTTACATTATCTTCATAAGTGATATCTTATGATAAGTTTCTTTTTCTGTGTGACTTATTTCACTTAGAATCATCGTACCTGAATCCACCCATTTTGCTGCTACTGGTCTTATGACATTGATTTCATGGCTGAGGGATATTCCATCGTACGTAAGTACCACAATTTTTTGAACCATTTTTATATTTCCTGGGATATTTAAGGTGTACCCAAGTTGAGGTCCTTGTAAGCAGTGCAGCCCTAAATATTGGGGTGGCTCTGTCTTATTGATTTTCAGTTTTCCCAAGGTATATTCCCTAGACTGGAAGTGCCCTTGGCTCTGTAGCTCTGTTCTTTACTTGTTTTAGGTAACACAATGCACTCCTCCAGAGAGGCAGTTGGCAATTTACATCCCGCCCATCAGCATAACATGGCTCCCTGTTCTCCAGGGCCTGTCTTGCCTTTCTGGTTTTTACACATTTTGTGGATGTCCCATTTGACCGGTGGGAAGTGATACTTCTTTGTAGTGCAGATTTGCATTTCACGCTTGCTTGCTTGGCCAAAAATGGTGTATGCGTTTTCTCCTGAATATATTCAGGAGAAAACGCATATGCCCTTTTTGGCCAAGTGCATCATTGTCGAAGTTGTGCCCCTCTTCCTGTGCTTTAAAGGCGATTCCAACGTACCTCTTGAAATCTATTTCCTGCTATTCTGCCTCGCTTTCAAGTCCGCCTCGTTGCCTTCCCTCAACAGATTTTTGGACGGTAGTTGTCCTTTAGTACTCGGCCAGTTTGTGAATTGCTGTGCCCCTGAGCTCCATTTTTCAACTCGTTTTTGGTGAGCTGACCGCAAGTCCAAAATTTTGGTTCAGGACCTATACTGGTTCCCGGTGGGTGGCTGAGACTTTGGTTAATTCTTCTTCCTGCCGGGAAATTACAGTGATATGTGCCCGTCCAAATGCCTAACAGCTACTCTCTCATTGGTTCTCCCTCTTCCCTTTCATCCTCTGCCATATTGGCAACCTGTGTGAACCAGGAGGTTAAAGGGGCTGTCTCTCCAAGTTGGGAGGTTGATAGTAAAGCAGATGGAAAGTCACACCGGAGCACCAGGAGAGGGACTATTCGTTGAGTTTTAGAAACCTTTCGTATTCACAGTGTGTCCGTTCTCTAGGTTTCCGGTACATGTTATAACTGTAGTAATATTCCCTTCTACCTGGAGAGTTGGGACCCATGGAATGGGTGCCATGCATTATTGCTTTAAAGGGTCTGCATTGACTCATCCAATCTCACCAATCCTCTCAGTCCCAAGAGTCCAGCCTTATGCCACATCCAGCTGTCGTTGTAAATAGGGTCATTCCAGGTTTCATCAGAGACCCTGAAGGAACTGTAAAGAATTTCCCAGTTTTTTTGTTTTGTTTTTGAAATTCCTTTTTATAGTGGGTTTGAGCTGATTCTCGCTGCCATGTTTATGCCAGTCTAGACACACTTGATTCCCTACGGAGACATATCAATACATAGGTTTTTAGATTCTTACTAGTCAGATATATTCCTCTGCGGGAAATATGGTGTTTTGAGTCCCTTTCACTGAGGAAGGTGTAGGTCTTGTCTATTCCATAGTTGGTTTTTGGAACGGTACCTGTGCTTATATCAAACTCTGGTTTTATGCATCACCCCACCTCTCCTTCCCCCTTAAGCAGGCATAAGAGTGTTTTCTAATTGTGAGACACTGTTCTCTTTCCTAACTCAGTTCAAGTGTAGCCATGTTTACAGGATCTTCGTAAGTGACATCTTATGATAAGTTTCTTTTTCTGTGTGACTTATTTCACTTAGAATCATCGTACCTGAATCCACCCATTTTGCTGCTACTGGTCTCATGACATTGATTTCATGGCTGAGGGATATTCCATTGTACGTAAGTACCACAATTTTTTGAACCATTTTTATATTTCCTGGGATATTTAAGGTGTACCCAAGTTGAGGTCCTTGTAAGCAGTGCAGCCCTAAATTTTGGGGTGGCTCTGTCTTATGGATTTTCAGTTTTCCCAAGGAATATTCCATAGACTGGAAGTGCCCTTGGCTCTGTAGCTCTGTTCTTTACTTGTTTTAGGGAACACAATGCACTCCTCCAGAGAGGCAGTTGGCAATTTACATCCCGCCCATCAGCATAACAAGGCTCCCTGTTCTCCAGGGCCTGTCTTGCCTTTCTGGTTTTTACACATTTTGTGGATATCCCTTTTGACCAGTGGGTAGTGATACTTCTTTGTAGTGCAGATTTGCATTGCCCGCTTGCTTGCTTGGCCAAAAAGGGCGTATGAATTTTCTCCTGAATATATTCAGGAGAAAACGCATATGCCCTTTTTGGCCAAGGGCATCATTGTCGAAGTTGTGCCCCTCTTCCTGTGCTTTAAAGGCGATTCCAACGTACCTCTTGAAATCTGTTTCCTGCTATTCTGCCTCGCTTTCAAGTCCGCCTCATTGCCTTCCCTCAACAGATTTTTGGACGATAGTTGTCCTTTATTACTCGGCCAGTTTGTGAATTGCTGTGCCCCTGAGCTCCATTTTTCAACTCGTTTTTGGTGAGCTGACCGCAAGTCCAAAATTTTGGTTCAGGACCTATACTGGTTCCCGGTGGGTGGCTGAGACTTTGGTTAATTCTTCTTCCTGCCGGGAAATTACAGTGATATGTGCCCGTCCAAATGCCTAACAGCTACTCTCTCATTGGTTCTCCCTCTTCCCTTTCATCCTCTGCCAAATTGGCAACCTGTGCGAACCAGGAGGTTAAAGGGGCTGTCTCTCCAAGTTGGGAGGTTGATAGTAAAGCAGATGGAAAGTCAAACCGGAGCACCAGGAGAGGGACTATTCGTTGAGTTTTAGAAACCTTTCGTATTCACAGTGTGTCAGTTCTCTAGGTTTCCGGTACATGTTATAACTGTAGTAATATTCCCTTCAACCAGGAGAGTTGGGACCCATGGAATGGGTGCCATGCATTATTGCTTTAAATGGTCTGCATTTACTCATCCAATCTCACCAATCCTCTCAGTCCCAAGTGTCCAGCCTTATGCCACATCCAGCTGTCGTTGTAAATATGGTCATTCCAGGTTTCATCAGAGACCCTGAAGGAATTGTAAAGAATTTCCCAGTTTTTTTGTTTTGTTTTTGAAATTCCTTTTTATAGTGGGTTTGAGCTGATTCTCGCTGCCATGTTTATGCCAGTCTAGACACACTTGATTCCCTACGGACACATATCAATCCATAGGTTTTTAGATTCTTACTAGTCAGATATATTCCTCTGCGGGAAATATGGGGTTTTGAGTCCCTTTCACTGAGGAAGTTGTAGGTCTTGTCTATTCCATAGTTGGTTTTTGGAACGGTACCTGTGCTTATATCAAACTCTGGTTTTATGCATCACCCCACCTCTCCTTCCCCCTTAAGCAGGCATAAGAGTGTTTTCTAATTGTGAGACACTGTTCTCTTTCCTAACTCAGTTCAAGTGTAGCCATGTTTACAGGATCTTCATAAGTGATATCTTATGATAAGTTTCTTTTTCTGTGTGACTTATTTCACTTAGAATCATCGTACCTGAATCCACCCATTTTGCTGCTACTGGTCTTATGACATTGATTTCATGGCTGAGGGATATTCCATCGTACGTAAGTACCACAATTTTTTGAACCATTTTTATATTTCCTGGTATATTTAAGGTGTACCCAAGTTGAGGTCCTTGTAAGCAGTGCAGCCCTAAATTTTGGGGTGGCTCTGTCTTATTGATTTTCAGTTTTCCCAAGGTATATTCCCTAGACTGGAAGTGCCCTTGGCTCTGTAGCTCTGTTGTTTACTTGTTTTAGGTAACACAATGTACTCCTCCAGAGAGGCAGTTGGCAATTTACATCCCGCCCATCAGCATAACATGGCTCCCTGTTCTCCAGGGCCTGTCTTGCCTTTCTGGTTTTTACACATTTTGTGGATGTCCCTTTTGACCAGTGGGAAGTGATACTTCTTTGTAGTGCAGATTTGCATTTCACGCTTGCTTGCTTGGCCAAAAATGGTGTATGCGTTTTCTCCTGAATATATTCAGGAGAAAACGCATATGCCCTTTTTGGCCAAGTGCATCATTGTCGAAGTTGTGCCCCTCTTCCTGTGCTTTAAAGGCGATTCCAAGGTACCTGTTGAAATCTGTTTCCAGCTATTCTGCCTCGCTTTCAAGTCCGCCTCGTTGCCTTCCCTCAACAGATTTTTGGACGGTAGTTTTCCTTTATTACTCGGCCAGTTTGTGAATTGCTGTGCCCCTGAGCTCCATTTTTCAACTCGTTTTTGGTGAGCTGACCGCAAGTCCAAAATTTTGGTTCAGGACCTATACTGGTTCCCGGTGGGTGGCTGAGACTTTGGTTAATTCTTCTTCCTGCCGGGAAATTACAGTGATATGTGCCCGTCCAAATGCCTAACAGCTACTCTCTCATTGGTTCTCCCTCTTCCCTTTCATCCTCTGCCATATTGGCAACCTGAGTGAACCAGGAGGTTAAAGGGGCTGTCTCTCCAAGTTGGGAGGTTGATAGTAAAGCAGATGGAAAGTCACACCGGAGCACCAGGAGAGGGACTATTCGTTGAGTTTTAGAAACCTTTCGTATTCACAGTGTGTCCGTTCTCTAGGTTTCCGGTACATGTTATAACTGTAGTAATATTCCCTTCTACCTGGAGAGTTGGGACCCATGGAATGGGTGCCATGCATTATTGCTTTAAAGGGTCTGCATTTACTCATCCAATCTCACCAATCCTCTCAGTCCCAAGTGTCCAGCCTTATGCCACATCCAGCTGTCATTGTAAATAGGGTCATTCCAGGTTTCATCAGAGACCCTGAAGGAACTGTAAAGAATTTCTCAGTTTTTTTGTTTTGTTTTTGAAATTCCTTTTTATAGTGGGTTTGAGGTGATTCTCGCTGCCATGTTTATGCCAGTCTAGACACACTTGATTCCCTACGGAGACATATCAATACATAGGTTTTTAGATTCTTACTAGTCAGATATATTCCTCTGCGGGAAATATGGTGTTTTGAGTCCCTTTCACTGAGGAAGGTGTAGGTCTTGTCTATTCCATAGTTGGTTTTTGGAACGGTACCTGTGCTTATATCAAACTCTGGTTTTATGCATCACCCCACCTCTCCTTCCCCCTTAAGCAGGCATAAGAGTGTTTTCTAATTGTGAGACACTGTTCTCTTTCCTAACTCAGTTCAAGTGTAGCCATGTTTACAGGATCTTCGTAAGTGACATCTTATGATAAGTTTCTTTTTCTGTGTGACTTATTTCACTTCGAATCATCGTACCTGAATCCACCCATTTTGCTGCTACTGGTCTTATGACATTGATTTCATGGCTGAGGGATATTCCATCGTACGTAAGTACCACAATTTTTTGAACCATTTTTATATTTCCTGGGATATTTAAGGTGTACCCAAGTTGAGGTCCTTGTAAGCAGTGCAGCCCTAAATTTTGGGGTGGCTCTGTCTTATGGATTTTCAGTTTTCCCAAGGGATATTCCCTAGACTGGAATTGCCCTTGGCTCTGTAGCTCTGTTCTTTACTTGTTTTAGGGAACACAATGCACTCCTCCAGAGAGGCAGTTGGCAATTTACATCCCGCCCATCAGCATAACAAGGCTCCCTGTTCTCCAGGGCCTGTCTTGCCTTTCTGGTTTTTACACATTTTGTGGATATCCCTTTTGACCAGTGGGAAGTGATACTTCTTTGTAGTGAAGATTTGCATTGCCCGCTTGCTTGCTTGGCCAAAAAGGGCGTATGCGTTTTCTACTGAATATATTCAGGAGAAAACGCATACGCCCTTTTTGGCCAAGGGCATCATTGTCGAAGTTGTGCCCCTCTTCCTGTGCTTTAAAGGCGATTCCAACGTACCTCTTGAAATCAGTTTCCTGCTATTCTGCCTCGCTTTCAAGTCCGCCTCATTGCCTTCCCTCAACAGATTTTTGGACGATAGTTGTCCTTTATTACTCGGCCAGTTTGTGAATTGCTGTGCCCCTGAGCTCCATTTTTCAACTCGTTTTTGGTGAGCTGACCGCAAGTCCAAAATTTTGGTTCAGGACCTATACTGGTTCCCGGTGGGTGGCTGAGACTTTGGTTAATTCTTCTTTCTGCCGGGAAATTACAGTGATATGTGCCCGTCCAAATGCCTAACAGCTACTCTCTCATTGGTTCTCCCTCTTCCCTTTCATCCTCTGCCAAATTGGCAACCTGTGCGAACCAGGAGGTTAAAGGGGCTGTCTCTCCAAGTTGGGAGGTTGATAGTAAAGCAGATGGAAAGTCAAACCGGAGCACCAGGAGAGGGACTATTCGTTGAGTTTTAGAAACCTTTCGTATTCACAGTGTGTCCATTCTCTAGGTCTCCGGTACATGTTATAACTGTAGTAATATTCCCTTCAACCTGGAGAGTTGGGACCCATGGAATGGGTGCCATGCATTATTGCTTTAAAGGGTCTGCATTTACTCATCCAATCTCACCAATCCTCTCAGTCCCAAGTGTCCAGCCTTATGCCACATCCAGCTGTCGTTGTAAATAGGGTCATTCCAGGTTTCATCAGAGACCCTGAAGGAATTGTAAAGAATTTCCCAGTTTTTTTGTTTTGTTTTTGAAATTCCTTTTTATAGTGGGTTTGAGCTGATTCTCGCTGCCATGTTTATGCCAGTCTAGACACACTTGATTCCCTACGGACACATATCAATCCATAGGTTTTTAGATTCTTACTAGTCAGATATATTCCTCTGCGGGAAATATGGGGTTTTGAGTCCCTTTCACTGAGGAGGGTGTAGGTCTTGTCTATTCCATAGTTGCTGTTTGGAACGGTACCTGTGCTTATATCAAACTCTGGTTTTATGCATCACCCCACCTCTCCTTCCACCTTAAGCAGGCATAAGAGTGTTTTCTAAATGTGAGACACTGTTCTCTTTCCTAACTCAGTTCAAGTGTAGCCATGTTTACAGGATCTTCATAAGTGATATCTTATGATAAGTTTCTTTTTCTGTGTGACTTATTTCACTTAGAATCATCGTACCTGAATCCACCCATTTTGCTGCTACTGGTTTTATGACATTGATTTCATGGCTGAGGGATATTCCATCGTACGTAAGTACCACAATTTTTTGCACCATTTTTATATTTCCTGGGATATTTAAGGTGTACCCAAGTTAAGGTCCTTGTAAACAGTGCAGCTCTAAATTTTGGGGTGGCTCTGTCTTATTGATTTTCAGTTTTCCCAAGGTATATTCCCTAGACTGGAAGTGCCCTTGGCTCTGTAGCTCTGTTCTTTACTTCTTTTAGGGAACACAATGTACTCCTCCAGAGAGGCAGTTGGCAATTTACATCCCACCCATCAGCATAACAAGGCTCCCTGTTCTCCAGGGCCTGTCTTGCCTTTCTGGTTTTTACACATTTTGTGGATGTCCCTTTTGACCGGTGGGAAGTGATACTTCTTTGTAGTGCAGATTTGCAGTGCCCGCTTGCTTGCTTGGCCAAAAAGGTCGTATGCGTTTTCTCCTGAATATATTTAGGAGAAAACGCTTACGCCCTTTTTGGCCAAGGGCATCATTGTCGAAGTTGTGCCCCTCTTCCTGTGCTTTAAAGGTGATTCCAACGTACCTCTTGAAATTTGTTTCCTGCTATTCTGCCTCGCTTTCAAGTCCGCCTCGTTGCCTTCCTTCAACTGATTTTTGGTTGATAGTTGTCCTTTATTACTCGGCCAGTTTGTGAATTGCTGTGCCCCTGAGCTCCATTTTTCAACTCCTTTTTGTTGAGCTGACCGCAAGTGTAAAATTTAGGTTCAGGACCTATGCTGGTTCCCGGTGGGTGGCTAAGACTTTGGTTAATTCTTCTTCCTGCCGGGAAGTTAGAGTGATATGTGCCCGTCCAAATGCCTAAGAGCTACTCTCTCATTGGTTCTCCCTCTTCCCTTTCATCCTCTGCCAAATTGGAAACCTGTGCGAACAAGGAGGTTCAATGGTCTGTCTCTCCAAGTTGGGAGATTGATAGTAAAGCAGATGGAAAGTCAAACCAGAGCACCAGGAGAGTGACTATTCGTTGAGTTTTAGAAACCTTTCGTATTCACAGTGTGTCCGTTCTCTAGTTTTCCCGTACATGTTATAACTGTTGTAATATTCCCTTCAACCTGGAGAGTTGGGACCCATGAAATGGGTGCCATGCATTTGTGCTTTAAATGGTCTGCATTTGCTCACCCAATCTCACCAATCCTCTCAGTCCCAAGTGTCCAGCCTTATGCCACATCCTGCTGTCATTGTAGATAGGGTCATTTCAGGTTTCATCAGAGACCCTGAAGGAATTGTAAAGAATTTCCCAGTTTTTTTGTTTTGTTTTTGAAATTCCTTTTTATAGTGGGTTTGAGCTGATTCTCGCTGCCATGCTTATGCCAGTCTAGACACACTTGATCCCTTACAGAGACATATCAATACATAGGTTTTAAGATTCTCACAAGTCAGATATATTCCTCTGTGGGAAATATGGGGTTTTGAGTCCCTTTCACTGAGGAAGGTGTAGGTCTTGTCTATTCCATAATTGGTTTTTGGAACGGTACCTGTGCTTATATCAAACTCTGGTTTTATGCATCACCCCACCTGTCCTTCCCCCTTAAGCAGGCATAACAGTGTTTTCTAATTGTGAGACACTGTTCTCTTTCCTAACTCAGTTCAAGTGTAGCCATGTTTACAGGATCTTCATAAGTGATATCTTATGATAAGTTTCTTTTTTGTGTGACTTATTTCACTTAGAATCATCGTACCTGAATCCACCCATTTTGCTGCTACTGGTCTTATGACATTGATTTCATGGCTGAGGGATATTCCATCGTACGTAAGTACCACAATTTTTTGCACCATTTTTATATTTCCTGGGATATTTAAGGTGTACCCAAGTTGAGGTCCTTGTAAGCAGTGCAGCCCTAAATTTTGGGGTGGCTCTGTCTTATTGATTTTCAGTTTTCCCAAGGTATATTCCCTAGACTGGAAGTGCCCTTGGCTCTGTAGCTCGGTTGTTTACTCGTTTTAGGGAACACAATGCACTCTTCCAGAGCGGCAGTTGGCAATTTACATCCCGCCCATCAGCATAACAAGGCTCCCTGTTCTCCAGGGCCTGTCTTGCCTTTCTGGTTTTTACACATTTTGTGGATGTCCCTTTTGACCGGTGGGAAGTGATACTTCTTTGTAGTGCAGATTTGCATTGCCCTCCTGCTTGCTTGGCCAAAAAGGGCGTATGCGTTTTCTCCTGAATATATTCAGGAGAAAACGCATACGCCCTTTTTGGCCAAGTGCATCATTGTCGAAGTTGTGCCCCTCTTCCTGTGCTTTAAAGGTGATTCCAACGTACCTCTTGAAATCTGTTTCCTGCTATTGTGCCTCGCTTTCAAGTCCGCCTCGTTGCCTTCCCTCAACAGATTTTTGGACGATAGTTGTCCTTTATTACTCGGCCAGTTTGTGAATTGCTGTGCCCCTGAGCTCCATTTTTCAACTCGTTTGTGGTGAGCTGACCGCAAGTCCAAAATTTTTGTTCAGGACCTATGCTGGTTCCAGGTGGGTGGCTGAGACTTTGGTTAACTCTTCTTCCTGCCGGGAATTTAGAGTGATATGTGCCCGTCCAAATGCCTAACAGCTACTCTCTCATTGGTTCTCCCTCTTCGCTTTCATCCTCTGCCAAATTGGAAACCTGTGCGAACCAGGAGGTTAAAGGGTCTGTCTCTCCAAGTTGGGAGGTTGATAGTAAAGCAGATGGAAAGTCAAACCGGAGCACCAGGAGAGGGACTGTTCGTTGAGTTTTAGAAACCTTTCGTATTCACAGTGTGTCCGTTCTCTAGGTTTCCCGTACATGTTATAGCTGTAGTAATATTCCCTTCAACCAGGAGAGTTGGGACCCATGGAATGGGTGCCAGGCATTTGTGCTTTATAGGGTCTGCATTTGCTCACCCAATCTCACTAATCGTCTCAGTCCCAAGTGTCCCTCCTTATGCCACATCCAGCTGTCATTGTAGATAGGGTCATTCCAGGTTTCATCAGAGACCCTGAAGGAATTGTAAAGAATTTCCCAGTTTTTTTGTTTTGTTTTTGAAATTCCTTTTTATAGTGGGTTTGAGCTGATTCTCGCTGCCATGTTTATGCCAGTCTAGACACACTTGATTCCCTACGGAGACATATCAATACATAGGTTTTTAGATTCTTACTAGTCAGATATATTCCTCTGCGGGAAATATGGTGTTTTGAGTCCCTTTCACTGAGGAAGGTGTAGGTCTTGTCTATTCCATAGTTGGTTTTTGGAACGGTACCTGTGCTTATATCAAACTCTGGTTTTATGCATCACCCCACCTCTCCTTCCCCCTTAAGCAGGCATAAGAGTGTTTTCTAATTGTGAGACACTGTTCTCTTTCCTAACTCAGTTCAAGTGTAGCCATGTTTACAGGATCTTCGTAAGTGACATCTTATGATAAGTTTCTTTTTCTGTGTGACTTATTTCACTTCGAATCATCGTACCTGAATCCACCCATTTTGCTGCTACTGGTCTTATGACATTGATTTCATGGCTGAGGGATATTCCATCGTACGTAAGTACCACAATTTTTTGAACCATTTTTATATTTCCTGGGATATTTAAGGTGTACCCAAGTTGAGGTCCTTGTAAGCAGTGCAGCCCTAAATTTTGGGGTGGCTCTGTCTTATGGATTTTCAGTTTTCCCAAGGGATATTCCCTAGACTGGAATTGCCCTTGGCTCTGTAGCTCTGTTCTTTACTTGTTTTAGGGAACACAATGCACTCCTCCAGAGAGGCAGTTGGCAATTTACATCCCGCCCATCAGCATAACAAGGCTCCCTGTTCTCCAGGGCCTGTCTTGCCTTTCTGGTTTTTACACATTTTGTGGATATCCCTTTTGACCAGTGGGAAGTGATACTTCTTTGTAGTGAAGATTTGCATTGCCCGCTTGCTTGCTTGGCCAAAAAGGGCGTATGCGTTTTCTACTGAATATATTCAGGAGAAAACGCATACGCCCTTTTTGGCCAAGGGCATCATTGTCGAAGTTGTGCCCCTCTTCCTGTGCTTTAAAGGCGATTCCAACGTACCTCTTGAAATCAGTTTCCTGCTATTCTGCCTCGCTTTCAAGTCCGCCTCATTGCCTTCCCTCAACAGATTTTTGGACGATAGTTGTCCTTTATTACTCGGCCAGTTTGTGAATTGCTGTGCCCCTGAGCTCCATTTTTCAACTCGTTTTTGGTGAGCTGACCGCAAGTCCAAAATTTTGGTTCAGGACCTATACTGGTTCCCGGTGGGTGGCTGAGACTTTGGTTAATTCTTCTTTCTGCCGGGAAATTACAGTGATATGTGCCCGTCCAAATGCCTAACAGCTACTCTCTCATTGGTTCTCCCTCTTCCCTTTCATCCTCTGCCAAATTGGCAACCTGTGCGAACCAGGAGGTTAAAGGGGCTGTCTCTCCAAGTTGGGAGGTTGATAGTAAAGCAGATGGAAAGTCAAACCGGAGCACCAGGAGAGGGACTATTCGTTGAGTTTTAGAAACCTTTCGTATTCACAGTGTGTCCATTCTCTAGGTCTCCGGTACATGTTATAACTGTAGTAATATTCCCTTCAACCTGGAGAGTTGGGACCCATGGAATGGGTGCCATGCATTATTGCTTTAAAGGGTCTGCATTTACTCATCCAATCTCACCAATCCTCTCAGTCCCAAGTGTCCAGCCTTATGCCACATCCAGCTGTCGTTGTAAATAGGGTCATTCCAGGTTTCATCAGAGACCCTGAAGGAATTGTAAAGAATTTCCCAGTTTTTTTGTTTTGTTTTTGAAATTCCTTTTTATAGTGGGTTTGAGCTGATTCTCGCTGCCATGTTTATGCCAGTCTAGACACACTTGATTCCCTACGGACACATATCAATCCATAGGTTTTTAGATTCTTACTAGTCAGATATATTCCTCTGCGGGAAATATGGGGTTTTGAGTCCCTTTCACTGAGGAGGGTGTAGGTCTTGTCTATTCCATAGTTGCTGTTTGGAACGGTACCTGTGCTTATATCAAACTCTGGTTTTATGCATCACCCCACCTCTCCTTCCACCTTAAGCAGGCATAAGAGTGTTTTCTAAATGTGAGACACTGTTCTCTTTCCTAACTCAGTTCAAGTGTAGCCATGTTTACAGGATCTTCATAAGTGATATCTTATGATAAGTTTCTTTTTCTGTGTGACTTATTTCACTTAGAATCATCGTACCTGAATCCACCCATTTTGCTGCTACTGGTTTTATGACATTGATTTCATGGCTGAGGGATATTCCATCGTACGTAAGTACCACAATTTTTTGCACCATTTTTATATTTCCTGGGATATTTAAGGTGTACCCAAGTTAAGGTCCTTGTAAACAGTGCAGCTCTAAATTTTGGGGTGGCTCTGTCTTATTGATTTTCAGTTTTCCCAAGGTATATTCCCTAGACTGGAAGTGCCCTTGGCTCTGTAGCTCTGTTCTTTACTTCTTTTAGGGAACACAATGTACTCCTCCAGAGAGGCAGTTGGCAATTTACATCCCACCCATCAGCATAACAAGGCTCCCTGTTCTCCAGGGCCTGTCTTGCCTTTCTGGTTTTTACACATTTTGTGGATGTCCCTTTTGACCGGTGGGAAGTGATACTTCTTTGTAGTGCAGATTTGCAGTGCCCGCTTGCTTGCTTGGCCAAAAAGGTCGTATGCGTTTTCTCCTGAATATATTTAGGAGAAAACGCTTACGCCCTTTTTGGCCAAGGGCATCATTGTCGAAGTTGTGCCCCTCTTCCTGTGCTTTAAAGGTGATTCCAACGTACCTCTTGAAATTTGTTTCCTGCTATTCTGCCTCGCTTTCAAGTCCGCCTCGTTGCCTTCCTTCAACTGATTTTTGGATGATAGTTGTCCTTTATTACTCGGCCAGTTTGTGAATTGCTGTGCCCCTGAGCTCCATTTTTCAACTCCTTTTTGTTGAGCTGACCGCAAGTGTAAAATTTAGGTTCAGGACCTATGCTGGTTCCCGGTGGGTGGCTAAGACTTTGGTTAATTCTTCTTCCTGCCGGGAAGTTAGAGTGATATGTGCCCGTCCAAATGCCTAAGAGCTACTCTCTCATTGGTTCTCCCTCTTCCCTTTCATCCTCTGCCAAATTGGAAACCTGTGCGAACAAGGAGGTTCAATGGTCTGTCTCTCCAAGTTGGGAGATTGATAGTAAAGCAGATGGAAAGTCAAAGCAGAGCACCAGGAGAGTGACTATTCGTTGAGTTTTAGAAACCTTTCGTATTCACAGTGTGTCCGTTCTCTAGTTTTCCCGTACATGTTATAACTGTTGTAATATTCCCTTCAACCTGGAGAGTTGGGACCCATGAAATGGGTGCCATGCATTTGTGCTTTAAATGGTCTGCATTTGCTCACCCAATCTCACCAATCCTCTCAGTCCCAAGTGTCCAGCCTTATGCCACATCCTGCTGTCATTGTAGATAGGGTCATTTCAGGTTTCATCAGAGACCCTGAAGGAATTGTAAAGAATTTCCCAGTTTTTTTGTTTTGTTTTTGAAATTCCTTTTTATAGTGGGTTTGAGCTGATTCTCGCTGCCATGCTTATGCCAGTCTAGACACACTTGATCCCTTACAGAGACATATCAATACATAGGTTTTAAGATTCTCACAAGTCAGATATATTCCTCTGTGGGAAATATGGGGTTTTGAGTCCCTTTCACTGAGGAAGGTGTAGGTCTTGTCTATTCCATAATTGGTTTTTGGAACGGTACCTGTGCTTATATCAAACTCTGGTTTTATGCATCACCCCACCTGTCCTTCCCCCTTAAGCAGGCATAACAGTGTTTTCTAAATGTGAGACACTGTTCTCTTTCCTAACTCAGTTCAAGTGTAGCCATGTTTACAGGATCTTCATAAGTGATATCTTATGATAAGTTTCTTTTTTGTGTGACTTATTTCACTTAGAATCATCGTACCTGAATCCACCCATTTTGCTGCTACTGGTCTTATGACATTGATTTCATGGCTGAGGGATATTCCATCGTACGTAAGTACCACAATTTTTTGCACCATTTTTATATTTCCTGGGATATTTAAGGTGTACCCAAGTTGAGGTCCTTGTAAGCAGTGCAGCCCTAAATTTTGGGGTGGCTCTGTCTTATTGATTTTCAGTTTTCCCAAGGTATATTCCCTAGACTGGAAGTGCCCTTGGCTCTGTAGCTCGGTTGTTTACTCGTTTTAGGGAACACAATGCACTCTTCCAGAGCGGCAGTTGGCAATTTACATCCCGCCCATCAGCATAACAAGGCTCCCTGTTCTCCAGGGCCTGTCTTGCCTTTCTGGTTTTTACACATTTTGTGGATGTCCCTTTTGACCGGTGGGAAGTGATACTTCTTTGTAGTGCAGATTTGCATTGCCCTCCTGCTTGCTTGGCCAAAAAGGGCGTATGCGTTTTCTCCTGAATATATTCAGGAGAAAACGCATACGCCCTTTTTGGCCAAGTGCATCATTGTCGAAGTTGTGCCCCTCTTCCTGTGCTTTAAAGGTGATTCCAACGTACCTCTTGAAATCTGTTTCCTGCTATTGTGCCTCGCTTTCAAGTCCGCCTCGTTGCCTTCCCTCAACAGATTTTTGGACGATAGTTGTCCTTTATTACTCGGCCAGTTTGTGAATTGCTGTGCCCCTGAGCTCCATTTTTCAACTCGTTTGTGGTGAGCTGACCGCAAGTCCAAAATTTTTGTTCAGGACCTATGCTGGTTCCAGGTGGGTGGCTGAGACTTTGGTTAACTCTTCTTCCTGCCGGGAATTTAGAGTGATATGTGCCCGTCCAAATGCCTAACAGCTACTCTCTCATTGGTTCTCCCTCTTCGCTTTCATCCTCTGCCAAATTGGAAACCTGTGCGAACCAGGAGGTTAAAGGGTCTGTCTCTCCAAGTTGGGAGGTTGATAGTAAAGCAGATGGAAAGTCAAACCGGAGCACCAGGAGAGGGACTGTTCGTTGAGTTTTAGAAACCTTTCGTATTCACAGTGTGTCCGTTCTCTAGGTTTCCCGTACATGTTATAGCTGTAGTAATATTCCCTTCAACCAGGAGAGTTGGGACCCATGGAATGGGTGCCAGGCATTTGTGCTTTATAGGGTCTGCATTTGCTCACCCAATCTCACTAATCGTCTCAGTCCCAAGTGTCCCTCCTTATGCCACATCCAGCTGTCATTGTAGATAGGGTCATTCCAGGTTTCATCAGAGACCCTGAAGGAATTGTAAAGAATTTCCCAGTTTTTTTGTTTTGTTTTTGAAATTCCTTTTTATAGTGGGTTTGAGCTGATTCTCGCTGCCATGTTTATGCCAGTCTAGACACACTTGATTCCTTTACGGAGATATATCAATCCATAGGTTTTAAGATTCTTACTAGTCAGATATATTCCTCTGCAGGAAATATGGGGTTTTGAGTCCCTTTCACTGAGGAAGGTGTAGGTCTTGTCTATTCCATAGTTGGTTTTTGGAACGGTACCTGTGCTTATAGCAAACTCTGGTTTTATGCATCACCCCACTTCTCCTTCCCCCTTAAGCAGGCATAAGAGTGTTTTCTAAATGTGAGACACTGTTCTCTTTCCTAACTCAGTTCAAGTGTAGCCATGTTTACAGGATCTTCATAAGTGATATCTTATAATAAGTTTCTTTTTCTGTTTGACTTATTTCACTTAGAATCATCGTACCTGAATCCACCCATTTTGCTGCTACTGGTCTTATGACATTGATTTCATGGCTGAGGGATATTCCATCATACGTAAGTACCACAATTTTTTGAACCATTTTTATATTTCCTGGGATATTTAAGGTGTACCCAAGTTGAGGTCCTTCTAAGCAGTGCAGCCCTAAATTTTGGGGTGTCTCTGTCTTATTGATTTTCAGTTTTCCCAAGGTATATTGCCTAGACAGGAAGTGTCCTTGGCTCTGTAGCTCTGTTGTTTACTTGTTTTAGGGAACACAATGCACTCCTTCAGGGAGGCAGTTGGCAATTTACATCCCGCCCATCAGCATAACAAGGCTCCCTGTTCTCCAGGGCCTGTCTTGCCTTTCTGGTTTTTACACATTTTGTGGATGTCCCTTTTGACCGGTGGGAAGTGATACTTCTTTGTAGTGCAGATTTGCATTGCCCGCTTGCTTGCTTGGCCAAAAAGGGTGTATGCGTTTTCTCCTGACTATATTCAGCAGAAAACGCATACGCCCTTTTTGGCCAAGTGCATCATTGTCGAAGTTGTGCCCCTTTTCCTGTACTTTAAAGGCGATTCCAACGTACCTCTTGAAATCTGTTTCCTGCTATTCTGCCTCGCTTTCAAGTCCGCCTCGTTGCCTTCCCTCAACAGATTTTTGGACGATAGTTGTCCTTTATTACTCGGCCAGTTTGTGAATTGCTGTGCCCCTGAGCTCCAATTTTCAACTCGTTTTTTGTGAGCTGACCGCAAGTCCAAAATTTTGGTTCAGGACCTATGCTGGTTCCCGTTGGGAGGCTGAGATTTTGCTTAATTTTTCTTCCTGCCGGAAAGATAGAGTGTTATGTGCCCGTCCAAATGCCTAACAGCTACTCTCTCATTGGTTCTCCCTCTTCCCTTTCATCCTCTGCCAAATTGGCAACCTGTGCGAACCAGGAGGTTAAAGGGGCTGTCTCTCCAAGTTGGGAGATTGGTAGTAAAGCAGATGGAAAGTCAAACCGGAGCACCAGGAGAGGGACTATTCGTTGAGTTTTAGAGACCTTTCGTATTCACAGTGGGTCCGTTCTCTAGGCTTCCAGTACATGTTATAACTGTAGTAATATTCCCTTCAACCTGGAGAGTTGGGACCCATGGAATGGGTGCCATGCATTATTGCTTTAAAGGGTCTGCATTTGCTCACCCAAGCTCACCAATCCTCTCAGTCCCAAGTGTCCAGCCTTATGCCACATCCAGCTGTCGTTGTAGATAGGGTCATTCCAAAATTCATCAGAGACCCTGAAGGAATTGTAAAGAATTTCCCAGTTTTTTTGTTTTGTTTTTAAATTCCTTTTTATAGTGGGTTTGAGCTGATTCTCGCTGCCATGTTTATGCCAGTCTAGACACACTTGATTCCCTTACAGAGACATATCAATACATAGGTTTTAAGATTCTTACTCGTCAGATATATTCCTCTGCGGGAAATATGGGGTTTTGAGTCCCTTTCACTGAGGAAGGTGTAGGTCTTGTCTATTCCATTGTTGGTTTTTGGAACGGTACCTGTGCTTATATCAATCTCTGGTTTTATGCATCTTCCCACCTCTCCTTCCCCCTTAAGCAGGCATAAGAGTGTTTTCTAAATGTGTGACACTCTTCTCTTTCCTAACTCAGTTCAAGTGTAGCCATGTTTACAGGATCTTCATAAGTGATATCTTATGATAAGTTTCTTTTTCTCTGTGACTTATTTCACTTAGAATCATCGTACCTGCATCCACCCATTTTGCTGCTACTGGTCTTATGACATTGATTTCATGGCTGAGAGATATTCCATCGTATGTAAATACCACAATTTTTTGAACCATTTTTATATTTCCTGGGATATTTAAGGTGTACCCAAGTTGAGGTCCTTCTAAGCAGTGCAGCCCTAAATTTTGGGGTGGCTCTGTCTTATTGATTTTCAGTTTTCCCAAGGTATATTCCCTAGACAGGAAGTGTCCTTGGCTCTGTAGCTCTGTTGTTTACTTGTTTTAGGGAACACAATGCACTCCTTCAGGGAGGCAGTTGGCAATTTACATCCCGCCCATCAGCATAACAAGGCTCCCTGTTCTCCAGGGCCTGTCTTGCCTTTCTGGTTTTTACACATTTTGTGGATGTCCCTTTTGACCGGTGGGAAGTGATACTTCTTTGTAGTGCAGATTTGCATTGCCCGCTTGCTTGCTTGGCCAAAAAGGGCGTATGCGTTTTCTCCTGACTATATTCAGCAGAAAACGCATACGCCCTTTTTGGCCAAGTGCATCATTGTCGAAGTTGTGCCCCTCTTCCTGTACTTTAAAGGCGATTCCAACGTACCTCTTGAAATCTGTTTCCTGCTATTCTGCCTCGCTTTCAAGTCCGCCTCGTTGCCTTCCCTCAACAGATTTTTGGACGATAGTTGTCCTTTATTACTCGGCCAGTTTGTGAATTGCTGTGCCCCTGAGCTCCAATTTTCAACTCGTTTTTTGTGAGCTGACCGCAAGTCCAAAATTTTGGTTCAGGACCTATGCTGGTTCCCGTTGGGAGGCTGAGATTTTGCTTAATTTTTCTTCCTGCCGGAAAGATAGAGTGTTATGTGCCCGTCCAAATGCCTAACAGCTACTCTCTCATTGGTTCTCCCTCTTCCCTTTCATCCTCTGCCAAATTGGCAACCTGTGCGAACCAGGAGGTTAAAGGGGCTGTCTCTCCAAGTTGGGAGATTGATAGTAAAGCAGATGGAAAGTCACACCGGAGCACCAGGAGAGGGACTATTCGTTGAGTTTTAGAGACCTTTCGTATTCACAGTGGGTCCGTTCTCTAGGTTTCCAGTACATGTTATAACTGTAGTAATATTCCCTTCAACCTGGAGAGTTGGGACCCATGGAATGGGTGCCATGCATTATTGCTTTAAAGGGTCTGCATTTGCTCACCCAAGCTCACCAATCCTCTCAGTCCCAAGTGTCCTGCCTTATGCCACATCCAGCTGTCGTTGTAGATAGGGTCATTCCAAATTTCATCAGAGACCCTGAAGGAATTGTAAAGAATTTCCCAGTTTTTTTGTTTTGTTTTTAAATTCCTTTTTATAGTGGGTTTGAGCTGATTCTCGCTGCCATGTTTATGCCAGTCTAGACACACTTGATTCCCTTACAGAGACATATCAATACATAGGTTTTAAGATTCTTACTCGTCAGATATATTCCTCTGCGGGAAATATGGGGTTTTGAGTCCCTTTCACTGAGGAAGGTGTAGGTCTTGTCTATTCCATTGTTGGTTTTTGGAACGGTACCTGTGCTTATATCAAACTCTGGTTTTATGCATCATCCCACCTCTCCTTCCCCCTTAAGCAGGCATAAGAGTGTTTTCTAAATGTGTGACACTCTTCTCTTTCCTAACTCAGTTCAAGTGTAGCCATGTTTACAGGATCTTCATAAGTGATATCTTATGATAAGTTTCTTTTTCTCTGTGACTTATTTCACTTAGAATCATCGTACCTGCATCCACCCATTTTGCTGCTACTGGTCTTATGACATTGATTTCATGGCTGAGGGATATTCCATCATACGTAAGTACCACAATTTTTGGAACCATTTTTATATTTCCTGGGATATTTAAGGTGTACCCAAGTTGAGGTCCTTCTAAGCAGTGCAGCCCTAAATTTTGGGGTGTCTCTGTCTTATTGATTTTCAGTTTTCCCAAGGTATATTCCCTAGACTGGAAGTGCCCTTGGCTCTGTAGCTCTGTTCTTTACTAGTTTCAGGAAACACAATGTACTCCTCCAGAGAGGCAGTTGGCAATTTACATCCCGCCCATCAGCATAACAAGGCTCCCTGTTCTCCAGGGCCTGTCTTGCCTTTCTGGTTTTTACACATTTTGTGGATGTCCCTTTTGACCGGTGGGAAGTGATACCTCTTTGTAGTGCAGATTTGCATTGCCCGCATGCTTGCTTTGCCAAAAAGGGCGTATGCGTTTTCTCCTGAATATATTCAGGAGAAAACGCATACGCCCTTTTTGGCCAAGTGCATCATTGTCGAAGTTGTGCCCCTCTTCCTGTGCTTTAAAGGCGATTCCAACGTACCTCTTGAAATCTGTTTCCTGCTATTCTGCCTCGCTTTCAAGTCCGACTCGTTGCCTTCCCTCAACAGATTTTTGGACGATAGTTGTCCTTTATTACTCGGCCAGTTTGTGAATTGCTGTGCCCCTGAGCTCCATTTTTCAACTCGTTTTTGGTGAGCTGACCGCAGGTCCAAAATGTTGGTTCAGGACCTATGCTGGTTCCAGTGGGTGGCTGAGACTTTGGTTAATTCTTCTTCCTGCCGGGAAATTACAGTGATATATGCGCGTTCAAATGCCTAACAGCTACTCTCTCATTGGTTCTCCCTTTTCCCTTTCATCCTCTGCCAAAATGGCAACCTGTGCGAACCAGGAGGTTCAAGATGCTGTCTCTCCAAGTTGGGAGGTTGATAGTAAAGCAGATGGAAAGTCAAACCGGAGCACCAGGAGAGGGACTATTCGATGAGTTTTAGAAACCTTTCGTATTCACAGTGTGTCCATTCTCTAGGTTTCCCGTACACGTTATAGTAGTAGTAATATTCCCTTCAATCTGGAGAGTTGGGACCCATGGAATGGGTGTCAGGCATTTGTGCTTTAAAGGGTCTGCATTCGCTCACCCAATCTCACCAATCGTCTCAATCCCAAGTGTCCCTCCTTATGCCACATCCAGCTGTCATTGTAGATAGGGTCATTCCAGGTTTCATCAGAGACCCTGAAGGAATTGTAAAGAATTTCCCAGTTTTTTTGTTTTGTTTTTGAAATTCCTTTTTATAGTGGGTTTGTGCTGATTCTCGCTGCCATGTTTATGCCAGTGTAGACACACTTGATTCCCTTATGGAGACATATCAATACATAGGTTTTAAGATTCTTACTAGTCAGATATATTCCTCTGCGGGAAATATGGGGTTTTGAGTCCCTTTCACTGAGGAAGGTGTAGGTCTTGTCTATTCCATAGTTGGTTTTTGGAACGGTACCTGTGCTTATAGCAAACTCTGGTTTTATGCATCACCCCACCTCTCCTTCCCCCTTAAGCAGGCATAAGAGTGTTTTCTAAATGTGAGACACTGTTCTCTTTCCTAACTCAGTTCAAGTGTAGCCATGTTTACAGGATCTTCATAAGTGATATCTTATGATAAGTTTCTTTTTCTGTGTGACTTATTTCACTTAGAATCATCGTACCTGAATCCACCCATTTTGCTGCTACTGGTCTTATGACATTGATTTCATGGCTGAGGGATATTCCATCGTACGTAAGTACCACAATTTTTTGAATTATTTTTATATTTCCTGGGATATTTAAGGTGTACCCAAGTTGAGGTCCTTGTAAGCAGTGCAGCCCTAAATTTTGGGGTGGCTCTGTCTTGTTGATTTTCAGTTTTCCCAAGGTATATTCCCTAGACTGGAAGTGCCCTTGGCTCTGTAGCTCTATTCTTTACTTGTTTTAAGGAACACTATGTACTCCTCCAGAGAGGCAGTTGGCAATTTACATCCCGCCCATCAGCATAACAAGGCTCCCTGTTCTCCAGGGCCTGTCTTGCCTTTCTAGTTTTTACACATTTTGTGGATGTCCCATTTGACCGGTGGGAAGTGATACTTCTTTGTAGTGCAGATTTGCATTGCCCGCTTGCTTGCTTGGCCAAAAAGGGCGTATGCGTTTTCTCCTGAATATATTCAGGAGAAAACACATAAGCCCTTTTGGCCAAGTGCATCATTGTCGAAGTTCTGCCCCTCTTCTTGTGCTTTAAATGCGATTCCAACGTACCTTTTGAAATCTGTTTCCTGCACTTCTGCCTCGCTTCCAAGTCCGCCTCGTTGCCTTCCCTCAACAGATTTTTGGACGATAGTTGTCCTTTATTACTCGGCCAGTTTGTGAATTGCTGTGCCCCTGAGCTCCATTTTTCAACTCGTTTGTGGTGAGCTGACCGCAAGTCCAAAATTTTGGTTCAGGACCTATGCTGGTTCCAGGTGGGTGGCTGAGACTTTGGTTAACTCTTCTTCCTGCCGGGAATTTAGAGTGATATGTGCCCGTCCAAATGCCTAACAGCTACTCTCTCATTGGTTCTCCCTCTTCCCTTTCATCCTCTGCCAAATTGGAAACCTGTGCGAACCAGGAGGTTAAAGGGGCTGTCTCTCCAAGTTGGGAGGTTGATAGTAAAGCAGATGGAAAGTCAAACCGGAGCACCAGGAGAGGGACTATTCGTTGAGTTTTAGAAACCTTTCGTATTCACAGTGTGTCCGTTCTCTAGGTTTCCCGTACATGTTATAGCTGTAGTAATATTCCCTTCAACCAGGAGAGTTGGGACCCATGGAATGGGTGCCAGGCATTTGTGCTTTATAGGGTCTGCATTTGCTCACCCAATCTCACTAATCGTCTCAATCCCAAGTGTCCCTCCTTATGCCACATCCAGCTGTCATTGTAGATAGGGTCATTCCAGGTTTCATCAGAGACCCTGAAGGAATTGTAAAGAATTTCCCAGTTTTTTTGTTTTGTTTTTGAAATTCCTTTTTATAGTGGGTTTGAGCTGATTCTCGCTGCCATGTTTATGCCAGTCTAGACACACTTGATTCCCTTACGGAGATATATCAATCCATAGGTTTTCAGATTCTTACTCGTCAGATATATTCCTCTGCGGGAAATATGGGGTTTTGAGTCCCTTTCACTGAGGAAGGTGTAGGTCTTGTCTATTCCATTGTTGGTTTTTGGAACGGTACCTGTGCTTATATCAAACTCTGGTTTTATGCATCATCCCACCTCTCCTTCCCCCTTAAGCAGGCATAAGAGTGTTTTCTAAATGTGTGACACTCTTCTCTTTCCTAACTCAGTTCAAGTGTAGCCATGTTTACAGGATCTTCATAAGTGATATCTTATGATAAGTTTCTTTTTCTCTGTGACTTATTTCACTTAGAATCATCGTACCTGCATCCACCCATTTTGCTGCTACTGGTCTTATGACATTGATTTCATGGCTGAGGGATATTCCATCATACGTAAGTACCACAATTTTTGGAACCATTTTTATATTTCCTGGGATATTTAAGGTGTACCCAAGTTGATGTCCTTCTAAGCAGTGCAGCCCTAAATTTTGGGGTGTCTCTGTCTTATTGATTTTCAGTTTTCCCAAGGTATATTCCCTAGACTGGAAGTGCCCTTGGCTCTGTAGCTCTGTTCTTTACTAGTTTCAGGAAACACAATGTACTCCTCCAGAGAGGCAGTTGGCAATTTACATCCCGCCCATCAGCATAACAAGGCTCCCTGTTCTCCAGGGCCTGTCTTGCCTTTCTGGTTTTTACACATTTTGTGGATGTCCCTTTTGACCGGTGGGAAGTGATACCTCTTTGTAGTGCAGATTTGCATTGCCCGCATGCTTGCTTTGCCAAAAAGGGCGTATGCGTTTTCTCCTGAATATATTCAGGAGAAAACGCATACGCCCTTTTTGGCCAAGTGCATCATTGTCGAAGTTGTGCCCCTCTTCCTGTGCTTTAAAGGCGATTCCATCGTACCTCTTGAAATCTGTTTCCTGCTATTCTGCCTCGCTTTCAAGTCCGCCTCGTTGCCTTCCCTAAACAGATTTTTGGACGATAGTTGTCCTTTATTACTCGGCCAGTTTGTGAATTGCTGTGCCCCTGAGCTCCATTTTTCAACTCGTTTTTGGTGAGCTGACCGCAGGTCCAAAATGTTGGTTCAGGACCTATGCTGGTTCCAGTGGGTGGCTGAGACTTTGGTTAATTCTTCTTCCTGCCGGGAAATTACAGTGATATATGCGCGTTCAAATGCCTAACAGCTACTCTCTCATTGGTTCTCCCTTTTCCCTTTCATCCTCTGCCAAAATGGCAACCTGTGCGAACCAGGAGGTTCAAGATGCTGTCTCTCCAAGTTGGGAGGTTGATAGTAAAGCAGATGGAAAGTCAAACCGGAGCACCAGGAGAGGGACTATTCGATGAGTTTTAGAAACCTTTCGTATTCACAGTGTGTCCATTCTCTAGGTTTCCCGTACACGTTATAGCAGTAGTAATATTCCCTTCAATCTGGAGAGTTGGGACCCATGGAATGGGTGTCAGGCATTTGTGCTTTAAAGGGTCTGCATTCGCTCACCCAATCTCACCAGTCGTCTCAATCCCAAGTGTCCCTCCTTATGCCACATCCAGCTGTCATTGTAGATAGGGTCATTCCAGGTTTCATCAGAGACCCTGAAGGAATTGTAAAGAATTTCCCAGTTTTTTTGTTTTGTTTTTGAAATTCCTTTTTATAGTGGGTTTGAGCTGATTCTCGCTGCCATGTTTATGCCAGTGTAGACACACTTGATTCCCTTATGGAGACATATCAATACATAGGTTTTAAGATTCTTACTAGTCAGATATATTCCTCTGCGGGAAATATGGGGTTTTGAGTCCCTTTCACTGAGGAAGGTGTAGGTCTTGTCTATTCCATAGTTGGTTTTTGGAACGGTACCTGTGCTTATAGCAAACTCTGGTTTTATGCATCACCCCACCTCTCCTTCCCCCTTAAGCAGGCATAAGAGTGTTTTCTAAATGTGAGACACTGTTCTCTTTCCTAACTCAGTTCAAGTGTAGCCATGTTTACAGGATCTTCATAAGTGATATCTTATGATAAGTTTCTTTTTCTGTGTGACTTATTTCACTTAGAATCATCGTACCTGAATACACCCATTTTGCTGCTACTGGTCTTATGACATTGATTTCATGGCTGAGGGATATTCCATCGTACGTAAGTACCACAATTTTTTGAATTATTTTTATATTTCCTGGGATATTTAAGGTGTACCCAAGTTGAGGTCCTTGTAAGCAGTGCAGCCCTAAATTTTGGGGTGGCTCTGTCTTGTTGATTTTCAGTTTTCCCAAGGTATATTCCCTAGACTGGAAGTGCCCTTGGCTCTGTAGCTCTATTCTTTATTTGTTTTAAGGAACACTATGTACTCCTCCAGAGAGGCAGTTGGCAATTTACATCCCGCCCATCAGCATAACAAGGCTCCCTGTTCTCCAGGGCATGTCTTGCCTTTCTAGTTTTTACACATTTTGTGGATGTCCCTTTTGACCGGTGGGAAGTGATACTTCTTTGTAGTGCAGATTTGCATTGCCCGCTTGCTTGCTTGGCCAAAAAGGGCGTATGCGTTTTCTCCTGAATATATTCAGGAGAAAACGCATACGCCCTTTTTGGCCAAGTGCATCATTGTCGAAGTTGTGCCCCTCTTCCTGTGCTTTAAAGGCGATTCCAACGTACCTCTTGAAATCTGTTTCCTGCTATTCTGCCTCGCTTTCAAGTCCGCCTCTTTGCCTTCCCTCAACAGATTTTTGGACGATAGTTGTCCTTTATTACTCGGCCAGTTTGTGAATTGCTGTGCCCCTGAGCTCCATTATTCAACTCGTTTTTGGTGAGCTGACCGCAAGTCCAAAATTTTGGTTCAGGAACTATGCTGGTTCCCGGTGGGGGACTGAGACTTTGGTTAATTCTTCTTCCTGCCGGGAAGTTAGAGTGATATGTGCCCGTCCAAATGCCTAACAGCTACTCTCTCATTGGTTCTCCCTCTTCCCTTTCATCCTCTGCCAAATTGGAAACCTGTGCGAACCAGGAGGTTAAAGGGGCTGTCTCTCAAAGTTGGGAGATTGATAGTAAAGCAGATGGAAAGTCAAACCGGAGCACCAGGAGAGGGACTATTCGTTGAGTTTTAGAAACCTTTCATATTCACAGTGTGTCCGTTTTCTAGGTTTCCCGTACATGTTATAACTGTAGTAATATTCCCTTCAACCTGGAGAGTTGGGACCCATGGAATGGGTGCCATGCATTATTGCTTTAAAGGGTCTGCATTTGCTCACCCAATCTCACCAATCCTCTCAGTCCCAAGTGTCCCTCCTTATGCCACATCCAGCTGTCATTGTAGATAGGGTCATTCCAGGTTTCATCAGAGACCCTGAAGGAATTGTAAAGAATTTCCCAGTTTTTTTGTTTTGTTTTTGAAATTCCTTTTTATAGTGGGTTTGAGCTGATTCTCGCTGCCATGTTTATGCCAGTCTAGACACACTTGATTCCCTCACGGAGACATATCAATACATAGGTTTTAAGATTCTTACTAGCCAGATATATTCCTCTGCGGGAAATATGGGGTTTTGAGTCCCTTTCACTGAGGAAGGTGTAGGTCTTGTCTATTCCATAGTTGGTTTTTGGAACGGTACCTGTGCTTATAGCAAACTCTGGTTTTATGCATCACCCCACCTCTCCTTCCCCCTTAAGCAGGCATAAGAGTGTTTTCTAAATGTGAGACACTGTTCTCTTTCCTAACTCAGTTCAAGTGTAGCCATGTTTACAGGATCTTCATAAGTGATATCTTATGATAAGTTTCTTTTTCTGTGTGACTTATTTCACTTAGAATCATCGTACCTGAATCCACCCATTTTGCTGCTACTGGTCTTATGACATTGATTTCATGGCTGAGGGATATTCCATCGTACGTAAGTACCACAATTTTTTGAACCATTTTTATATTTCCTGGGATATATAAGGTGTACCCAAGTTGAGGTCCTTGTAAGCAGTGCAGCCCTAAATTTTGGGGTGGTTCTGTCTTATTGATTTTCAGTTTTCCCAAGGTATATTCCCTAGACTGGAAGTGCCCTTGGCTCTGTAGCTCTGTTGTTTACTTGTTTTAGGGAACACAATACACTCCTCCAAAGAGGCAGTTGGCAATTTACATCCCGCCCATCAGCATAACAAGGCTCCCTGTTCTCCAGGGCCTGTCTTGCCTTTCTAGTTTTTACACATTTTGTGGATGTCCCTTTTGACCGGTGGGAAGTGATACTTCTTTGTAGTGCAGATTTGCATTGCCCGCTTGCTTGCTTGGCCAAAAAGGGCGTATGCGTTTTCTCCTGAATATATTCAGGAGAAAACGCATACGCCCTTTTTGGGCAAGTGCATCATTGTCGAAGTTCTGCCCCTCTTCTTGTGCTTTAAAGGCGATTCCAACGTACCTCTTGAAATCTGTTTCCTGCACTTCTGCCTCGCTTTCAAGTCCGCCTTGTTGCCTTCCCTCAACAGATTTTTGGACGATAGTTGTCCTTTATTACTCAGCCAGTTTGTGAATTGCTGTGCCCCTGAGCTCCATTTTTCAACTCGTTTTTGGTGAGCTGACCGCAAGTCCAAAATTTTGGTTCAGGATCTATGCTGGTTCCCGGTGGGGGGCTGAGACTTTGGTTAATTCTTCTTCCTGCCGGGAAGTTAGAGTGATATGTGCCCGTCCAAATGCCTAACAGCTACTCTCTCATTGGTTCTCCCTCTTCCCTTTCATCCTCTGCCAAATTGGAAACCTGTGCGAACCAGGAGGTTAAAGGGGCTGTCTCTCCAAGTTGGGAGGTTGATAGTAAAGCAGATGGAAAGTCAAACCGGAGCACCAGGAGAGGGACTATTCGTTGAGTTTTAGAAACCTTTCGTATTCACAGTGTGTCCGTTCTCAAGGTTTCCCGTACATGTTATAGCTGTAGTAATATTCCCTTCAACCAGGAGAGTTGGGACCCATGGAATGGGTGCCAGGCATTTGTGCTTTATAGGGTCTGCATTTGCTCACCCAATCTCACTAATCGTCTCAGTCCCAAGTGTCCCTCCTTATGCCACATCCAGCTGTCATTGTAGATAGGGTCATTCCAGGTTTCATCAGAGACCCTGAAGGAATTGTAAAGAATTTCCCAGTTTTTTTGTTTTGTTTTTGAAATTCCTTTTTATAGTGGGTTTGAGCTGATTCTCGCTGCCATGTTTATGCCAGTCTAGACACACTTGATTCCCTTACGGAGATATATCAATCCATAGGTTTTAAGATTCTTACTAGTCAGATATATTCCTCTTTGGGAAATATGGGATTTTGAGTCCCTTTCACTGAGGAAGGTGTAGGTCTTGTCTATTCCATAGTTGGTTTTTGGAACGGTACCTGTGCTTATAGCAAACTCTGGTTTTATGCATCACCCCACCTCTCCTTCCCCCTTAAGCAGGCATAAGAGTGTTTTCTAAATGTGAGACACTGTTCTCTTTCCTAACTCAGTTCAAGTGTAGCCATGTTTACAGGATCTTCATAAGTGATATCTTATAATAAGTTTCTTTTTCTGTTTGACTTATTTCACTTAGAATCATCGTACCTGAATCCACCCATTTTGCTGCTACTGGTCTTATGACATTGATTTCATGGCTGAGGGATATTCCATCATACGTAAGTACCACAATTTTTTGAACCATTTTTATATTTCCTGGGATATTTAAGGTGTACCCAAGTTGAGGTCCTTGTAAGCAGTGCAGCCCTAAATTTTGGGGTGGCTCTGTCTTATTGATTTTCAGTTTTCCCAAGGTATATTCCCTAGACAGGAAGTGCCCTTGGCTCTGTAGCTCTGTTGTGTACTTGTTTTAGGGAACACAATGCACTCCTTCAGGGAGGCAGTTGGCAATTTACATCCCGCCCATCAGCATAACAAGGCTCCCTGTTCTCCAGGGCCTGTCTTGCCTTTCTGGTTTTTACACATTTTGTGGATGTCCCTTTTGACCGGTGGGAAGTGATACTTCTTTGTAGTGCAGATTTGCATTGCCCGCTTGCTTGCTTGGCCAAAAAGGGCGTATGCGTTTTCTCCTGACTATATTCAGCAGAAAACGCATACACCCTTTTTGGCCAAGTGCATCATTTTCGAAATTGTGCCCCTCTTCCTGTGCTTTAAAGGCGATTCCAACGTACCGCTTGAAATCTGTTTCCTGCTATTCTGCCTCGCTTTCAAGTCCGCCTCGTTGCCTTCCCTCAACAGATTTTTGGACGATAGTTGTCCTTTATTACTCGGCCAGTTTGTGAATTGCGGTGCCCCTGAGCTCCATTTTTCAACTCGTTTTTTGTGAGCTGACCGCAAGTCCAAAATTTTGGTTCAGGACCTATGCTGGTTCCCGTTGGGAGGCTGAGATTTTGCTTAATTCTTCTTCCTGCCAGAAAGATAGAGTGATATGTGCCCGTCCAAATGCCTAACAGCTACTCTCTCATTGGTTCTCCCTCTTCCCTTTCATCCTCTGCCAAATTGGCAACCTGTGCGAACCAGGAGGTTAAAGGGGCTGTCTCTCCAAGTTGGGAGATTGATAGTAAAGCAGATGGAAAGTCAAACCGGAGCACCAGGAGAGGGACTATTCGTTGAGTTTTAGAGATCTTTCGTATTCACAGTGGGTCCGTTCTCTAGGTTTCCCGTACATGTTATAACTGTAGTAATATTCCCTTCAACCTGGAGAGTTGGGACCCATGGAATGGGTGCCATGCATTAATGCTTTAAAGGGTCTGCATTTGCTCACCCAAGCTCACCAATCCTCTCAGTCCCAAGTGTCCAGCCTTATGCCACATCCAGCTGTCGTTGTAGATAGGGTCATTCCAAATTTCATCAGAGACCCTGAAGGAATTGTAAAGAATTTCCCAGTTTTTTTGTTTTGTTTTTAAATTCCTTTTTATAGTGGGTTTGAGCTGATTCTCGCTGCCATGTTTATGCCAGTCTAGACACACTTGATTCCCTTACAGAGACATATCAATACATATGTTTTAAGATTCTTACTCGTCAGATATATTCCTCTGCGGGAAATATGGGGTTTTGAGTCCCTTTCACTGAGGAAGGTGTAGGTCTTGTCTATTCCATTGTTGGTTTTTGGAATGGTACCTGTGCTTATATCAAACTCTGGTTTTATGCATCATCCCACCTCTCCTTCCCCCTTAAGCAGGCATAAGAGTGTTTTCTAAATGTGTGACACTCTTCTCTTTCCTAACTCAGTTCAAGTGTAGCCATGTTTACAGGATCTTCATAAGTGATATCTTATGATAAATTTCTTTTTCTCTGTGACTTATTTCACTTAGAACCATCGTACCTGAATCCACCCATTTTGCTGCTACTGGTCTTATGACATTGATTTCATGGCTGAGGGATATTCCATCGTACGTAAGTACCACAATTTTTTGAACCATTTTTATATTTCCTGGGATATTTAAGGTGTACCCAAGTTGAGGTCCTTGTAAGCAGTGCAGCCCTAAATTTTGGGGTGGCTCTGTCTTATTGATTTTCAGTTTTCCCAAGGTATATTCCCTAGACTGGAAGTGCCCTTGGCTCTGTAGCTCTGTTCCTTACTAGTTTCAGGGAACACAATGTACTCCTCCAGAGAGGTAGTTGGCAATTTACATCCCGCCCATCAGCATAACAAGGCTCCCTGTTCTCCAGGGCCTGTCTTGCCTTTCTGTTTTTTACACATTTTGTGGATGTCCCTTTTGACCGGTGGGAAGTGATACCTCTTTGTAGTGCAGATTTGCATTGCCCGCTTGCTTGCTTTGCCAAAAAGGGCGTATGCGTTTTCTCCTGAATATATTCAGGAGAAAACGCATACGCCCTTTTTGGCCAAGTGCATCATTGTCGAAGTTGTGCCCCTCTTCCTGTGCTTTAAAGGCGATTCCAACGTACCTCTTGAAATCTGTTTCCTGCTATTCTGCCTCGCTTTCAAGTCCGCCTCGTTGCCTTCCCTCAACAGATTTTTGGACGATAGTTGTCCTTTATTACTTGGCCAGTCTGTGAATTGCTGTGCCCCTGAGCTCCATTTTTCAACTCGTTTTTGGTGAGCTGACCGCAAGTCCAAAATGTTGGTTCAGGACCTATGCTGGTTCCAGTGGGTGGCTGAGACTTTGGTCAATTCTTCTTCCTGCCGGGAAATATCAGTGATATATGCCCGTTCAAATGCCTAACAGCTACTCTCTCATTGGTTCTCCCTTTTCCCTTTCATCCTCTGCCAAAATGGCAACCTGTGCGAACCAGGAGGTTCAAGATGCTGTCTCTCCAAGTTGGGAGGTTGATAGTAAAGCAGATGGAAAGTCAAACCGGAGCACCAGGAGAGGGACTATTCGTTGAGTTTTAGAAACCTTTCGTATTCACAGTGTGTCCATTCTCTAGGTTTCCCGTACATGTTATAGCAGTAGTAATATTCCCTTCAACCTGGAGAGTTGGGACCCATGGAATGGGTGTCAGGCATTTGTGCTTTAAAGGGTCTGCATTCGCTCACCCAATCTCACCAATCGTCTCAGTCCCAAGTGTCCCTCCTTATGCCACATCCAGCTGTCATTGTAGATAGGGTCATTCCAGGTTTCATCAGAGACCCTGAAGGAATTGTAAAGAATTTCCCAGTTTTTTTGTTTTGTTTTTGAAATTCCTTTTTATAGTGGGTTTGAGCTGATTCTCGCTGCCATGTTTATGCCAGTCTAGACACACCTGATTCCCTTAAGGAGACATATCAATACATAGGTTTTAAGATTCTTACTAGTCAAATATATTCCTCTGCGGGAAATATTGTGTTTTGAGTCCCTTTCACTGAGGAAGGTGTAGGTCTTGTCTATTCCATAGTTGGTTTTTGGAACGGTACCTGTGCTTATAGCAAACTCTGGTTTTATGCATCACCCCACCTCTCCTTCCCCCTTAAGCAGGCATAAGAGTGTTTTCTAAATGTGAGACACTGTTCTCTTTCCTAACTCAGTTCAAGTGTAGCCATGTTTACAGGAGCTTCATAAGTGATATCTTATGATAAGTTTCTTTTTCTGTGTGACTTATTTCACTTAGAATCATCATACCTGAATCCACCCATTTTGCTGCTACTGGTCTTATGACATTGATTTCATGGCTGAGGGATATTCCATCGTACGTAAGTACCACAATTTTTTGAATTATTTTTATATTTCCTGGGATATTTAAGGTGTACCCAAGTTGAGGTCCTTGTAAGCAGTGCAGCCCTAAATTTTGGGGTGGCTCTGTCTTGTTGATTTTCAGTTTTCCCAAGGTATATTCCCTAGACTGGAAGTGCCCTTGCCTCTGTAGCTCTATTCTTTACTTGTTTTAAGGAGCACTATGTACTCCTCCAGAGAGGCAGTTGGCAATTTACATCCCGCCCATCAGCATAACAAGGCTCCCTGTTCTCCAGGGCCTGTCTTGCCTTTCTGGTTTTTACACATTTTGTGGATGTCCCTTTTGACTGGTGGGAAGTGATACTTCTTTGTAGTGCAGATTTGAATTGCCCGCTTGCTTGCTTGGCCAAAAAGGGCGTATGCGTTTTCTCCTGAATATATTCAGGAGAAAACACATACGCCCTTTTGGCCAAGTGCATCATTGTCGAAGTTCTGCCCCTCTTCTTGTGCTTTAAAGGCGATTCCAACGTACCTCTTGAAATCTGTTTCCTGCACTTCTGCCTCGCTTTCAAGTCCGCCTTGTTGCCTTCCCTCAACAGATTTTTGGACGATAGTTGTCCTTTATTACTCAGCCAGTTTGTGAATTGCTGTGCCCCTGAGCTCCATTTTTCAACTCGTTTTTGGTGAGCTGACCGCAAGTCCAAAATTTTGGTTCAGGAACTATGCTGGTTCCCGGTGGGGGGCTGAGACTTTGGTTAATTCTTCTTCCTGCCGGGAAGTTAGAGTGATATGTGCCCGTCCAAATGCCTAACAGCTACTCTCTCATTGGTTCTCCCTCTTCCCTTTCATCCTCTGCCAAATTGGAAACATGTGCGAACCAGGAGGTTAAAGGGGCTGTCTCTCAAAGTTGGGAGATTGATAGTAAAGCAGATGGAAAGTCAAACCGGAGCACCAGGAGAGGGACTATTCGTTGAGTTTTAGAAACCTTTCATATTCACAGTGTGTCCATTCTCTAGGTTTCCCGTACATGTTATAGCAGTAGTAATATTCCCTTCAACCTGGAGAGTTGGGACCCATGGAATGGGTGTCAGGCATTTGTGCTTTAAAGGGTCTGCATTCGCTCACCCAATCTCACCAATCGTCTCAGTCCCAAGTGTCCCTCCTTATGCCACATCCAGCTGTCATTGTAGATAGGGTCATTCCAGGTTTCATCAGAGACCCTGAAGGAATTGTAAAGAATTTCCCAGTTTTTTTGTTTTGTTTTTGAAATTCCTTTTTATAGTGGGTTTGAGCTGATTCTCGCTGCCATGTTTATGCCAGTCTAGACACACTTGATTCCCTCACGGAGACATATCAATACATAGGTTTTTAGATTCTTACTAGTCAGATATATTCCTCTGCGGGAAATATGGGGTTTTGAGTCCCTTTCACTGAGGAAGGTGTAGGTCTTGTCTATTCCATAGTTGGTTTTTGGAACGGTACCTGTGCTTATATCAAACTCTGGTTTTATGCATCACCCCACCTCTCCTTCCCCCTTAAGCAGGCATAAGAGTGTTTTCTAAATGTGAGACACTGTTCTCTTTCCTAACTCAGTTCAAGTGTAGCCATGTTTACAGGATCTTCATAAGTGATATCTTATGATAAGTTTCTTTTTCTGTGTGACTTATTTCACTTAGAATCATCGTACCTGAATCCACCCATTTTGCTGCTACTGGTCTTATGACATTGATTTCATGGCTGAGGGATATTCCATCGTACGTAAGTACCACAATTTTTTGAATTATTTTTATATTTCCTGGGATATTTAAGGTGTACCCAAGTTGAGGTCCTTGTAAGCAGTGCAGCCCTAAATTTTGGGGTGGCTCTGTCT